>NW_005871078.1:8065337-8088633 GCF_000147115.1 Myotis lucifugus
CAGGGCTCGGAAGCCCGCAGTGGGCGTAGGTTCAGTTCCCGGAGCTTGCGCGTTTGCTCCCAGCCCAGGGCTCGGCAGCCCGCAGTGGGTGTAGGTTCAGTTCCCGGAGCTCGCGCGCGTTTGCTCCCAGCCCAGGGCTCGGCAGCCCGCAGTGGGTGTAGTTCAGTTCCCGGAGCTCGCGCGTTTGGTTTGCTCCCAGCCCAGGGCTCGGCAGCCCGCAGTGGGCTTAGGTTCAGTTACCGGAGCTCGCGCGCATTTGCTCCCAGCCCAGGGCTCGGCAGCCCGCAGTGGGCGTAGGTTCAGTTCCCGGAGCTCGCGCGTTTGGTTTGCTCCCAGCCCAGGGCCCAAATTTTCTTATTCAATAAGCAAGGCAAGCTGACCAGTGTACTAGGCAAAGCTTTCATAGTAAGCCTCATGGTAACTAACGTCTGTTCTTTCCTTCTCTCATCTGAATTAGTTCTTCCCTTGATTAATGCAATCATCATGTTCTATGTAATTGCTCACTGGTCTGTTTACCCACTTTTCAATAATCCCAGTAGAGCACAGATTATGTTTTTTTTATCTCTGTGTCTAATCACCTTTCTACCCCCAGGAACCAGCTATTTAATTCAGTATATGGGTGCTCTCCCATAGGATGGTCTTGATTGGCCAATTTACATTCTGTATAACAGTGATGGCGAACCTATGACATGCGTGTCAGAGGTGACACGCGAACTCATTTTTTTGGTTGATTTTTCTTTGTTAAATGGCATTTAAATATATAAAATATATATCAAAAATATAAGTCTTTGTTTTACTATGGTTGCAAATATCAAAAAATTTCTATATGTGACACCTCACCAGAGTTAAGTTAGGGTTTTTCAAAATGCTGACACGCAAGCTCAAAAGGTTCGCCATCACTGCTGTATAAGGTTTTGGTAAGCTGAGCTGGCCAATGATAGGAGGGAATGGGTGGACTCAGAAGGAGCTGAGGTTGTAGGAAGACTGTGGGAAAGGGGATGTCTTTGTAGAGAATGGAGCAGCGGTGGTGGAGGAAAGTGTTGAAAAAGCTAAAGTTCTGTGTATGTTGACCAACTTTAATTTGTCAGCGTTGGCTTCACAGTAAATTTAAATGCTTTACTGGGGAGAAGAAATATATCTGAGCTTGTGTTGAATGAGCCTTTGTATTTTCCTCCAAACGGATTGAACACTTATTTTGGTCTCCAGTGGCCTGACAACATGACAATTATTCAACTTGGTCATATTAAAAGTACACAGAATTTTCAATTTTGTGTCAGCTACTTAGATGCCATCTTGAGATAATACAATCTAGAAACTAAAAGATCCAGAAACACTTTTTTTTTTCACATGGCAAATTAGCTGTGGCTTTGGGTGACCTGGTAGCTTCAAAAGTGTGATTTTTAGTAGGTACAAATCTATTGGGGACTTTTTATTGAATTAGAGCATTGAGAAATTAAAGGACACCAGAAGGTGAGGGGTGTGGGAAAAAGAGGCTACACTGGTTACTGGATCAGGAGTGAACCCCACTGCTGATGCAAACTGCTCAACGAGAAAGCACTTTAACACACTGTTTCCCAGATATGCCAGCTCATAAATCACTCACGTGAGGCCTCGGGTAAACTTCCAGATTCCCTGGGTGGTTCTAAGGTACCACTGTGGAACCACTAATTCCATTTTTAGGGCTGATAACCTAATAATTTGGTGATACTTATGGCCAGGCAAATTGGGGAATCACTAATTTAAAAGAGGTCCACTTCACAAATTTAAGTCATTACAACTTAAATTGGGATTAGCTCTCAGAAAGGCATTGCTTCTTTGAGTAAAAAAAAAATCAATACAATGAAGCTTTAAAAGAATTAAATTCCTGGTAATAGAAATGCAAGTTGTGACAATATGCAAATTCTACTCTGGTAGCTAATTAAATATGTGTAAGGCCCATATGCAAAGCATTACCATGTCTTATTGTATTTCTTCTCCAAATTCACATAGGTGTTTTTCTTTAATCTGTTGCCACGCCCATTCTAGTTCTCTCAACCACTGGATCTCTGGTAATGGGTCTACCTCTGGCTATTCCCCAAGCCAATCTATGTAAAATCCTTCCCCTCCATGACCATATTACTTAGCTCACTTTCATGCAAGTCTTTCCTTAATTAAAGCAAAATAAAACAACTGACTAAAGCCCTTGCCATCACACACACACACACACACACACACACACACACACACACACACACACACACATGGTCCTCCTTCAATGGATCCCCACTGCCTACAGAGCTAAGTGCAGTCTTCTGCATGGTATTCACAATCTTCTCTGGTGGTATTCACAATCTCCACAGCAGGGCCCTAGCCTTTCTCTCCAGCTTGATCACTAATGGATTCCCTGCACAGAGAAGGTATGCTACCAAAGTGGACTGACATCTATATCCCAAATATGCCACAGGTTTGCTGGTTCCAGTTGCTCTGCCTAGCATGCACCCCAATCCACCTGTTCTTCCAAGTTTATCCCCTATGCCTGTCATAATAGTCTTTCCACTCCCTCCAATTCCATCGACTTAATATGTCCCATCTTCTCCACCTCTCCCCAAGTACAATTCTACCCTGCTCTGTTTGCATTTGATTGTGAGCTCCTTGAGAGCACAATCTATCTATATTTTAAGAAAGTGCCTTTTAACCTCTGGCACTGCCAAGTCTGTTGGTAAACTGGAAAGACTAAAGCCACGTGGCCAGAATCACATGGCTATGGAGGAGATTCTCTCTGTGACTTACTGGATGAGAGCCTTTTGAAGAGTTATTTAGAATCTCTAAGCATTTGTGCCTTTCTTAGTACAGCAGTGAAAATATCAACCCTACAATATTATGTTAAGGAATTATCTGAAAGGGTCTTTGCTGACAATAGTTGCTCCACAATGATCCACAGCCATCCTTCCCTTCTTAGTGCTTATTTACTGAATTGATCTAAGTATGTCAAATAAAGCAGTAAATATGTATGGATCCATGTTTCTACTTATTAGTTATTTCAGGTTTTAATAAAGGTGCAAAAGCCCTTTTCTCCATCATTAGCTCCATTAAGAGAAGTTACCTTGGCCTGAAAAATATGGACAGCAGCAGCCCCAAAGCCCTATCTTTTCTGGTCAGTTATATGCATTAAAAAAATAATAATAATAACTGCACTGAAAAAAAGTGAAATTTCACTGGTAATCCCTGGTCCACGTATGCACATGAGTTCCTAAAGGTGAATATCACCAACTATGTAGAAGCTGGAAATATAAAGGCAGAGATGAGTCAGTATGGTGGCACACATCATGATAATATGTCTGTGATGGTTGTGACGAGGAGCAGAAGACAAGGCAGGTATAAGAGCCAAGAAAATCAGTTGCTTCACACTGATTAATGGCCATGCTTGTCATACCAATTAAAAGCATTAACTCTTAATTGAAGTTTTAATTTTAAATGTGTTTATGCTGAAGTTTTTATACTTCTACAATCAAATGTTATCTTTTGGGAATGGTTCAGGACCATCAGGATTCTGGAAGCCTCAGATGTGGGCTGAAGGAAGGGAGTGAAGAAAGGGAGCTGTGGGAAGGACAGAAAAGGGGGTGGGCTGGAAGGATGGGGAAGGGATGGTACGTGTCATATTGAGACTCACAGTCCCATTCCCTTTATTAACAACACTGAGCAGGATCACTTGGGCTTAGGCAACTAGGAAAGTTTTTGGAAAAAAGTACAAATCATCTTTTATTTTCCAGACTGGAATTCCCATTAAACTGGCTTTCTGGGAAAATAAGTTCATTTTAGTTTGTCATAGGTGATTCTCTTTTTTTATTATTCTATTTTTCAGCTTTACTAAGGTGTAATTGACAAATAAAATTATAAAATATCTGAAGTGTACATTGTAATGATTTTATATATGTATGGCGAACCTTTTGAGCTCGGCGTGTCAGCATTTTGAAAAACCCTAACTTAACTCTGGTGCTGTGTCACATATAGAAATTTTTTGATATTTGCAACCATAGTAAAACAAAGATTTATATTTTTGATATTTATTTTATATATTTAAATGCCATTTAACAAAGAAAAATCAACCAAAAAAATGAATTCGCGTGTCACCTCTGACACGCGTGTCATAGGTTCACCATCACTGTACTAGAGGCCCAATGCATGAATTCATGCACAGGGGTCTGGCTGGCCTGGCCCCAAACGGTGGATCGGAGGCAGGCCTGTCAGGAGGAGACAGCGGAAGGTTGGCTGGCGGGGCCTACCCCAATCGGGACCCAATCAGGGCTGGCTGGCTAGGGGAGGGGCCAAGGGTGATTGGCCAGTGGGCCCTGCCCCCAATTGGGAGCGGGGCCAGCCATGGGGAGGGGCTGTGGGCAGTGGGCCAGCCAGCCCTGCCCCCGAATGGGTGTGGGAGGGCCTGTCTGGGGTCAGCAGCTGGGGGAGGGGCCATGCATGGTTGGCCAGTCAGCCTCACCCCTGATTGGTGTGGGGGGCTGATTAGGGGTGGAGCTGGCTGGGGGGAGGGGCCGCGGGCCAATCAGGGTGGCGGGGGCTGATTGAGGGTGGGGCCAGCCATGGGGAGAGGCTGTGGGCAGTGGGCTGGCCGACCCCACCCCCAAATGGGATGGGGGGGCCAATTGGGGCCAGCAGCCTGGGGGAGGGGCCATGGATGGTTGGCCAGCTGACCCTGCCCCTGATTGGGGTCTGGGGGCCAATCGGGGGTGGAGCTGATTTGGGGGAGGGGCCATGGGCTGATTGAGGTGGTGGGAGCCCATTGGGAGTGGGGCCAGCCAGAGGGGAGGGGCTGTAAGTGGTTGGCTGGCCAGCCCTGCCACCTATTGGGGTAGGGGGAGCTGGACAGGGGGAGGGGTTGCGGGCCGATTGGGGTGGGGCGGGCCAATAGGGGGCAGGGACAGCTATTGGGAAGAGCCACTGGGGCGGTTGGCCTTGCCCTCGATTGGTGTGGGAGAGGCCGATCAGGGGCAGGCCAGCTGCGGGGAGGGGCCATGGGAGATTGGCCCACTGGCCCCACTCCCTATTCGGGCGGTTTGCTGGCCGCAGTGGGTGTCATAGTGACTGGTCATTCTGGTTGTTACAGCATTCCGGTCACTGGCTTTTTGTTTATATAGATACCTTGTGAAAATATTCCATCTAGTTAATTAACACATTTATATGGGTGATTGTTTTGAGATCATAAAGCCCAGAGTACAGCTTTAAGATCTTGTCTAATTCCTGGTTCCTTTTTTTTTTTTTTTTAATGAGCTGGACAGTTGTTAGACCCTGTGGGGTTATTGTTAGTAAAAATTTTCAAGGAATTAGAAACCTAAAAGTCTTGGGAAATAATTTTATTTTAATCTTAGGCCCATTAAAATACAGAGAAGGCTGAGAATAAATACATTAATCAACAAAGTAACCAAGCCTAGATTTAGGTGAATTAATATTTATTCAGAATAACTTTAATGATATTTGATGTTATTGAACTTCAAGAAATTCCATCTGATATAGGAGTCCTTGCAACAGTCATGGACAATGATGTAGTTGGTGATGGGTTGCTGGGCATTGCGTAAAGTGTTATTGAAAACTTTTAACACTTAGGTTTTATTTGAAGTTTAAGAAGAAAAATGGGCAATCAGAAACAGGGGTAATATATGAGCTTATAGTTATTTTATACATAGGACTTCACATCCCAAAATATCAACTTGCTATGAAATTCTGTCATCTATTCTTGCTTTTGTCAAACAAACAAACATCAACCCATTCCACCCTGTCACCGCAAGCCAGAGCAGTATGAACAATCATCATCTAGTGACAACAACAAGTTTTCATTCATGCCCTAGCCAGTGCAGCTCAGTTGGTTGAGATTATCCCATGCACCAAAAGGTTGCCAGTTTGATTCCCGATCAGGACACATACCTAGGTTACAGGTTCTGTCCCTGATTGGGGTGCGTACAGGAGGCAACCACTTCATGTTTCTCTCTCATATCGATGTCTCTCTCTCTCTCTCTCTCTCTCTCTCTCTCAAATTAATAAAAACATATTTTAAAAAGTTTTCATTCATTCAGCAAATATTTGAGTCTCTACTGTGTTGGCACTGGAGAGCAAAAAAGAGCCAGACACCTGCCCTGCTGGAGGCAAGGACCAAAAAGTGGTTAGCATGTAGATGCGAGGAGTCTGTGAGAAGGCTGATGGACTCTGATATTCAGCAGGGCTGAAAATCTGCATATTATTACCTGTTGCTGGCTGAATAATCCTTTTATTGTTTACCAATCTTTACCATTGAAATGTCTGTTTGCTTTGCTAAAGGGGAAATGTGTATTCCAGTAAATAAAAAGCTGATGGGTCTGGAGATTCAGCGAGCTTCGCCACTAGATTGAAGCCTCCGCCTGGCTTTCCCCCATGCCTTCTAAATTTATATTTCTTGTCTAGTATATCCATTTATGCGTGGCCCCTTCTCCAGATTCTGAATCCTTGCTGCAAAAGGTTGCGGCACTGTCCTTCCCTGTCTAATGGAAAATACAGATTAGCAACCAGTGTTGAGAATGAATATGGGGTACTATGGGGCCACTGAAGCCTGAGGGACTCTAGGGGAGAGTTTTGCTGTCTGAAGCAGAAGTGAAGTCCTCTTTAGGAACAGAGCTTAGTAAGCAAAGGCAGGTGGTATGTGAGAGAAGCGATTACTTCTTTATTTATTGTCTAAAGTTTACATATGTCTCCTTTTTCCCCGCTTGACCCCTCCCCCCCAGCCATTCCCTTGGCAAGCCCCCACCACCCCAGTGTCTGTGTCCATTGGTTAGAGGAGCGATTACTTCTGTGTGACTGTGGCACAAATGGAAGGGGAGGGCCAAGAGGTGCAGTTGAACAGGTGGTGCCAAATATAAAGTTTTGAATTAATAAATGGTAGTTATGACTTTTTTCCTGTTTTAAAAAATACCTAAACTCCTTAATTGCATTCAAAATGTATTCTGCTGAGGTAAAATATAATTTCATTCCTAGTTCTGTTTGGCTGCCTATTTATTTAAATAATTATCCTCCTTGGAAAGCAGCAAATGACAGAAACATAAATTTTGTGCAAGTGTCGATGAGAGTCTGATCACAAATCATGTAGCAATCACCTGCCTTTATGGGCTGACATATAGTGGGGGAGTGGGGGAAAGGCTGAACACCTGAGATAAATCAAGGTATTCTCTGCTTTGAAATCTAGGGGTGCTGAGTGTCTGGACACAGTTTGGGAGGCAGGGAAGTACCTGGAGAAATCTCTCGCTGTGGTTGAGCGGAGTGTTTGCTGCCTCCCTCTTTTTCTGGGGGACTCTCAGAGACTACTGTGTGCCTCAGACTGTGCTGTAATCTCAGGTGTCAGAGGGGTCAGCAGTGAACTGAGTGTGGACTCTCAGTGCCAGGGTCTGGAATCAAAGGAGGTCTGTCCCCTTCCTGGCATATCCATATGTAAGCACCATATGCACCAAGAGACAGCACTTTAAGGAGGCAGCTCACTGACAACTCAATTCCACCCTGAAAATGCCCGAGGCTTTAGACTTCCCTGCACTGACCTAGGGCATCAGTGTGTCTTCTCTATCTATCCCGACAAACTCCCCACTCTGAGAGCTTTCTTTTCACCAATTAAGCAAAGCATGATTTATTAGCAACTGTAAGTCACCTCCAGGTCCTTTAAAGGACTTTCATTCTTCTTTGTCCTGGATATTTTTGATGACAGGTAAAAATATCTATCCTCAGAGCTACACGAGATAAAAATGTTGGCCCTGTAGGGAATGAACTCTCAATTTAGCTAATGCTTCCTTTTGAAGAGTATATCTTAAACGGAAATACAGTAGTATATGACATTAAAATCTGACAAATTCACTGTGAAATAGTCTATTTTCTCTGCTCTGATACTTTTTATGCAGAGTAAAAAAAAAGTGGGGGAGAACAAGACAAACTTAGTAAATAGAGCAGAAGAACAAAGAAGCAGAAAACAGAAGCATACTTATTCTGAGACTGCAGTCATGTCCTAAGAATAAAGTGGTTCCCGTTAGTTGGCAAGAAGGGGAAAATGCTGCATATTATTTCTCCTGCACAATAGGAAAGTAAGGAAAGTGTATCTTGGCCAAACAGGTCAAGAGACTGACTCCTACCAGATCTGGAGGAATCCTTTTCTCTTTCCATTTTTCTTTACTAACCTTTTGATTACTGCTATTGACCACCCCTTAACACTACAATAATTGCTTGTGTTTATCAGTTTATCACCACAACTATAAGATGGGCACTATTATTAGCCTCATTTTACAATGAAGGAACTGAAGCTCAGAGAGGCCAAGGAACTTGATTGGCATCACATAGCCAGTAAGTTGCAAAGCCTCAAGTTGAATCCTTGTCAATCTCCAAAACTTGTCTTCTGAGCTTTCATAGGCTAATATGCAAAGTGTCCCCTTGGGAGTTCGACTGGGAGACCTGGAGTTCGATCGCTCTCTATGATATGTGCTGACCAGTAGGGGGCTGTGTGGAATGGAGAAAGGCCCTGGCTGGCAGCCAGAAGGCCCCGATCGGCCCTGATCGTCAGTCAGGCCTAGGGACCCTACCCATGCACAAATTTTGTGCACAGGACCTCTAGTATAATATATTTTCTTTAGTGATAATACTGAGTTTATTAAGAAGTGAGAAACCACTTCTATGTAAAGTATCCCCAAGTACCTCTTTCAATCCTAAATGATATAACAAGACTAAGCTATTTAACAAGACCTGGGGATGGAGGGATTAGCAGGGGCAGGGTAGCTAAAGCTAGCACCATTTCAAAGCACATTGTTTCAAGGGTGTTCCCCTTTGCTATCTCATCAGTGAATGACAACACAGAATCAAAGACAAACATAATCTGCTCACTCCTGTCCCCTCATTTGAGCCAACTTACTCCATAGAGTCGATGATTTTTTTTGGCTCCACAGGACATGGATATATGACTTCATCAATGTGCTTCAGGTTACAGTTGGAAAAGGCAGTAGAGATATGTATGAAGGCTTCGAGCTTTGGCATCTGACTGGCCATGAGCAGGAGCTTCTGGGTGGCAGTAACGTTGAGCTGCACGGCATGTCTAGAGAGAATTAAGAAGAAGGAAACACAGCTGGCCTGTATCATGATTCTTGGTGAAAAGAGGGTCAAGTATACCTACCATCCCTACTCTTACTTAGCACTGCTCTGAAGTTCCAGCCTTGTAATTAGGAAAAAAAATTCACAGATATAAATATTAACAAACCCAATGTCAGATTACATCATTGTATATCTGGAAAGCAAACAGAAGCAGCTAAAAAATGTTGGATGGACAATAAGATGACCCAGTAAGGACAGAAACAACAATTAGAGAATACAATGGAAGAAAGGCACAGATTCAAAATCCAATATTTAGATATATATCACATCCTATATAATAAAGAGGTGATATGCAAATTAACCCTCACATCTTCACAAGATGGCTGCCTATGACCAGGCCAGCAGGGGGGTTTAGTGAGGAATGACCAAACAACTGAACAAGCAGGCTGCATGGGGCAACCAGGCCGGCAGGGGGGTTAGTGAGGGATGACCAAACAACTGAACAAGCAGGCTGCATGGGGTGACCAGGCCAGTGGGGGGGGCTGTGAGGGGCGACCAGGCTGGCGGGAAGCAGGGCAGTTGGGGGCAACCAGGCCAGCAGGGGGGGCAGTTGGGGGCGACCAGGCCAGCAGAAGGGGGCAGTTAGGGGCAACCAGGCCAGCAGAGGGGGGCAGTTGGGGGCGACCAGGCCAGCAGGGGGGGCAGTTAGGGGTGATCAGGCTGGCATGCAGAGGCAGTGAGGGGCGATCAGGCTGGCAGGGTGGGGGCAGTTAGGGGTGACCAGGCAGGCAGGCAGGTGAATGATTAGGAGCCAGCAGTCCAGGATTGTGAGAGGGTGCAGGCTGGGCTGAGGGGACCTCCCCTCCCCCATGCACAAATTTCATGCACTGGGCCTCTAGTTAATAATAAACAAATAGACTATTAAAAATGATAAAACTTCATTAAGGGTCATGACAAAAAATTTGAATAAATAGAAAGAAATATATTGTTCCTGGATAGAAAGAACCAATGTCGTTTTTCTAAATGAATCTACATATTCAGGTAATCCCAATAAAATTTCCAATCCTTTTAAAAAACTGGCAAATTATTGTAAGTTTAATCATGAAGTATAGCAGGTGATAATAGTCAAGAAAATCCTATTGAAAAATGATGTGTGTATACTTGCCTAATAAAATAAAAATTATAGTAATTAAAATACTATGATGTTGAAAGAGAAAGCTGAATGAAACCAAAAATGAGAATTTAATATGTTACAAGTTTCCTTTTCAAATAAAGAAGTAAAAATAAATCATTTAATAAATGTTTTAGAAGTAACCGTGTTAGAAATAATAAAAAAAGTTTACTCTACATTCACACCTACCTCACTCTTCTTTTTACAGAACTTTCCTGACTCCTCATTCCCCCTTAAAGCTAAAGAAATGTTAAATGGGTCAAAATTGAAATGTGAAAATGAAACTAAAAATACTAGAAGAAATTTCAAATAACTGCATACATAATAAAAACAAAGTTGAGGACAAATGGTAAACTTAAAATATTTGAAGCCTTTTAAAAAACAAAGAATTGTTAAATCTTTCAAGAAATCTTAAAAATAAAATTTTCAAGAAAAAAATGCTTCAAATGAAAAATAGGCAAAAACCATGGATAGGTATTTGAACAAAAGAATAAAATACCAATCGGCATTTAAACATCTTCAACCTTTCTAATTATCAAAGAAATAAAAATCAAACCTCACAATGCCATTTCTATGATCATATTAACAATGTTAAAAAGAATTAAAGAATTATAATAGAGTATTGTTGTGGGCATTGAAATGGGGAATCGTGTGCATAGTGATGGTGTAAATTGATGATACCACATTTTGAAGAGCAATTTAGCATTATATAACAAATTATAATCTGTTTCTAATCTGGGCACATTTGAGTCATACCTAACAATTCCACTTCTTGGTACGTACCCAAAGGGAAGCACCCAAAGGTATATAAAAACATTTATGTACAGAGGAGTTCATTGCAGAGTTGTTTACAATAGTGAAAAATTAGAACAATCCACCAATACAGAACTGGTTGAATATATTACATATGTGTACAAAGGAATATCATGTAGTCATTACAAATTATAATAGAGCATTCATTGACAATGAAAGATAAAAAAAATAAATGAGCAGTTTGCAAAACTGTTCTCAATATGATGACTTTTTTGTAGATTTGAACATAAATCCATTTTACTATGGATGCATAAAGAAAAACTGGCATGGCTTAGTGGTTGAGTCTCGACCTATGAACCAGGAGATCAAGGTTCAATTCCCAGTGGGGGACACATGCCTGGGTTGCAGGCTCGATCCCCAGTGGCGGGGTGGGGGGGGGGGCGTGCAGGAGGCAGCCGATCAATGATTCTCTCTTATCATTGATGTTTCTATCTCTCTCTCTCCCTCCCCCTTCCTCTCTGAAATCAATAAAAATATATTTTTTTTAAAAAGGGAAAACTGGAATGAATGTTCTCCACAGTATTAAGTGGTTAGCTCTTGCATGTGAGATTTTGGAGAAGTTTTACTCCTTTGTACTTTTTTCATTGGGACTATCTTTTATAAAAAAAATCAACAACAGAAACCATAGAGAGACTTACACACATGTGTGCATGCACACGTGTATGCACACACACATATCCATACAAGCCTCGAGAGGGGAACAGGAAGTACCTCAGGTGGTCATCGAAGCGCACGGTGGCGGCACAGTGGAAGACGATGTTGGTGCAGGAGAGCAGCTCCTGCATGTCCCCGTTGCTGATGGCCAGGTCGTTCTGGTTGAGGTCCGCGTAAACCGCTCTGATCTTCTCCTGCACGTTGGGACAGACCTCTTTGACTTTTTCAAACAGCTGAAACATGAATATAAATCAATATACAAACATCACCAGCACCAGCATCTTGTGCTTGTTCTCACTGACTTGTTTCATTGTAATTCTCAAAAATGGGTTTTAGTTGTAACGTCACTTAAAGAAGGCATCCCAAGAGCATTTGCTTAATTTCATGCAATTCAAAGTCCGTTTGGGATCATTCCTGCTCGTCATAATTTGATAAACATTTGAAAAAGTCAGTTCTAATAACCAGGAAAAAGTGTGTTTTGAACTTTCCTGCAGAGTGGAGGAGTGATAGTAAATTAAATATGTCCGGCTCCATCCCCTCCTCCTCTATGAGGCATCTCTGTGTTTATACACGTTGGTGGTTCCATTTTGTGCTGGAAAATATTGTTTTCAGTGCAAAATTACCAGCCTATATAAATTTTCAGGCTTTACAAAGTCTCATGAGGATACATTCAAAACAACATGTTTAACTGGCCAGATTAACAAGATGTCCTAGTAACACAAAGATAATTGGAAACAAATTAAGCACATTTATAATGGTTAAAACAAATACAAATTTTATATCGTCTCTTTCTAATATAAATGGCAGTTATTGCCTAGTAAGATAATTACATGAGCTCATGAACCTTTTATGGAATTATAATTGATTTTTTAAAATATTCTAATTTATAAAGGGCCAAGGGAGGAGCAGTGGCAGCTTCAGCTTTCATTACAATTATTCACTTGGCTCCAGGTCTCTCTACTTTCGCCTCCACACAGAAGTTCTTAAATTAAATTGGTGTTTTCCATCTTGTCAGGAAATATGATTTTAATAAAATGATCTTGGTCCCAACCTATTTTGGTAAAATGGAATTTTACTGTAATATTGGTATGATATGTTAACAGCGGGGGGAAAGAAATGTAAGGCTGAATGTTTAGAAAGGTTAAGGGCAGAGAAAATTCACCTGTGGTTTTAATCATAATAGAGTAGCAGAGACAGTCCTCTTCTACTCTTGAACCACCAAAGAACGTTTTCATCTATTCCTTGATCCTTAGTAGCAGGCTTCTTCTCTCTGTTAGAGATCTACCGCAGGCTTTTCTTTGGGTAATAAGTAGTTGATCTCAGGTGTCAGAGGAATCATGCCTCGTTTGTGTCAGGCAAGACCATGTTCAGAGGCCATGATGGGAGTGTTATGAAGCTGATCAGAGAAGGAAATTAAATCCACATATTGCTTGGCAAGTTCATATATTCTATCTCTAAGCTACTATTTTTCTGCAAAGGGTCAGCCTTTTCCATGGGGTGTTACTTCAATTCTAAAAATAACTAAATTTGTAGAAGGCTCTTGTTTTGAATCTGCTTGATAGATTTTATTCACAAAATATTTATTTAAGGTTCTGTGGCGTCTTTGACTTTGGCCTGTAATGATTTTTGGCCACTTGACAGTAAGAAGGGGAAGGTGATTTCAGTGTCCACCCTTAAAGCAAAGGGGTTCCTCACGTCTGATGTAAGCTGCTATACACAGATTTTCTTTTTTATTTATTTATTTATTTATTTATTTATTTATTTATTTATTTTTGTGATTCTAAAAGGCAGAGGATGCTTCACACCATATTGTACTTTTAGACAACCAATGCAATGTTGAACAGCACCCAAATACTAATTTACAGTATTACTGTTATAGGAGATAATTATTTCAAGAAATAATGTCTCAATCTATATTCTATATATTGACTTATTATTTCAAATGAGAGGACATATTTGAATGAAATAGTCCACTTAAAAAAGTCTGAGTTTTCTGATCCAAGTAATAAATGATTATGGTGAGTCAAAATAAATCAATGAATTAGCTGCATTATATGATATGCCTTGTCTGAATCTCATCATATTGCTATAATTTCTAATAAAACAACACTCTGTAAATACTGCTACATCCTACAGAGAATCCTAGATGTTACAGCCAACTGCCATTCATCAGGTCAGTACTTTTCAAGGTGTTATCCTCCAATCAACTGCATGAGGATCACTAGCAAGTATGCATATTAAAAATGTATATTCCTGGGCTCCATGAAAGAAACTGAAGAAGACACAAATAAGTAAAAAGAAATATTCAATGGATTGAAAGAATCAATACTGTTAAAATGTCTATCCTATGTAAAGCAATCTATAAATCCAATGCAATCCCTATCAAAATATCAATCACATTTTTCAAAGAAATAGAACAAATAATCCTAAAAATTTTATGGAGCCACACAAAACCCTGAATAGCCAAAGCAATCTCAAGAAAGAACAAAGTTTGAAGCATCACACTCCCTTATTTCAAAAAATAATACATAATGGTAGTAATTAAAAAAGTATGGTATTGGCATAAAGACAGACACATAGATCAGTGGAACAGAATAGAGAGCCCAGAAATAAATCCATTCATGTATGATCAATTAATTTACAACTAGGAGCCAAGAATATACAAAGGGGAAAGGACAGTCTCTTTAATAAATGGTGTTGGGAAAATTGGACAGCTACATGCAAAAGAATGAAACTGGAACACTATCTGATACTATGCCCCCAAATTAGGTCAAAATAGATTAAAGACTTGAATGTAATACCTGAAATCATAAAGCTCCTAGAAGAAAATATGGTGGTAATCTCCTTGACATAGGTCTTGGCAATTATTTTTTAATCAAAATCAAAAGCAACAAAGGAAAAAATAAATAAGTGGGACTACATTATAGTAAAAAAAAAAACTTCTGCACAGCAAAAGAAACCAGTAACAAAAATGAAAGGGCAACTTACTGAATGGGAGAATATATTTGTAATCATATATCTGAAAATGTGCTAATATTAAAAATATGTAAAAAAAAACACACAACAAAACCTATACAACTCAATAGCAAAAAATATCCAATTGAAAATTGAGCAGAAGATCTGAAAAGACATTTCCAAAGATGACATAGAGAGAGCCAATAGACACATGAAAAGATGTTCAATATCATTGATCATCAGAGAAATGCAAATCAAAACCACAAGATATGGCCTCATACCTGTTAGCATGTCTATCATAAAAAAGATAAGAAATACCAAATATTGGAGAGGATGTGGAAAAAAGGGAACCCTTATGCACTGTTGGTGAGATTGTAAATTGGTGTAGCCACTATGGAAAACAGTACATAGATGTCTCAAAAATTAAAAACAAAATTATTATATGACCCAGCAATTCCACTTCTGGGTATTTATCCAAAGAAAACAAAAATGCTAACTCGAAAAGATATATGCATTGTCATGTTCATTGCAGCATTATTTACAGTAGCCATGATATGAAAACAACCCAGGTGTCCATTGACGGATGAATGGATAAAGAAATTGTATATAGATAATGGAATATATATATACTAGTGGCCCGTTGCACGAAGATTTGTGCAATAGGCCTTCCTTCCCCTGGTTGCTGGCACCGGTTTTCCTCCGGCACCCGGGACCCAGGCCTTTGGTCCGGCCGCAGCAGCGAGGCTTGGCTTCTCCGCTCTGGCTGCTCCCAGCCACTCTTTTTTTTTTTTTTCTTTCCAGCTCCTCGAGTGGAGGCCAGGGCGGGCTGGAAGCCTGGGTCGCCCCCAGTGACCCAGGCCCCCAGCCACTCCTTGAGCGGCGTCCAGGGCCGGCAGGAAGCTTGGCCTCCTCCATCACCGGGAGCAAACCAAGCCTCCTACTTGCTCCAGCTCCTTGGCCGCCGCCATCTTCAGTTGTCTTCAGTCTTCACTCTGCGGCTGTGTATGCAAATTAACCGCCATCTTTGATGGGTTAATTTGCATAGTCACTCTGATTGGCTGGTGGGTGTAGCAGAGTGGTGGAGTGACAGAGTGACGGTTAATTTGCATGTTTCTCTTTTATTATATAGGATAATGGAATATCCTATATAATAAAGGGCTAATATGCAAATTGTCCCCTCGATCGGGAGTTCAACCAGGGGGGCGGGGCCAGCCAGCCAACCTCCTGTGTCCCCTCTCCCCAGCTGAATTGGGGCAGGCCGGCCGGATCCCACTAGTGCACGAATTCGTGCACTGGGCATCTAGTATATATATATATATAATGGAACGTTATTTTGCCATAAAAAATAATGAAATGTTGCCATTTGTTACAACCTCAAGGACATTATGCTAGTAAAATAAGTCAGACAGAGAAAAGCAAATACCATATGATCTCTCCAATATGTATAATCTTAAAAAACAAAGCAAAATAAAAAACAACAAGCTCATAATACAAAGAACAGATTGGTGATTGTTGCCAGAGGTAGGGGCTGGAGGTTGGGAGAAACAGAAGTGGGGGTATATATTTATTTAAAATCAATGAATCAAACTACTAATCCTGTGTGGTAAGTGTTATTATTTTCATTTTAAGGTTTAAATAGCCCAGCCATACAGAATGTAGGTTCTTGCACAAGCTCTCATTACTCAATTTATCCTGAGGTGTTTGCATCCCCAAACCTATTTTAACCTCAGCATGTACACACATACACAGTATATTCTTGGGCCCACTAAATAAGAAATTACTGGGGCATAATCAGGACTTTGCAATTTACATGAAGTTCTCTAGTTGATTTTTACTGATTCCAAGATGAGAACTTATTTGGAATGATAACACAGATAATTACTGATGAACAAATGTCATTTCCCTTTATAACTGCCCAGGGCAGTTACAGGATATCAGTGGTTTTCAAGCAATAGGCATAAGAATAATCTGGGGACTGGTTAAAAATGATTCCCATACTCCACCCTCAGAGACCTGGGCGTGGTAGGTTTGGTATGTCACCCAGGAAGTTATATTTCTTAACAGGCGCCACCGATAGGTCTGACATACTTGGAGAAACACTGCCTCTGAAAAACTCATGTCCATTTGTAAAGCCAGGGCTTACATTTCGCCCCCCGACCCTGGGTTGTAAACTCGTTGATTCTTGTCCATCTATAGTTGGCAGCTCTCGGTTCATTGAAAGGATTCAAATTTTGTTTATCAACTTAAATTAATTACTGTGAGAATACTAACGGAATCATGAATGGGAGTTGGATTCCTGAAATTGCTTGGCTCCCAGCTCTTTCGTGGTGGGAGGATGAAAGGTGGCAGATCACTACTCAGAAAAAAAGACACCCTGGCCCTCCGTGCGAACTGCCAATGGCAGCTGGAGATTCTCAGAGCAGAGCAGACCCTTTTCCTTTGTAATAATGACAAGCCCAAAGGACAGACGAAATGATGCACGTGGATGCTCAATAGATATCAGCTCTTCTGAACATTTCTTTTGCTAATGAAAGGATTTTAGAGACAGGAGAGGCAGTTAGGGAAAAGGCAGTTTTAGGGTAAGGATCCATGGGAGAGGAATGCATACTTGATGGGCAGGAGATAGATGGCTCCAACCCACTCGATTGTTTACAAGAATGTTACAAGGTAAGGGGAAGAAGAGGAGGGCGGCACTGGGTGAGCTTTGAAACTTGGAAACTGATACCATGCAGGGAAAAGGGGGAAAGAGGCCACTTAGGAAAACATGGGGACATAAAATAAGGAAGGGTCCAATTAGAAAGTAGGATGAACAAAGAAGCTTGGAGCATTTATAAACCCGTAGACAAAGAGACTCACTGGACTGGTTTTTTCCCATCTTAGAGAGAGAGCAGGGGTCTTCATTTTGGGGAACCATCCCAGGGGGAATTTGTATACACTCGCAATAAACTTCCACACTTTTGCTTACAATCTTTCAGTCTGCAAATTTATTCTTCAAACTTCATAGGACAAGAACCTGCGAGAAGAGTCCCAGCTTGCCATTCGAGGTATCACTAATGTGAGACATGGTCGAAAGGTAAGAAAAAGTAGATGGAATAAAAATGAGTGAAAAATATAATTTCAAAAATTTCACTGAAGCCCCACCAATGAAGAACTTAATATAATTATCTTAGATTTTAAGTGCTGATCTTATTCCTTCTCATATATTCTTTACTTAGTGGCATAAAACTGAGACGGTAAAGAAGGAACAACTACTCGCCATTTAGGAAAACTCAAGTCGAGGGACTGCTGCTTCTCCACGTATGAAACCGTGTGGCAGGAGCAGGCACATTTCTGTGGTCCCTGAAAGATAACAGCTGGGCTGTGAGCCAAGCATTTCAAACTGATAACAAAGCTATATGTTGTTTTTTTCTTGGAAAGTTCAGGAGTGTTCCCTTGAGTTGACACTACACTGGCGAGTATTTCTCTCTCCTAATTTGTTTTTAAACATGAGTGACTATCTTATTTATGGCAATAGTAACTTATCACCCAGAGGCAAGAGAGAAACTGAAAATCCTAAGTAAGAAAATTCAGCAGAATGAGAAAACCAGAAAGAGAAATTATTTTGAAACCAATAAACTCCTTAGGTACAACTCAACTTGGGTAGCCAGACACTAAGATTGCATTTTTATTAGAAGCAGGACTTGGGCAAGGGATGGGGGCAGGACATTTATATCGTGCTTTTGAAGCAATGTAGATGTCCTGAACTTGAACCCCCACCATCCACATGACCTCACGTTGGAGGTATGCACAAAGAGGTTCGGTCACTGTTTCCTGGGCACCGTTGATGTAATCAAATCTTTTATGATCATGAGAATCTTTAATCCTTATTCAGTTTACTGAGTCCCTCTCTTCAAATATAACTAACTATATTATTTAGTCCCAAGAACCCACTAAAATGTGCTTAATATTAAAAAAAAAGGGTAAGCTCCCTTCAACTAAAGAGCAATCTTTGTGAAACATCTGGTATTCTAAAGCAAAAGAGAACCTGTAACATCTGTCAGGGAAATTTTAGAGTGTGGAGGAAAAGCAAACCAATGGGTCGTGCCAGTTAACTCTCAAACAAGAAAGACTTATTAAGAAAGGATATAATGTAAGTTGAGAACAATTAAACACAAATAAGTACATGTAAATTAAGAAAAATAAAACCATCATACCCAATGTAAAGATTCAAAAATTTTAAAAATGTTGGGATTTGGCTAGCTCATCAATTAACTCCCATAAGATATAACAAACTGACCTAGAAGTTTTTACTGGACCATTTCTTCAGGACCATAATGCAGTGTTGTGTGGTTGTGCGGTTATCAAACTTTGGCACAGAGGACCATTTCTTCAGGACCATAATGCAGTGTTGTGTGGTTGTGCGGTTATCAAACTTTGGCACAGATCAGGGTTGCCTGGGAAGTTGTTTATAAAACCAAATACCAAAACCCCAGATGTCCTCACTGTGGAGAGCCTGACTCCACAGTTCTGAGTGGAAGCTTGGGCACCTGTGCTTTGTGCAAGTCTCTAGTGAGTCTGATACACAGGGAAGAGGAGAGCCATCGATGATGTATCAGAAAGATCAGTCAGGTTCTTGGAATCAGGAAGGCCAGGGTTTGCATCCTAGTTCTATCATTTATTGGCTGTGTGACTGGGGCAAATGACTCACCTCTTGGGTGAATGCCTTCTGGTGCCCATCCTATATAATAAAAGCCTAATATTCAAATCAATTGAATGGCGAAATTACTGGTAGAAGGAACGGTTGCTATGATGCACACTGACCACCAGGGGCAGATGCTCAATGCAGGAGCTGCCTCCGGCCCACAGGCCCCAGGCCAGCCAAGACAGGTGCCAGCAGGGCCCCCCAATTGCCCTGCCGGTTACCCCACAGAAGGAGATGACCGACCAGCGGCGGCGGCGGGGGGCGGGGGGGTGAATGGGGCTGGCTGACAAGCAGGCGGCAGTGGGGGGCGGGGCCGCGCTGGTGAGCAGGCAGTGGCGGGGGGTGGGGCTGGTGCCACCCCCCCAATCACCCTGCCGGTTGCCTCCCGCAGAGAGATGCTACTGGTGGTGGCAGTGGGGTGATCGAGGGGGGCGGGGCCAGCTGGTGAGCAGGCGGCACCACCCCTTGATTGCCCTGCTGGTCACTTCCAAGGTGGGAGCCAGCAGGGTCCCCCCAGTCGCCCCACAGATCACCCCTGATCGCTGGCCAGGCCTAGGGAACTTACCCATGCACGAATTTCATGCACTGGGCCTCTAGTTTATCTACAATGCTAATCACTGGACTATCTTATTAGATGACCTGGAGAATTAATGATTCAGCAGATACTCTGCTATTGTTAAGGACAATTTTGCACTCAACAAGATTTTAATTTAGTTTACATAAGTGCTAGAGGCCACACAATGTTCAGTCCATCACCTTGGGAATGCCTTGTTCCCACACCCAAGGCCAGTTTCACAGAGTTCTTCTGGAGAATCAAGTACCTGGTTAGAAGCAGCAATATCCTAGGGGAGGCAATGCAATGCAGTGGGGAAAGCATGGGTGTTTTAGAGAAGAAAGAACTGAACTGAATTTCTGCTTTGTCGCCCAGTGGGTGTGGTTCAGTGGTTGAGCATCAAACCATGAACCAGGAGGTCACGGTTCGATTCCCAGTCAGGGCACATGTCCAGCTTGCAGGCTCAACTGGGGGCGTGAAGGAGGCAGCCAATTGATGTTTCTCTCTCTCTCTCTTCCTCTCCCTTCCTCTCTCTGAAATCAATAAAAACATATTAAAGGGGAAAAAAGAGAAATTCTGTTGTCATTCCTTGGATAGATGTCAACTTTTTTGGATTAATTTCTCATCTGTAGAGGTTGCAATAAGGCATACCACAGTTTTGTGAAGATTAAATAGAGTAATGAAAGTCAGATGTCTAGGGTAGTGCCTGCCACTTAATAGGTTCCTAATAATAGAAAAACTCCCTTTCTGCTTCCACAATAGTCCATTTTCCAAAACTGCTAAATCTGACAGCTGCGCGTGTATGTGTGAGTATTTGTGTGTGTCGGGTCATCTCAAGGTTTCTGGTTAGACCATGTGATCCAGATACCTCTGAAAACTGAATGTGTTCCAGAGTCATGTTGAATCTTGTGGCTTAGTGACTGTTTGTGTGAAATTAGTACAGGCATTTGGAAGCTTTTAAAAAAAGACTTGGCGTGATTGGAAACAATTTAAAAAGAAGGAATGGAGATGGACACCTGAAATCATGTCAGTGATTGAGGTAACTAGTGAATGGTATTGTAAAAGAAAATGAGGAATCGAGAGAATAAATTGCTTCTGTTCCTGTGACCTTTAATATTTCCACAGGACTAAATCAATCTCTTTTTTTTCTTTTTCTCTTGAAAGAAAGGAAATGGCCCACAGGGGAGAGGCTTAACATGCTTCAGCTAATCTCAGCTGAGTAACTGTCAAACTGAAAACCAGTTACAGGCTTTTAAAAGTGTGTGTTTGTTAGTCATGGGAAATTTAAATGCCTGGCAAGATTATAGTCCCTCTAGTTGTCCCAAGTTTATAGAGGCCTCTTGATTTTTGTGGGATAATTGGTTTCTTAGGAAAAAATATAGTAATGGAACAAAACTGGCTTTGGGGATTTATAATATAAACTTGTTTTCAGTTTCCTTTACCTTATATAGAGATATGAAAGAAATATTCAAGTCAATTAGAAATTCATTTTTGGAAGTAGGGATAAGCAGCTTTTACAAAACAGGAAGATTTTTTTGTTTTGTTTTGTTTCTTTAATCAAAGGGTCTTTAAAAATTAACAAGGAACTTTACAAAAAATGAAATTAACATTTCAGTTGGGTGTTTCTTAATACTCAACAAGTTCAGATTGTTGGCCTTTTCTTTGCAGATGTTATTTGGTTCAGTGTTAATGTTTTTAGTTCGAAGTTGTTGGCTTTTTAATATTACTTCAAAGTTAATTTCGTTTTCTAATATGTTTTATTGATTTTTTACAGAGAGGAAGGGAGAGGGATAGAGAGCTAGAAACATTGATGAGAGAGAAACATCGATCAGCTGCCTCCTGCACACCTCCTACTGGGGATGTGACTGCAACCAAAGTATATGCCCTTGATTGGAATCGAACCTGGGACCTTTCAGTCAGCAGGTCGATGCTCTATCCACTGAGCCAAACCAGTTAGGGCCAAAGTTAATGTCTTTAAATGCATTATTTTTCCTCTTAAGGATTAATTTACATAATGTTTTCTAGAAAATGACCAAACAGTGATAGTCTTGCAAAAGGACTCAATTAACTGTTTCATTAACTTTTCCCATCTTCTATTGTCTGAAACACAATTAATCAGTTCTGTGAACTGAGGGCCTGGTGTGTGACCCTGCATGATTCATTACAGAAAGCTCCCCAGGGTATTTCAAAGTTGATTTATTTCGGGGCCAATTGAGGGCTTATTGAATAATTCATATTTTCCAGAGAAGTTGACTTGAATTATAGAGTACAACCTTCCAAGCTCTCCTTTGTTTATAAATCCACTTTCTGGTTACATCATGCAGGATGGGCCCTTCCTGGAAACCTTGACTTGTGCCTGGTCTTCTCCGATGCTACATTCCAAACCCAGCATAATCTCTCTGTGACCCTTCCCTTGTCTGATTACCATAACTTGCTAGGAAGAGACAGACCCATTGTTGGTACCATATTTTTCTGTGTATAAGACACCCCCATGTATAAGACCACCCCCCTTTCCCAATCCAAAATTAAGAAATCAATATTTTAAACATTTTGCTGGTTTTCCTCTTAAGGCCTTCTTCTTTTTTGGCATCTTAAGGAGTTGTTCTTCCTGTTTCTCCACTGTCTGATCATACATTCAGTGGGAGGGGGTCCAAATTGTCTCTCTGCAGCTCTATTTCCATGCTCTTTTGCATAGCTGATTACATTCAGTTTGAATTTTGCAGAGTAAGATAATCACTTACCGGTATTTATCTTTTTATTTTTTAAAAATTGTATGGGCTCAGAATGCTCCAGTCCATGTTGCATCTCTGCACTCTCCACCTTCACCTCCACCTCCAATTACAGCATCAGCTGACGTCAGTAACAATAAGAATCATGATTGGAGGAAGTCTGTTTGACAAGGTACGGGCAGCTACACACGGTGCCGTTTCCTCCTTGGCTGACTTCCATGTATAAGACACCCCTCAATTTTTAGTCTAACGATTTTAGAAAAAAATAGTGTCTTATACACAGAAAAATATAGTATCTTCTCAATGAAACTTTGCTTAGATGCTGGCCTTGCGATCACTCTTAATTAACTACCTCAGTCTTAATGTAATTTCAACTATTTGGGGTTTATTTTTCAAGTATGGATTTTGTCTTGATGTTTTCTTACCAAGTTAATTAGGGTAGATTATAGGCAGTTTAAGATCCTAAGTAGATATACATGGAATGTGGTTGTTGTGGAAAAACAAAACAAAACACACAAAACAACCCCCATCTTTATGGCACTAATAAACCTCAAAATACTCTCAATATTTCTTGGAATTTCACAACTGTAAGATTTATTTCCAACTACTTATCTGTTATAGCAGCAGACATCATGTTTTGTTATAGATAGCAAAATAGAGAAAAT
>NW_005871078.1:8089783-8091663 GCF_000147115.1 Myotis lucifugus
GGCTGTGGCCAGCCTGCAAACTGCCATCAGCCACTCACCCAGACTGGCCAGGCACCCCAGCAGGACCCCCCACACCCTGAAGGGGGTGTGGCCAGTTTGAAAACGGCCCTCAGCCCCTCACCCAGGCTGGCCAGGCACCTCAGGGGGGACCCCCACCCTGAAGGGGCTGTGGCCAGCCTGCAAACAGCCATCAGCCTCTCACCCAGGCTGGCCAGGCACCCCAGGGGGGACCCCCACCCTGAAGGAACTGTGGCCAGCCTACAAACAGCCATCAGCCCCTCAGCCAGGCTGGCCAGGCACTCCTATATAATAAAAGGGTAATATGCAAATTGACCCTAACAGCAGAACCACTGGGAATGACTGGTCACTATGACACACACTGACCAGCAGGGGGCAGATGCTCAATGCAGGAGCTGCCCCCTGGTGGTTAGTGTGCTCCCACAGGGGGAGCTCTGCTCAGCCACAAGCCAGGCTGCCAGCTGCCAGTACAGCGGTGGTTGTGGGAGCCTCTCCTGCCTCCTCAGCAGCGCTAAGGATGTCAGACTGCAGCTTAGGCCTGCTTCCCGCTGGCAAGTGGACATCCCCCGAGGGCTCCCGGGCTGCCAGAGGGATGTCTGACTGCCAGCTTAGGCCTGATCCCCCACGGAGCAGGCCTAAGCCAGTAGGTGGTCATCCCCCGAGGGGTCCCAGACTGTGAGAGGGCACAGGCCGGGCTGAGGGACCCCCCTGAGTTTTGTGTACCGGGCCTCTAGTGTAATAATAATAAGGGAAAAAATACAATATGGTCTTGAATGGAGAAAAACAAACAAAGAACCCTTCCTTGGATTGTTGTTGTGAGGACGAGAAAAGCATCTGTCCTTTAGCCGACACTATTAAGTAAGTAGTTGTTATGATTATTATAATATCATTGATGCTAGTTTTGCAGGACTTGACTTTTGTGTACTTCTTTGAAAACTGGAGGATTCTGTGATTACATTTCTGGAACTGCCAGAGAGCTGCAGGTTATTCCTCAGCGCCTGACCCTCCCATGTCAGATTTCCTTTCCTCTTACCAGCCCCTAAGGCCCTAACATGCCCCACCTCAAACTGAACCCCGAGTGATCCAAACTTTTAGAACTTACCTGGGTCCTTCCTTAAACAAACCCCTCTGCATTAAGTCATTGTAAGCTTTCACCCCAGCCTTATTTTCCTTTCTATCACTCCAAGCTTTCTGGATTTCTGAGGGATCAGTGAAATGTTAAAAGGAAGAATAAAAATAAACTGGAGACAATTATGTTAATAATCTTTGTCCTTACTAAACTTGGTTTTCACAAATTAACAAACCCTGGTGCTTTCTCCAGACTGAAGACTGCTTTCAGTTTTGTTTATAGTCTTTAACATAATCACAGTGTTCCAAAGTACAACTTCTCGAGGTCTTACAGTTCAAGAACTCATCAAGGAAGGTATGCAAGATGCCCAGCTTCTTTTCAAAGAACTATTTTAGAAAATATCTCATAAGTGGTAAAATCAAAATATCAACCCCAAACCAAAAATATAAGAACTACCCAGCCGAATCCCTTTTCCACTAAGGAAAGACTATGAACTTCTGAATCATAGACAATCTGAAACTCACAATCACAACTAGCCCCCTTGTTGTGAATCCTTTGCAAAATTGCCAGCCTGCGCCACAATGATCTATACCCATGGTTGGCAAACAGTGTGAGACTGCAGGGCCTCAGGCTTTCCTTCTCTGTCCTGGTCAACCTCACCATCTTTATTGTATTTTATTTATTATTGATTAATTAATTTAAAAATCCTCACCCGAGGATATTTTTTCTATTGATTTCTAGAGAGAGTAGAAGGGAGGTAGGAAGGGGTTTCTAGAGAGAGAGAAACATGGAT
>NW_005871078.1:8091860-8158435 GCF_000147115.1 Myotis lucifugus
GGATGACCAAATGACTGAACAGCAGGCTGCGTTGGGGTGACCACACCGGCAAGGGGGCAGTTGGGGGCGACCAGGCCAGCAGGGGAGGGGCAGTTGGGAGCGACCAAACCAGTGGAGGGCAGTTAGGGATGACCAGGATGGCAGAGAGGGATAGTTGGGGGTGACCAGGCCCACAGGAGGGGCAGTTGAGGGCAACCAGGCTAGCAGGGTGGGAAGTAAGGGGCAAGCAGGCCAGTGGTGGGGGGGCAGTTAGGGGCAATCAGGGAGGCAGGCAGAGGCGGTTAGGGGTTATCAGATTGGCAGGGGGGGCAGTTAGGGGCAATCAGGAAGGCAGGCAGGTGAGCAGTTAGGAGCCAGCAGTCCCGAATTGTGAGAGGGATGTCCAGATTGGAGAGGGTGCAGGCTGGGATGAGGGGACCCCGCCCCCCCATGCACGGATTTTGTGCACAGGGCCTCTAGTCTCAATAAATAGGTAACACCTACTTTGAAGAAGTCTTCTAATTACTAGAAATAAAACCCCAAAGTACCTGCACATGACAAATGTTCTACAGGCTGGAGGAACGTTCCCTCGGCAATCCATGCCGTTCTCCTGGTTTATATTAATCCTTTCTGCTGCGGTCAGAAGAGCTAGTTCTCCTTTTACATTAACCTATATTTCTTTTTCATTAATTCTTCCCTTAGTGTTTGTCACAAAGGTGACTCCTTGAAGCTGATATAACATCTTGACTCCAGAATGAACCCTGAGTCTTGACTCCCCCTGGCTTGTGGAATGTACAAGAGAGCTCTGGGCTAATTACCAATTCCCATTAGTTCTGCCTCCAGGGCAAGCTGCCCTCAATGTTATCCATGTCTTTCTTAACAGGCCCTGGATCCCGAGCCTCGCAGCACCTGGTCCCTTTGCTCCCCAAACATTCCTTTCCCACATGGAGGTTCCCTGCTCACTTGCCCGGGACAGAGCCTAAGCACTCTCTTTTCTCTTATGGGAAAGCACGACACATTCCCAGGAGCAGTTGGTTGCTATCTTGTTGATATCCTCTCCTTCCTCTGCCCCCATATCCTGGCCTTCATCTGCCATTTGAGGCCACATAAGACACTGTAGGGAGTCGCCTTGTAGAGAGTCGCCTTGCCCCAAGTGTCTTCCCAGGAGACATACCTTACTATTTAAGATCTGGACCACCCTCTGCTGCAGTGTCTGGCCGGCCTTGGGCCTCACAAGGATATAAATGACTTTCAGGTCCGGGCTGGTGCGAAATAGCTTTTCCATCAAGACTTTCCCCAGGAAGCCTGTGGCCCCGGTGATGAGAATGGACTTGCCACCATAGAAAGCTGCAATCGAGGACATGATTCTTCCCTTTGTCTCTCACGGCTCCAGAAAGAGGTTCCTGAAAAGGAAGAGAAATAACAGAAGATTACATTCCTAGAAATTCTAAGATGTGGTCGTTTAAACTGTTTTTTTGGGGCTCTCAGAATTTTGAATGCGGAGAAAGGTTAGAGTGATAGCATCATGGCTTATCGACAACATGATTCATGGCAATCAATATTTATTCAGCTCACTGTACATGCCAGACTTTATGCTGGGAACTGTGGGCAAGAAATGAGTAAAACATGGTTCCTGCTCTCAAGGAATTGCTCACAGATGAATGCAGGGGACAGACACATAGAGATTGTTATGCAGTATATAGCATGGTAAGTGCTGAAACAAGGGGGACACAGTGGAGGGGTGCATAGCAGGACCTGGAAATTTCAGGAAGACGATACCTGAGTTGAAACTTGAAGACAGAGAAGGGCTGTGGCAAGTGTGTTCCAAGCCAAATAAAGAAAGAGAAAGAACAAAGGTTCAAGGTGTGGTGTAGCATGCTGTACGGGGGAAATAAAAGGAGTTCAGGATTGCAAAAATGTAAATAATAAGGCGAGGAGTGGCTCTATAACCTGTTAACCCAAAACTTAGAACAGCTATAAAACTTTTAAAATTATGATGTAATTATTATTTCATTGCAGTTTTTTTTTTTAAATCCTCACCCAAGGATATGTTTTTCATTGATTCTAGAAGGAGAGAGAAACATTGCTGTGAGAGAGAAGCATCGGTCGGCTGCCTCTTGGACATGCCCAACTAGGAATCGAACCTGAAGCCTGGGTATGTATCCTGACCAGAAATCGAACTTTCGACCCTTTGGTGCATGGGGTGATGCTCTAACCACTTAGCAACACCGGCCAGGGCTCATTGCAGTTTATTTAGAGACATTACTGGAACAAATAACTTTTGGATTCACTTGAGCTAACTGGCTCTGTCCTACCCAGTCATTTCTGAATTGTTATGTTCTCTTCCTTGAGCTGAAAATGGGTCTAGTGCCATCCTTTCCTTCATATGCTGCTCACAGGATTGAAACATTGCAACCAAGAAAGGGCGGAGAAGGTTGCACAGGGAGGCCACAGACCAGAGGTTGGTTAAGTCCTGAAATAGCACCGGTGCAGCCCAGCGCTAGGTAAGTCCACTGAAGGCCCTCTTTCCACAGCCTGGGGAGAGAGTGGTGGGAGCCAGCTGAAGCACTTGGATGCTGGGACTCCTGACTGACAGTCCCCATGCGGTAGGAATGCAGCATGAAGTGCTTGTCTTAAGCCCCAGCTAAAAGACTGTTGACTGGAAGCAGCATCTGAGCTTTGAGTGAAGGCAGTGCTGGCTCTAGGGGAGCAGATTTCCTTTCCGTCCACTGGCTTTTCCGGCTACAGCAAATCCTCAGCTGTCTGCTTGGACGGGGTTGGTGTGGATCTTGCATAACACAACTCCAGGGACTAGCCTTGGCATCGGGGTTATAAAGAAGAATATGCAACAAGTCCAAGAGTCCACACCCAGCCTCTTCAGCTTCGGTCAAGGTCACTCTGCCAGTAACTCCTCAGGAACAATGAATGACCTTTCATAGTTATAATGTACACGTTATAACTTATAGTCATGATTTATACTTTGAGGATCTTGCGGCTATGTTCTTAAGCAGAACTCTTTGCCTTTAGAAGATTCATTCATTCATGAAATTATGCAACAAATGGTTTGGGTACCTGCCATATTGTCACTCCAGCAGAGGAGGCCCGGGATACAGAGATAAGCACATAAATAAACAAGATTACAAATGTAGATAAAACTGGGATGGATGACAGAAATCAGACCCCATCATCAATACTATTCGCTTTAGGAAATCTGGATTTCAGATCTAACATCTGTTAGACGTACTGAGCTGCTATTTAAACCCCTTTTATTGAGGGTTGATGTGAGAAATATTATTTTGAAAAACACATTTGAAGGTCCCTTGTGCAAAACATCAATTAATGATATTTTTGTCATATTATATAACGTTATTCATATTACAAGCTATCCAACCATTTTCTCAAGAACTGAGCACTTTGGAAAAACACAGACACGTCTTGCCTGGCCTGCCTTGAAGCTCAGAAAAGTGATGTCACGAGTTTAGATAACATCCTAGGTTAGGACACAGGTTCTAAGGGAGACTGCCTGAAATCAAATCCCAGTCTATCACTTATTAGCTGTGTGACCCCAGGCAAATTATTAATTTCTATGCTGCAATACACTGGGGACAACAAAAGTATCCACTTAATAGTGCTGTGGTGAGAATTCTATGAGTGAACACATGTAAAACTCTTAAAAATATGTTACATAGAGTATATTAAGTATACACTATTATTATCAGCTATCAATACGGTCACTAGTTCCACATTTTTTTCTCTTAATTGTTCTTGCTTTTCCTTTTGACATTTGCTTTAAATGTTCCGTCTGAAGCATTTTCTATACCCTCTTTTGGAAATAGGAGGAGACAATTGGTAACTCAATTAATTGTCAAGCCTAATATGGTGTTATCACCAAACACAACTCCACTAGATGATGAATCTTGCCAATTCTTTTCTATATGAAAATGTTTTGGCACCATACTCCTCCACTCTAATATTTGGCACAAGTGAGCAGGGCTCAAGGCAGAAAAATTAAGGAAGGGAAACCGAGTTTAGATAGAGTGACTTCCCAACCTTATTTCTTCTGATAATATCATTGTTTTGTAATCTCATATGCTTTAGTGGAGTCATATTTTCTAGAAATGCAAATATTCTGTTAAGACATTTTGCTTCCAGACACAGTTTTGCAACCTGTGATGAAGAATTTTAGAGAGCAGGAAACATACCTCTCCCAAGCTTATTTCTCATGAGACAAAGGAAGGCTTGATATGTCCTCAAAGAATGGAATTTGCCTGCTCTGTCCACAGCCCAAATACTTCTCAAACACAACAGAAACCATAGCAGGGTACAGTGAGTGCCCCGAGAGGAAAACAAAACATACACCAGTGTCTCCCGGCACTGATCGCCCGGTCGTCAAGACCAGGTGACCACGGTGACCGTGACTCCAATCAAGGCAACCAATTCTGAAAAATGTCAAAGAGAATGTCCATCCTCAGCTCAAAGCTGCTTCAGGGATGTTTCCTCTGTTTCTTGCTTCTACTCTCAGACTATGGCTTGGTTGCTGGGCCCAGAAACTCCTATATAAAAATTGGCTCCCTGAAACTTTTTCCATATGGCATAGCTTTGCAAGGTCCAGGAATTGTTAATTCTTAATGTAACTAATTCATTAAAAGACTTACTTTAAACATCAAAATAATTTTAGAGTCATTTGTGGAGGATATGCCACTCTAGAAGGAGAAATACGTTTCGAACTGCTGACCAGGCCAGGGTTTGCCTTTTGTTGTTGTAGTTGTTTAAATTTTTTTTTTTTATCGATTTCAGAGAGGAAGGGAGATGAGAGAATCATTGATCAGCTGATCCTGCACGCCTCACACTGGGGATCGAGCTCACAACCCAGGCATGTGCCCTTGACCGGAATGAACCCGGGACCCTTCAGTCTGCAGTCTGACGCTCTACCCATTGAGCCAAACCAACCAGGGCAGGGCTTGCCTTTTATATCATCTCAGATCACAGGTGCAGAGAGTACAGGACAGGTTCCTACCCTTCAAGCCCATAATATCGTTTGTGAAAAGCCTACGTCACTTTGCAAACTCCAGACTCATCTCGTACAATGCAGGATATCTGATGCTTGAATGAAAAAAATAAGGAGCCTATGAGAGTCACCCAATGTATTTTTTAAATATATTTTTATTGATTTCAGAAGAAGAGAGAGGGAGAGAGAGATAGAAACATCAATGATGAGAATCATTGATTGGCTGCCTCCTACAGGCCCCGCACTGGGTATCGATCCCGCACCCGGGCATGTGCCCTGACTGGGAATCGAACCGTGAACTCCTGGTTCATAGGTTGATACTCAACCACTGAGCTATGCCAGCTGGGCCAGTGTCTTTTTACTAAATGTCCACTCTGAGCCAGGCACTGTAGACTGCGATGGTAGTAAACCAGCTGTATGCAGCTTAGAGTCTTCCTTTTATTCTGGAGCATTTTCTCCTTAGGATCACCAGTTTCCCCATGATCATTAATGAAAATAGTTTTTACTCTCCTTTTGATAGTAAAATGAGGCTGTTCTCACTTCTAGTGAACAGATTTTAAAATACTGAATTGTAATAGTTGTGCCAAGTTATACATTTTTTTTTGCACAACATATGGGAACTTTAATTATTCTGTGAGTAGTTCTGGAAAAAGAAAAAAATTAAGATTCAAATATTTAAGGGAGACAAGTTTATCCAAATTTCTTGGTTGTCCTTTAGATAAAAGCACTTTTATAAAAGAAACTTTGCCTCTAAGGAATCTTACTCTTATTTATTTTTTAATATATTTCTTTACTGATTTCAGAGAGGAAGGGAGAAGGAGAGAGAGATAGAAACATCAATGATGAGAGAGAATCACTGATTGGCTGCCTCCTGCACACCCCCTACTGGGGATCAAGCCCGCAACCCAGGCATGTGACCTTGGCCGGAATCGAACCTGGGACCCTTCAGTCCGCAGGCTGATGCTCTATCCACTGAGCCAAGCTGGCTAGGGCAGGAATCTTACTCTTGATGAAGGTTTCCGGGCCTTGGCTCTATTAACCTTCTGGGACAGATGCATTTTGTTGTGGGGCTGCTCAGTGCAATGCAGGGTGTGAACTTTATTAAATGTGCTCTAACCCTCCCCCCCCCCAGAACCATTGCTCTAGGGCAGGGGTCCTCAATCTTTTTAAACAGGGGGCCAGTTCACTGTCCCTCAGACCGTTGGAGGGCCGGACTATAGTTTAAAAAAAAAACTATGAACAAATTCCTATGCACACTGCACATATCTTATTTTGAAGTAAAAAAACAAAATGGGAACAAATACAATATTTGTATTTGCATGTGGCCCGCGGGACGTAGTTTGAGGACCCCTGCCTAGGGCCTTCTTTAATTCTCATTTTATAATATTCAGCACATCCTATTAAAAAGTCAAGATTCAAGGATGAAACTTCTGCTTGTAAAGCTACGTATAAATATGACCCATTGCCACACCCTATTTTGTCTATATTAGATCATTCATAACTAATTACAGTTACCCAAGCAAATTATATGTGTGGCAAACTGGATAGTCTTCAAAGTGGAGATGAAGGAAGATTTTTCCAGAGAAAGATTTCCCACTTTTTATTTAACAAAATTTCTTTCTGTCTCATAAATTAGATTACTAACCTCACTTTTCATTTAGATTGACTCTCAATTTTATGAATCTAAACCTATAATGGGCTAACTTAAGAAAGAATGACAAGGACCAGCATGAGCTCAGCTGAGAAAAAGACCACTTAGTATTGGTTGCCGTATATGAATAATTCTGTAGATAACCAAGTCAATCTCATCTATAAGTAATTCTGTTGCCCTTTTTTGGAAGATACCAAGTATGCTGTGTGTCAAGTGATATCTCACATAGACAATGGGGTTTTGGTTGGCAATGTGCCCAGTAATATGGGCCAGACTATTGAAAAACAATCAATGCTGTTTATTTCAAATTCAGTAAATTAAAGTTGTTCATCTCCATCAAAAGTAAATACTGTAAATCTTTCAATAAGTATGTTGAATTAAGGAAATACACTTAAAATAATATTCAAAGAAAAAGAGGAGAACACTAACTTGTAGAATATCATTACGTCCATTACAAATCCCCATGGAATAGCCTGGAGGGGAATGAAATAGAAGACAGTAGTTGTATAATAGTGTGATGGGATTAAAGGGAAAGAGTGTTGTTTCATGGCGGTAATTGCTTTCCATGATTTTAAAAGGTAATTTAATAAACACATACTTAAAAAAAGTTCTTAGAAAGTAATAACAACCAGTGCTGTGGGCAAAACTTCCTAAGTTTAAGATGCATTTAAATTATTTTTAAAAGTGTGGCTCAGCAGACATTGCACACTGTTTTTCAACTTGTGTCCCCTTCAAATTCGTATGTTGAAACCGTAACCCCAAATGTGAAGGTATTTGGAGATAAGGCCTTTGGAAATAGATTCAGGTTAAATGAGGTCAGAAGGGTGAGGCCCTCATATGATAAGACCAGTGTCTAATAAGAAGATGAAGAAATGCGAGAGAATACTCTCTCCTTCAACAAGCACCAAGAACAGGCCACGTGAGGCCTCAGTGGGGAGGCAGTTGTCTACAAGCCAAGAGAGCTCTCACCAGAAACTGAATTTTCTGGCACCTTGATCATGGACTTCTGGCCTCCAGAAATGAGAAATAAATGTCTGTTGTTTAAGCCAGCCAGTCTGTGGTATTTGTTATGACAACTCTCGCAAACGAATACATGTACAAACACACTAGAACAAAAACATGTGCATTTTTGGATAAGTGAGTAAAATAACTCTTGACAATACTATATATCAACCTTTCCAATTCTGATGTAACCCTTTATTATGTAGCAAATGTATCTGTCTCATATTCTCATCTTTGTGGCATAAAGGTAAGATATTAGTGCTTGGTTTTCACAGATTTGTGAAAATATGTGTAGGTCTTCTTTGATAAACTACAGAAACCATATTAATCTAAGTCTTAAAAACCTGTATTTAAGTTATATGTGTGTGTGAAGGTCCTAGTGATAAAAAAAGTTTTCATCAGAGAGATCTTCCATTTTCTTGCTTTGGTTTCCTGCATATATCCCAAATTATACAACTCGGCAATGAAATCAGGTACTTTTTACTGTGGGCTTCTTATGTAAAGTTTTTCTGAGAGAACTTTTACTAGGAAGTTCTTGATGGAAGAATATTAACCCCCAGAGGTACTGTGGGCAGCTGTTGGGCATAGGCCTCACTAATTGGATAAGCAATGCTCCATTGTCAAGAAAAACAAAGTCGGAAACAGTCCCAGAGGGGGAGGGATAGTTCAGGCTGGCTTTAAGAACACAAAATTTAGCAATCACCCCAACTCATTCTTCTAAGTTAGCTTCTGCTTAACTTATTATTAAGTCTTTTTTTAAAGTCTCAATTTAACAAATGAAAAAGGAAAAGGATATGACTTAAATTCATAATTTCATAATAATTGATTAAATAGGTGTACTTGGTGCCTACTGTGTACTACATACCGTATTAGGTGTGGATAATTACTATGCAAACATTCTTGCTAAATGGTGAAGCATTTAAAAATGCATGGTTTCATTATCATTGTTTATAGGTAAGTCAAACATCAGTCGGCATGGGAAGAATCTAAAATATTAAGAGAATCACAATAAAATACAAACCATGAAGCTCCCTATTTCCTCTTGGTGAATTATAAATCGGTCAGATTATAAATAAAAGAACGGTTGGTCAACACAATGACCACCAAGAAACCCTACTGAATGAATGGTAAACCAACATGTTCATGTTCTCCTTGGAATTAAATACTTTTTATTTTGGAGAGGACATGACAGCTCTCTCTCTCTCTCTCTCTCTCTCTCGAAAGAGAGGGAGAGAGAGAGTGGGAAACAGAGAGGGAGAGAGGGAGGGAGGGAGGGAGGGAGAGAGAGAGAGAGAGAGAGAGAGAGAGAGAGAGAGAGAGAGAAAGAGAGAGAGAGAATTTTAAAGAATTATCCAGAACAGGTGTCTGTTCCAGTAAGAACAACACACTGACCCTTCCCTGATGGAAGTGGTCCAATGTAGTCAGTCTGCATTGGGCAGCCGGTTGGTCACGCAGAGGAATGGTGCCATGTCAGGGACTCGATGCTGGTATTTGCTGCTGGCAGACTGGACCCTCAGCAGTGGTTACAGCCAAGGTGGCCTTGGTGAGCAGAGGCCCATGTTCCTGAGCCTGTGCATAGCCTCCATGTGTCTCTATGGCCCCTTTGTTCACGAGCTCATTGGGTGATGACAGGGTGGCTGGGGAAAGAGGCCGACTGGTAATTACAGAATAGGTCACCCTATCTACTTGATTATTAAATTCTTCCTTTGTTGAGTTCATTCTTTGGTGAGCATTTGTATAGGACACAAGTATCTCCATGTTTTTGCTCATTCTACACACATCTTTCCCAGGCTTCCTTGTCATCAATTTTCCAATAATGTCCCAAGTCCCTGACCACCCAGCCAAACCATTGACCACAGGCCACAAATCAGTATATAACCTACATCTGACCAGGTGTACTGCTCAAAGATATGCTCACTGGATGATTTTCCTTCACCATGGTCCTTCAGGAATGGTCCAGAAAGGGGCTGTACTGCTGCAGATATCCACTTTGTGTGGTACCCACATATCATGCAGAACCATCTGTAAACCAGGCCTGAGAATTCTCTCTTCTGTCAACTGAGTAGTGGGAATTCCCCATAAGGTCATAGGTGTAGCCTGGGGGAGAGAAGGCAGTGCAACAAAAGTAGGGACCATGGGCATTTGGGTCACTTCTTCACGTGACTTACTTGTGTCTTCGGGGCATGGTCAGGCCTGATCTGATACATATAACTTTCAGTCGATGGAGTGCTGCTGAGCAAGCACAACTTTATAGCTCGGTGGGTCAGACAACAGCCACTTCCGGATGGACAGCTCAGGTTTCATGGTAAGTTGGTGGCCCATGGTTATGTGTTCAGTCTCTACTAAGGCCCAGTATCTGGCCCAAAGCTGATTCTTAAAAGGAGACTAGTTGTCCATAGAGAATGGCAGGGCTTTGCTTTAAAATCTAAGAGCCTGTGCTGTGATCGAGGCTTGCTGAAGGCCCCAAACAGCATCCCTATCTGCCACTGGCACTGCAAGTACTATGAGGTCTGCCGGGTTGTAAGGCCCACGTGGCAGAGTAGCTGGCACAGAATCTTGGACCTGTTGCAGATTCTTCTCCTGTTCTGGGCCCCATTCGAAACTAGCAGCTGTTTGGGTTACTCACTAAGCAGGCCAGACTAACACACCCACATGAGGAACACGTTACCTCCAAAACCCAAAGAGGCTTACTAGGCATTGTGCTTTTTTGTTTATATATATATATATATTTATGGTTGTGGGAAAGGCCAGATGCAATGACTTAGCTTTTACTTTAGAGAGGATATCTCAACACACCCCACACCACTGGATCCATAAAATTTCACTGAGATTAAAGGCCCCTGAAATTTTGTTGGATTTATTTACCACTCTCTGATACTCAAATGTCTTACCGATAAGTCTAGAGTGGTGACGACTCTAGACCACCAGGTCCAATCAGCGTAATATCACCAATGTAATGGACCAATATGGTATCTTGTGGGAAAGAAAGGTGATCAAGATTCCTGCAAACCAAACTATGACATAGGGCTAGAAGAGAGTCAAGGGACAGTGAAGGTATTGCTGGCCTTGCTAGCTGAAAGCAAACTGTTTATAGTGTTTCTTTCCTTCTCTCTCTCTCTCGTTCTCTAAAATAAGATTACCAATATTTTATGTTATTTTTTCCAGTTTGTGGAGATATTATTGATATACATCACTATATGAGTTTCAGATGTACAGCATAAAGGTTTGAGTTACATATATTGTTAAGTGATTACCACAATAAGTTTAGTTAACATCTATCATCTCATATACACAAAAAAGAAATTTAAAAATAATTCTCCTTGTAGTGAAAACTCTTAGGATTTACTCTCTTAACTAAGTTTTACAGCAGTGGTAACTACAGTCATCATATTTAAATTACATCCATAGCACTTATAACTGGAAGTTTGTATCTTTTTACCACCTTTCTTAAATTCCCCCTCCCCAAGCCCTCCTCTTCTGGTAACCACAGATCTGATCTATTTTTTCTACAAGCTTCTGTTGTTGTTGTTTCAGATTCCACATATAAGATCATACAGTATTTGTCTTTCTTGTTTGAATTGCTTCACTTAGCATAAAGCCTTCAAGGTCCATCCATGTTTCTGCAAATGGCAGGATTTCCTTTTTTATGGCTAAATAATGTTCCATTATATATTATATATTATACTAGTGGCCCGGTGCACAAAATTCGTGCATGGGGGGGGGGGGTGTTCCGCTCAGCCCAGCCTGCACCCTCTCCAATCGGGGATCGGGCCTAAACTGGCAGTTGGACATCCCTCTCGCAATCTGGGACCACTGGCTCCTAACCGCTCACCTGCCTGCCTGCCTGATCTCCTCTAACTGCCTCTGCCTGCCTGCCTGATTGCCCCTAACCCCTCTACCTGACTGCCTGATCACCCCTAACTGCCTTTGCCTGCCTGCCTGATCGCTCCTAACTCCCTCTGCCTGATCGCTCCTAACTCCCTCTGCCTGACTGATCTTGCCCCAAACTGCCCTCCCCTGCTGGCTTGGTGGCCCCCATGGCAACCCAGCACTGACTGCAGGACTAACTTCCAGTCGGTCAAGCCTTTGGTTGTTTTGGACATTACGGACCCTGGGTTTTTATATATTAGGATATTTTTTATCCATTCATCTTTCAAGAAGAGACTTAGGTTATTTCCATGTCTTGGCTACTATAAAAATGCTGCTATGAACATGGGGGTGCAGATATCTTTTTGAGTTAGTGTTTTTGTTTCCTTTAGATATATCCCCAGAAGTAGAATTATTGGATCATATTAGGATTTCCTTATTACTTTTTTGAAGATCTTACATACTTTTTTTCCATAATGGCTGTACTAACTTATAATCTTTGGGTGTTTTTTTTATTTGTTCGTTTTTAACAGAGATTGAGAAGAAAGCTTTTGCCAGATAACAGGAATGATGGGATATGTTAATTTTCTCAGGCAATAAAACCACATCTGGTACAGTTTCTGTAACTCAGCGGTTCTCAACCTGTGGGTCACTACCCCTTTGGTGGTCGAACGACCCTTTCACAGGGGTCGCCTAAGACCATCCTGCATATCAGATATTTACATTACGATTCATAACAGTAGCAACATTACAGTTATGGAGTAGCAACGAAAATAATTTTATGATTGGGTCACGACATGAGGAACTGTATTTAAAGGGCCAGAAGGTTGAGAACCACTGCTAACTGAAGTCACAACAAAGTTAATGTTTATATCTAAAAGCATGCAGTTCTTTTGCAGCTATGTGGGTTACCAGAATTTGTTACTGTCAATAATTAGACACAATATTTATAAGCTATATCCATCCAAGGAAAAAGCACAGTGTTGGTCATGTGGTGTAGTGAGATTCCAGCACCTTAGTCATGGCCACTTACCAAGTAATTATTCTTGGACCATGTCGGCAATGATAGATTTTTAAAGGTTAATTCAAAGGTTAGTTAATTATGCCTAAATCCATATAATATGGTAAATTAGAAATCCTTATTTCCTAATGGAAGTTACTGATCAGAACCTGTGCCAATATATTGACAGCCTTTCAAGAAAAACCTGAATAAATGTAAATACAGTTGACCCTTGAATAACACGGATTTGAACTGTGCAGGTGTGCCTAAATAAGGCAGATGTGGGTTTGACTTTCAGCTCTACTATTTACTAGCTATGATCTTAGGCAAGGGAGTTAGCCTTCACCAGGTGGTTTCTCTGTTTGTGAAAGGGGAACAATATTATTGGGAAGATTTAATTAAAAAAAAAGGCTGGACAGTACCTGGCACCTTTTACAGTTGGGGCAACGAGGCTGGAAGGGAGGAGATGGGTGGTAGGAACACTGGAAGGACATTTTGTTTTACTCTTACCATGTTCTATCTTATATGTTTGTGTACATGAGTTTTTTGCTGTACACAAGTTGAGGTTACTTAAGGGCAGAGACCTTAGTGGTCGTCATCATGTGCTCCAGACATTATAAGTGAATGAATAAATTCTGTCCTATCCTGTTCAGCATTGATTTTATATCAGACTCTTGAGCTCTTGCAGGGCAGGGGCTGTAGGTTCACGTTTAATACCTAATGCTTGGTAAACTCGAGGGGCTCCATCAGTGTTATGTAAGTGAAATGAATGGATGAACAGACAATGGATAAATGGATGTGTGTGGGATAATGTGCATCCTAGTACTGGCTGGATGCTAAGCCAGGTCTCTTGTCTTTGAAATCCTGGTCTCCTGCAAGAGGTTCTGCTTGTCACATGGAAATGTGCAGTCTCCGACAGGCTGCGTGAGCCAACTGGCTTGGGAAATGTTCCTGTGAAATCATTTGACTAAGTTTAGCATTTAAAGCTCAAATTCTGCACCACTTTCCATGAACTCCAATAAGATAAGCTACTTCAAGTCATCTTTCCTTTCTGTTCACTGAACAGGGCTTTAAAATTCCATTTTGTGTGTGCATTGATACTTTCCAGAATTTAGTATTTTGTGGGGGAAGAAGTGACCAAGATATCAACTGCTGATTAAATGCATACTATGTTCCAGGCATTGTGCTAGGTGCTGGGGATACAGCAATAAACAAGACACTTACCTGTTCAGGATAAAGTGCTTTGTCTCTCATCATGTGAGTTCTTATTACAGAACTTTTACCAACTGTAACTGGCTTTAGGCTCATTGGTTTCCCCAGAATACATCCTAAACTCAGGATGAACTGAGAGACCGGTTAGGACCCTGCAGTTTCTTCTGGGCTTGGACAGTTCCTAAAAGTGACATTAATGGGATTAATGACATTAATGGGCAAGTTCAGACTCTCCTAAGGAATTCACAGGTGTTTTTCTCACAACTGATGTACCATTCCAACTCTGACATAATTCCACAGAAAAGGACCTAGTTATACCAACATAATCTGGCTTTCCTGCATCTACCCAGTTCTGAAACAAAGTCCAGCACGGACATCAAGAAAAAGGTGCCAGAGAGCAGTGGTTTCAAACACTTGCTGAGACTGTACTTTATTTATTGAGCGCCCGCCAAACGATAGCGCTGTGATGGATGCTTTTCATGGGTGCAACTGAGAGACTGAATATACACATGAACAATGGCCAGACCTTATAGAAAAGGAGAGCTTTGACCCACAACCTGCAGCAATCTGCTCAGGAACCCGACCTCTTATCTACAATACACAATCCAGGAAGCCTGCCAGCCGTAAACCTGATTGTCTGGAAGTCAAACTGCTACTTCTAATGGCACAACCCATAGCTGCTGCAACATTCAGCCCAAAACAGCCAGGACTTGATTAACAACTGACAGCTTCCCTAATGTTTGTCCCTATTTTCAATTTAGCACCAATCAGAGAAAGCCACATAGACACCACTGACCAATCACACAGGGTGCCCCACTGGTAGTTAACCTGACTACTTGTAGCTTCTCCGCGCCAATAATCTCCAACAGGGCAGCCCCGAAGCCTCCCCTTTCTTCCCCAGGAAGCTTTCTAGCTCCTTTGCTTCAGCGTCTGTGCCAAAACACAAACGAGGGTGACGGTCTCGTACTTGTTCCCAACTTGGTTGGTCCTCCTGTATTTCCACACAACTCTTACGCTCACTTTACAGTTAAGGGGAATTGTAGAGGTTAACTTGCGAATGGGGCCACACAAGTGGCAGAGCAAGGCTTTCAACTTGATCTCACTAATTCCAACGTTATTCCAGGAACCGTTATCCACGTGCAGAAAAATAAAAGAGGCTTTTTCTCCACTGTCCTCTGCTAACCTTAATTTTTACTGTTGGAGTACTTTTATCTTTCCTTAAAAGGTAGTGACTCCAAGGATAATGCTACTAATCCATATGCCTATTGGTGTAGCAGTTAAATTCAATTCAGATGCACTGTTGAGAGTTTAAGGGGATTTCCGGGGTTATGGCAGTAACTCTAATTCCACATTTCTTTATCGTGAATAGCACGGTAGCACGGTAGGTGGTAAGACTTGAGTTGCTTGTGGGGAAATGGGACTACAGTGCTGCCCACTTCGCTGCATCCCAATGACTGAATCAGGGCACGTGGGCATTGAATGTGAGCCTCGGTGTAATTTAAAGGATTTTAAAATAGCATGCACCTGTCAGGACGCAGACTTTTCGCATGTAGATAGTCACTAATTTAGAAAAGGGGCAAACTCGCCAGTGACATGGTCTCCAGGGGTCACAAAGGGGAGTTGATTTAAAGGAAGGAAGCTCTTTGTCTGATTACTACATTTTGTCATTTTGGGTTACCAGTTCTAAATGGAGTCAAGCTGTCAAGACAAAGACCTCAAACTCACATCCGTGTTCCTCTCCAGGCCACAGAAACCCTGCAGTTCTGTGTCAGAACCCTTGTGGATCATTTGTTTGTAACATGAAATGCTGTGTATTGAAATGGACTTACAGAACACCCAGAGGCCAGGTGCATGCTCAGCGTTCAGACTCAGTTCTCCAAAACTCTCACGTGTGACTCGGTCACTGTCACTGGGTGTACCGACGAGTGGTTTCTCCACAGAGACCCTAGAGAGGTGGGGGTGCTCCTCACCTCTCAGACACACACCATAGGGTCCTGGGCCACACCCTTCCCAAATGTCCCAGGAACCGACCACTCCCTGGAGCCGTGGAGGTGCCTCCTCAGGAATGAAAGGCAGGCAAGACAGGGAGCAACACAGGTCTGGCTGTTTAATATGCAACAAGAAAAACAAGACTGTTTGCTCTTCATTTCAAAAGTTGACACAGGAAGGAAAGGAAGGATTTTATATTTTATACACATTTTTTTTAAAGGAGCCCAAAATACAACATCAAAGGAAATATTGGGAGCATTGTCAGGTTACAATGAAGTCTGCAAAAACACTGCAGTCTGCAAAAAAAAAAAAAAAAAAAAAAAAGAAAAGAAAAGAAAAAAAAAAAAAAAAAGAAAGAAATTGAGCTAGAGAGACCAAAGGAGGGAGGGAGCAACAAATTTTTTTTCCTGAGAAGGAAAGGAAACAGAGTCATGTACAGTAGGTCCTCGGGTTACATTGGAGATCCGTTCCTACGGGGGGACGTAACTCGATTTTCGCCATTAAGTCGGAACCCACCTACATAAGCACCTACGTCACTCACATGGAGCACATACACAGCAGTAATGAAGGGAAACAGTAAAAAAAGTTTAAAAGATAACAATTCCTGACCTTTACTTGTGGTAATCTATATAAATAAAAATGTAAATGTTCATTTGTTCAAAATCTTAAATCTCCGAAAGTTCTTCACCAATTGCTTTGAAATTTTGACACAACGTTGCATTCGAATACGCTGGTGTTTTTATATACCTATATAACTACTATTATATGTCACACCTGTGACAGGTAAAAACATGCTTTTTTGAAAAACAGTGCCATCTGTTGGACGTAAAAGCAACACATGCTATACTAAATATTTTACAATTCCATTTCAATGTTTCTGTTTACAATTATAAATTGTAGATAAAATTAACTACAAATATGCGTGACCAGCTGCAAAACAATCGATCAGCTAAGATATTCTCACATCAATTGCTGGAAATTGGGAACGGAAAGGTGCCGGTTGATCTGACCTCAGGACGAATTTCATTGCATCATAACTTCTGCAATTTAGTGACGTCAAAAGAAGAATTGGTTGAAAAAGTATTTCCCAATATTCAAACCAATTATAAGAATCACGATTGGCTGAGTGAACGAGCTATTCTTGCGGCCAAGAACAAAGACGTGTACGAACTTAACAATATTATTCAGTCTAACATTCAAAGCGAGGCAGTCACATACAAGTCCGTCGACACTGTTGTGGAAGCAGATAAAGCAGTTAATTATCCAACAGAATTTTTGAATTCACTCGATCTGCCAGGGATGCCACCACACGTACTGCAATTGAAAATCGGCGTGCCAATTATCATGTTGTAAAATATCAACCAGCCAAAGCTTTGCAACGGCACGCGGCTTGCAGTAAAAAAATTAATGAGTAACGTTGTAGAAGCAACAATCTTGACAGGACCTTTCAAAGGTGAAGATGTCCTCATTCCTCGAATTCCTATGATTCCAACAGATATGCCATTTCAATTTAAGAGATTGCAATTCCCAATTCGATTGGAGTTTGCAATCACCATCAACAAAGCTCAGGGCCAATCTTTAGAATTGTGCGGTTTAGATCTAGACACGGATTGCTTCTCACATGGACAATTATATGTTGCGTGTTCTAGAGTCAGCAAACCAGACAATCTCTATATCTGCACAGACAATGGAACAACAAAAAAATATTGTATACCCACAAGCATTGTGAAATTAAACATATTAGAAACGTGCGCTTTCTCTTTTCTTTCTTTTCCATTTAACCAGACTGAGCCACAGCAACGGGTGGCCGGGTACAGCTAGTTTATGTAAATAAATAATAAAAAACATAAAGCACATATGTACATATGTTGAAATGACGGAATTTTTTTTTTCTTTTTATAAATAGATGGGAGATGGCGACGTAACCACAAAATGGCATACGCCGAGTCCGACGTAACGCGAGGACTGCCTGAACAAAAACAGAAATCACAATTTGGAGAATATCTAGACAAAATAAGTCTAAACTTTACAGAAATCCCTCCTTCATTCTCTAGAGAAGGTATTTTTTCGATTTCTTTCAAATGTAAAGTCAGAGAAATACTAGAGGAAGACAGTTAAGTGTGTTTAGCACATGTTTACATCCATACATAAACATCCATACATTATATTGTATCCGTACATATATGCCCACTTTATCTATGTAGCATATGCATAGCTTAATCTTTCTCTAGTACAAATTCAGAATGCATTTTCAAAACTGACCTTTAAGTATAGAGTATAATTCCTAGCATTAAAAAAACAAGCTCCTGAACCACCTTTCCCCAACCTACTCCTCTTATAATCTTCCCCATCTCAGTAAAGAAAAATTCTATTCCTTGTGTTGATCAGTGCAAAGACAATGAGACCACCTTGACTCTTTTTCTCACACTATCCAATCTTTAGCAAATCCTATCAGCCCTACCTACAAAACGTATTAAGGATCTGACCACTTCTCATCATCTTTGCTCATGACAAACTGGTCCAAACCATTACCGTAATAGCCTCTAAGTCAGTGGTTCTCAACCTTCTGGCCCTTTAAATACAGTTCCTCATGTTGTGACCCAACCATAAAATTATTTTTGTTGCTACTTCATAACTAATGTTGCTACTGTTATGAATCGTAATGTAAATATCTGATATACAGGATGGTCTTAGGTGACCCCTGTGAAAGGGTCATTCGACCGCCAAAGGGGTCGAGACCCACAGGTTGAGAACCACTGCTCTAAGTGGTTCCTTTTGCCCTTACCCTTGCTCCACCAACAGGCCATTCTCTATATATTAGCTCAAGTGATCCTTCTCAGAGGCAAGTCAGGTCTACCAGTCCTATGCTTAAACCCTCCAATGGTTGCCTTTTATTTGCATTCCTCCTTCCTCAGAGATTTCCCACCAGTTTCCTCAGGTTTGCTCTGTCCTCTAGAATCCTTTCTGCCCCTCCTCTTCCCCTCTTTCTTCTTCCCCAATTCCCATCCCAATCCCGGCCTTAGAGGGGGGTGAGAGGGAGTGGTTCTCAGGACTAAAGGTGCCCATATTTACTTTCCTGAACAAAAAAAAAGAAATGATCTCCCTAAGAGGATTTCTGAGTTGCATTTCTCTATGTGCAATGTCATCATGTTACACTTTATTAGCATTATCTTTTTCTCTTTGTAAGCCTTTATTGAGAAGGGACTATAGCTGTTAAAAATGTTTCCAAGAACATCTAGGTCAACACCAATTCCAAATACAGTGGCCTTTCTCACTCACATAAAAGGCGCTGAATGACTTAGCCCCATTACCTCTAGTAGATGATGGCATCTACTACCACTGCCTCCCTCCTTCCTCCACCTCCCTGCCCCCCACTCAGACCCAGTCCCTTCTGCTCAAGAGAAGCTCAACTCCAGGCCTCAGTTCCCACCCTTCTCCCTGCCCAGGGAGGCTCCCCCCACCCATAGCTGCATGCTGCTTCTCCTTCAGGTCTCAGTTCAAAGGCAGCTTGTTAGGGAGACCTTCTCCCAGGTGTCCCCCCTAACACATCCACCTCATCTCCACACCCTGTGCTCCCTATTCAGTTTATCGTTTCTTCTTCACAGTACTTATAACCACCTGACATCATTTATATTTATTGGGTTATTTGTCTATAGTCTGTTTCCTCCAACTAAAACATAAGCCCCAGCCCTAGCCGGTTGGCTCAGTGAATAGAGCGTCGGCCTGCGGACTGAAGGGTCCTGGGTTCGATTATGGTCAAGGGCACATGCCCGGGTTGTGGGCTCAATCCCCAGTAGGGGGTGTGGAGAAGGCAGTCAATCAATGATTTCCTCTCATCATTGAGGTTTCTATCTCTCTTTCCCTCTCCCTTCCTCTCTGAAATTAATAAAAAAGAAAAAATATTAAAACATAATCCCCAGGTGGGCAGGGAGTTTGTTTTGTTCACCGCGGTCTGCTCAGTACCAGCCGGACACATTGACTACATGATGTTCCCTTTATTGGAATGTTCTCAAGTCCATATTTGTCTTGTCATCGCCTAGTCATCCTTCAGATATCAGTTCGTCCCTTCCACTGAGAAGCTATCCCTGATCTTTCAAATTTGTAATTTAAACTCTTTCATACACCTTTCTCTGTCAGCACTTACCACCGTTCTAATTTGACATTTATCTGTATGATGTCCTGATTAAAAGTGCTCCCTAGTTAGACTTTAAACTCGCTGAGGGCAGGAACACATCTGCCTATGCTCATCACTATCCTCGGGACTTAGGGGAGAGCCCAGCAGTTGGTAGGCACTCAATTGTGATTTTTTTTTTTGAATACATGGATGAATAAATCAGAGAACAAATAAATATAATCTTTTTAAAAGGTTTCTGGCATCTTTACTTCGCCAACCAATTTCTTTTTGTTGTTCAGGACTACTTTGTTTTTTTTTTGTTGTATTTTCTTTAAATTGAGAGATGAAACTGTCAGCAGGTACATCGTAAATTGAAAGTGAGATTGCTAGAACAGCGATGCCCATAGGGACTACCTGTGGAGCTTGTTTAAAAATCAGGCGTCCAAGATTTTCATATGGATCTATTGAAACATATCAGAGGCTTTTCAGGATCCTCACACTTTATCTTACTTTGTTTCTTCATCATTAGAATAGTTAAAAACAAACAACTTCAAAATATATCAATCCTGATAGCACAGGTGAACCGCAATCGGAAGCTCAGCATGCCGGACTCAGTGGGGAACATGGGCTTGAGAAGATCCTCTATCATGGGTGGAATTGCTTTTGAAAACAACCTTTGTTGACCTGGCTGCAAAGAATGTCACAACTGAGTAACTACAGAAAGAACTTTGCTGAGTTTCTGCAAATGAAGAAAAACAAAACCCTCAATAGTCCCTGTTTTTCTTCTGCCTCAGACAAAGACAGTCTTTATGAGTTTCACCCTGACTCTGTAGATGTCAGTCAGGGCGTCTACACTTCAGGAAGTTTATACTTTAAACTTCAGGAAGTTTAAGATTTTCTGCTAGAATATGACGGGGGAAAATGAAATAAATCACCACAAAAATAATTTTATAGCCAGTTCCTCAAATGAAATTTTTATAGTACAATACTTATAAATAATAACTTGTTTAAAATTTAAACCTTTAAAGTAAATGTAATCTTAAGAAAGAGGGTGTCATTTTTTTTTTCAGAAGGAAACACGGAGACATTACCCCAGTATTTTTAAAATGAGAAGTCCTGACTATGTTTTTGTTTCATTTGGAAACAACATATATGCAAGGTTGAAATACAGGACTATTAAAATATTTAATGAGGGCAATGTATATTAGGTTAGTACCTGTAATGAGGTTTGAAAAACCTACTCTTTATTAAAAACAAAATGAAAGCCAATTGTATTGACCTTAGCAAAGTATACCAATGAAATATACAACATTTGTGGCTATTTTGTCTAAGTGTCAAATCTAGAATAGGGCAGAGGTTAATTGCCCTGGAAAATTAAATGTGACATAAAAATTCTTCAAAAATTTTTTTTCCCTACAGTCAAGAGAATGCTGCTTTTTCAGATGTTTCCTTGGCTGACACTAACATTTCTTATTTTATAGTGTTCTTGAAGAAAATCGATTGTTTAATAAAGCAATATGCCTGGATAAAACTTCCTGGAAACAATCCATTGTAATACCCTTTTGTAAAGGCAAAATGACAACATAATCATGTTGAAAGTCTTGGGGCAAATATTAGAAATACATAGAGTACCTACTCAATAGAGAAGAAAAGTGACCTACTTCTTACCCGTAAGTTAACATTACCCATACAGTGTGCATTGACCCTAAGAAAGATGGAGGGGAGAATTCATGTTAATGGTCAGAAATTAAATAGATAAGAAGAAACCATGGTGTCAGGGATAGTGGATTAACCTTTTATACATTATCCATATACACTGAGAAGCATCAATGATGAGAATCATTGATTGGCTGCCTCCTGCACACCTCATACTGGGGATGAAACCCAAAAACCAGGCTTGTGCTTTGACCGGGAATCAAACTGTGACCTCCTGGTTCATAAGTCATTGTTCAACCACTAAGCCACGCTGGTTGGGCCTTGGTTATTTTCTACAGGGTGTGTTGTTGATGGGTAACCTTTTAATTTAGTCTTCAAGTTACAGGATGGCAAAAGCAAGTTGCATTGAACTGGAAGAGGAATGGACATGAGAGATGGACAGTGATGGACAGGACTTTGGGAAGAAGGTGAAGCGCTTTGATTGCATGAAGGATAGTTGTTGCATCACATTAGGTAAAAGCATGATGTCGATTGGAAGTTTAAACCTAGCGGAGTGTGAGCGAGTGTCAAGTACCAAAAGGCGTGGACTAGGCGGGGTGTTGCCAGCTGATGCTCCTGACTAGACCTGCCTTCTCAACTCTCTCTATTGTAGGAAGTTGGAGGCCACCCTTCCTTGACTCTCTTGCTAGATGGGTTTTACTTGCAACTGACCAATGAGAGAGGTCCATGTACTATTTGAAAAACAAAAGAGAACAGAGGCCACTATTGTTCCTTGGGCCTCAGAGGGCAGGTGTGAGGGCTTGTTCTGATGGCATACATGAGCTCTTTTTTTTTTTTTTTCAAATGAACTCTTAAGAAATTTAAATATGCATAATTTTTTCAACACTTCTTAGTGCAAATATCATCCAACGAAAGAAATGGAAAGGATCACTAACATTTATTGAACACTTCCTATGTTACAGACAAATGTTCCATGTATCATGTAATTATTTTCTCAGAGAATTCTTGCAATAATTTCAAGAGGTAACAAATGAGGACTCTCAGCCCAGGGAGTTTAAATAACTTGTGCAAGTCTAATAATAGAAGAGCAGGAATTTGAACCCAGAAACTCTGTCTCCGGTGACGCTTTTCAAGATGCCTTTCTCTAAGCATTCTCCAGGGTAAAGAGCATGCCCCTTTATCTCCTCACCTTGTAATTCAGTTTGGAAATAACTTACGGGACCTGCAATCCTTTTAAAAACCGAAACCAGATGAGGCTTCAGGGCAGTGGTTCTCAACCTTCCTAATGCTGCGACCCTTTAATACAGTTCCTCATGTTGTAGTGACCTCCAACCATAAAATTAGGTTAATTGCCCTGGAAATGTAATCTTAAGAAAGAGGGTGTCATTTTTTTTTAACTGTAATTTTGCTTGTTATGAATCGTAATGTAAATATCTGATATGCAGGATGTATTTTCATTGTTACAAATTGAACATAATTAAAGCATAGTGATTAGTCACAAAAACAATATGTAATTATATATGTGTTTTCCAATGGTCTTAGGCGACCCCTGTGAAAGGGTCGTTCGACCCCCAAAGGGGTCGCGACCCACAGGTTGAGAACCACTGCTTTAGTGTGATCTGAAGATACACTAATATACGACTATTAGGCAACTCCACTCTAGGGAGAATATGATTGTCTTCATTAACTTTTTCTGTTTATCTTACAATTTCCACATCTGCATTTGTCCTATAGTCTTATTAGATAGCTGCCCTGTAACTGTAAACTTGGACCAACAATACTAACAATAACAACAATAGCTTAGATTATTTGCCCCAGGCCTTCCCCTAAGGGTTCACATGTGTTAATCCATTTAATCCTTATGGCAATCCTATGAAGCTGGCATGATTATGTCAGATGAGAAAAGGGAGGCTTAAAGAGGGTAAGCAATTTGCCCAACAGTGTTTATTTGGCGGGGGCGGGCGGGGGTTGGAAGGTGTGGTAAAGAAAGAAAGTTTATTCAGTACAAAACAGCTCAATTGTTATACAGCACAGCTGTGAGGCCCGAAAGTTTCTCATTTACAAAGTTAACTAATTACTTGTTATTTAATGTTATTTTGGTATCCCTTAGTTTCAGAAAAGGACATGAGGCAATGAAGGGCTCACTTGGGACCCACCAGGTAGTCCACACAATCACACATCTTTCATATCATTGCACGTTCATATATTCACAATTTAAATATCTTATAAATATCTGTTAAAGATACTGCTTAAGTCTAATAAATCACTACTTTGGTATGTATAGAGTTTGAGCATGTCCCCTGGAGAATCCAGTTGAAGAAAAAAAGAGGTGAAACATTTATGGAATGAAGGTCCATTCCAATTACCCCCCACCCAACAGAATAGAACAATCAGCCTTTTGAGTACTTTAGAGTTGATTATTTAACAAACACACACACACACACACACACACACACACACACAGACACACACACACACACCTATTGTCAGACATGAGCTGGAATAAATAACCTCTGATTTGAGTATGAAAATTAAATTCTTTTTTTAATTGATTTTTTCCAGGCAAATTCAATAAAATGATCAAACACAATTGAAATATTATATTCTTCCCTGGAGCTCTCAAGTTCCCTGCTATTATGATCTGTGTTTGACTCCCATAGGAAAATCCTTGGACTATAAATCTGTACCAGATGTGCCCAAATGACACTTGCTAATGCACATACCCCAGGCAAAATTGAATTTCAGAGACTGGCAACAACTATCTCATCCCCACCCCCAACCAATATCCCACCACCACTAAAAGTTCAGCATCCTATATAATAATAGAGAAACATGGTAATTAACCATAGCTCCGACACACTTCCCATTGGCTAATCAGCGAGATATGCAAATTAACTGCCAGCCAAGATGGCAGTTAACCGCCAACAAAGATGGCGGCTAATTTGCATACTGCAGGCAGGGCAGGACAGCGCCATCCCGCCTGCCCCGCTGCCATCCCGGCCTGCTATTTGCGACCCAGTCTGCAGGCGGCCGGTATGAAAACAGACCCAGGGCTGGCAGCGGGACCTCAGCGATTGGCCACCGGCCATGCCCACAAATGGACCTCCTGGGGGGGATCCCTGGCAGCCGGGGTGCTAATGCACCGATCTGCTACTGGCCACACCCACAAATGGCCCTCCTGGGGCAATCTGGGCTGGCGGGTGCTAACACACTGATTCGCCACCAGCCACACCCGCAAACGTCCGTGGGGAGGGAATCCGAGGCTGGCGAGTGCTCATGCACCAATCTGCCACTGGCCACGCCCACAAACGGCCCTGGGGGGGGGGGGATCCCAGTCTGACAGGTGCTAATGCACCGATCTGCCAAAACGCACACCCCAGCCGCCTTTGCCCTGCGTGAACTATGCAGCTGAGAGAAGGGAGTGGGGCCGCTGGGAGCAGGGCGGAAACTTCCCGGGGTTTGCATCAGGCAGCCCATAGCAGAGTGCGAACTATCCCCGCCGGTAGCTGCTTGCTCATTCACTTACTTGCTCATTCATTCACTCATTCACTCTCTCACTCACTCACTCACTCAGCAAACCCTCTCAGGTCCCTGGCACCAGGCCAGGCACTGAAGTTGAAGCAGGATAAGACTGAGCTATGTCCTCAAGATGTTAGAAATTCAGTATGCAGCCAGGAGAGGGGCTCAGGGCCGCTGGGAGCAGGGTGGGAACTTTCCCAGGGTGGGCTTCAGGCAGCCGGGAGTGGGGCCGGAACTTCTGCTGCATTGTCATGGCAACTCGGCAGAAGTTCCGGCCCTGTAGCTGTTTGCTCATTCACTTACTCACTCATTCATTCACTCATTCACTCACTCATTCACTCACTCACTCACTCACTCACTCACTCACTCAGCAAACCCTCTCAGGTCCCTGGCACCAGGGCAGGCACTGAAGGTGAAGCAGGAGAAGACAGAGCTATGTCCTCAAGATGTTAGTAATTCAGTAGGGCGAAGCAGGCACATGAACAAGACAGTTGTATGCACAGATGCAGTGTACTGGGTTCTGTGAGGGCTGTAACTAACGCCGACTTTGTTCTCTTGATAAAATGGGGCCTCGGGAGCCAGGCTGCCCCAAGCCTGTAGGCCTGTGCCTAGGCCAGGAGTGGCCGGGGTCCCGGAACATGACAGAGGGTGCAGGTCGGGCTGAGGGGTCTGGCCCCACTCCTCACCCTCACCCCGAGTGCACAAATTTTTGTACACCGGGCTACTAGTTTCATATAATGCAGTCATAGTGCAAAACGATTTTTCTCCATTCAAATATTTAAATAACTTGCAACAATTATTAGGCTTGTGCTTCACAGCACAAGTTGAACCGAGCACTTATTTTTAAGCAATGTAAACCACTACAGATTTACTGATTTTACCTCACAGGAAATTAGTCATGGGTTTCTTAGGATAAATGAGTTCTGATGAGCTATGGTGAAGACCAAGGAAAAGTGAAAATGAGTAAGAAAGACCAGTCTCTCACCCCAAGACTCATTCAGCTTGTCACTCCTACCAATAGCTTTAGCAACATCTGAGACTTCATTGCTTGCTTGCTTTACTCTTACGTTTTTGTCTTCTCTCTCTGGCTTCAGGTTTCTCTAGGACCAGAAGGTATGCATATGAAGAGTTGAGCAGGAAACGTGGCAGAAGAACCTTACTCAAGTCTAAAGAGCTGTAGAAGTTCTTACAGAATCCCACAACCAGCAGCCTTTCGTTAGGGGAGCTTTGCCTAGGGAAGAAAGGTTTGTCTCACTATTATATCTCTGTGCCTGGGGTCCAGTTCACCTCAAGCTGACATTGGGAGACTCTATAGGCTGGGTTCCCAAGGACAAATGCAATCACCTATGTATTGTGAAATGCAGACAATGCCTTTTGGGTTCTAAAATGTTGCCATTGCAGTGCCTGGCACACACAGTTTGAAAATATAACTTGAATCTTAGCATTTTATTGTACAGTTTATCTATCGTGGGTGGAAGGTCCTCTCCTCGTCTACTCTTGGAGCAATGGCACCATTCTCTAAATGAGCAAAGCAGGAGATCACTGTCTCAGCCAAAGTCACATGGGCAAGACAAGATTCAGACTAGGTGCCCGGGGTCTTCCTGCCTGGGCACTTTCCTGGCATGTCCTAAACTAAGAGTCCAGGTCCCATGTCTGGGGAGCTGTTCTCACCTCCCTCAACTCCTGCTCTTTCTGTTCACCCTGGGTTACTGTCCTTTCATAGACATAGTTCTCACTTTTCCATTGATCCATATTCCACTCTGCCTTGGAAACCTTCACTTCTTGCTGCTCATTGAAGCTTCATTAGGAGGCCTGTTCTGCAGATGAGGCCTGTTGCAACAGGCCAGTTGCTTGCTGACCCCAGAGCAGTCCATTTTCAAAGAAGGGATAACATCATTGTTGGGGATGAGGAACTGTATCTGATCCTATAAGCTATTCACCTGAAATAATGTTGATTTAGAGTAGCAGTTAAAAATAGTTAACTATTCTTTAAAATATATTTTTATTGATTTCAGAGAGGAAGGGAGAGGGAGAGAGATAGAAACATCAATGAGAGAATCATTGATTGGCTGCCTCCTGCATACCCTACACTGGGGATCGAGCCCATAACCAGTGATGTGCCCTGGCCAGGAATCAAACCCTGATCTCCTGGTTCATGGGTCAATGCTCAACCACTGAGCCACACCAGTCAGGCAAGAATAGTTAGCTATTCTTTAGAATAGACTTAAGAATAGCTAGTTTTTTATCCTTTCCATCTCTTTGGTTTTATTTAAAAATTGTTCTTTTTTTTGGTTAATCCTCACCTGAGGATATTTTTTCCATTGATTTTTAGAGAGAGTAGAAGAGAAGAAGGAGGAAAAAGAGAGGAAAGGAGGGAGGGAGGGGTGGAGGGAGGGAGGGAGGGAGGGAGGGAGAGAGAGAGAGAGAGAGAGAGAGAGAGAAACATCAATGTGAGAAAGACACATTGATTGGTTGCCTCCCACGTGTCCGGACCAGGGCCAGGGTTTGAACCTGTAACCCAGATACGTGCCCTTGAGCAAGAGTTGAACCTGTGACCCTTTGGTCCACGGGCCTATGCTCTACCACTGAATCACACCAGAGGGGCTGGGGGAGGGGTGGGCAGGAAGGGGTTGTCTTATGTTTTTTTAAGCGATGTGACAAAAAGTCCTTTTACATTCTTGAAAGCATTGCAAAACTGCTTAACTGTAAATAACTTAATAAAAGTCTGTCTACATAAGAAAAAAAAAGAAAAATATAACTTGATTATCTTGGTGATCAGGAACTGATATCACCTTGTAATTCATTCAATCATTTATTTATATAAGAACAAAAATTATTCATGACCTGTTATGTATTAAGCACTGTGCTAGCTGGTAAAGATAAAGAGCTTGGAAAGTAAGAAGAAAAAAAAAGCACCAAAATATATGTACTTCCAAAGATATCTTTCCACTTCAGCTTACTAGTAATCAGTTCCATGTGTTCGCTTTAGGAAAGAGAAGAAAAAAGATTTTATAAATGCAGAAATGCACAGTGGTTAAGAGCACCATCTCAAAAATCAGGTAGTTTAAGCTACAATTGTAATCCTGACATATTCTAATTAAGTAACTTTGGATAAGTTTGTAACTGCTATGTGCTTCATGTTCTCTGTCTATCATCCTGGGATGAGGTTAATAATAGTACTTCCCTCACAAGATTATAGGGAGGATTAAAAGAAGGAATTTACAGAAATTAGGACAATACCTGACAAATAGCACATTATATTACACATATTTTCATCATCTCTGAAGTCGATCAGATTTTCTAGATTTCATTATAACAAAATGTCAGTGTGTGGGCAGTTCTGCTAAGGGTTTTGTTCTGATAAGACAGTTGATATTACTCATCCATGGATGAGCATTATGATAGAGCTTATTGTCTGGAGCTATAAAACAACTAGTACAGTACCACTAGCATTATAATTTGGGCCTAAAATTCCAACTTAGAAAGGTTATGATGACAAAACTTGTTAATTAACCAAGTTTCTCTCCCCATACCATTTGCTTTAGGCATTTTTTTTCTAAGAGAGATTGTAGCAATTTATAAACCCAACTGCCATGTGGATTTTATTTTGTGTAACAAACAGTTCTTTAGAATTATGGGCCAACTACTCTTCTATGGACCAGATTTATAATAATGACCCACTTAATCCTCATATGAGCCATGAGAGGTAGATAATAGTAGTACCTACCTTGGATACAGAATTCTAACTGGGCAGGTTTTTATTGTCAGCATTTTAAAGATATCATTCCATTATCTTCTGATTTTCACTGTTTCTGAGAAGTTAGTTATCATTCTTACTGTGGTATTCCTGAATGTAATCTTTCCCCCGCTCCAGTTGCTGTTAAGATTTTTCTCCTTATCTTTATTTTACAGCAATTTCCTAGGTGATATTTTCTTTGTGCTCATCCTTCTTGGGGATCTGGAAACAGGTGAGGGCTGGACACAAATCTATATATGGAATAGAATATAAATGAATAACTTTGCCAAATGATGGTGGAAGAAGACCTAAGAGCAGGGGGTTAAATATAGCATCCGGAGTAACCTTACATATTTAAAAAAATGCAAAATGATCAGAGAAAGAGCAGCTAGAATAGAATCCAAAGGTGGAGGTCACAAATCACAAAATGGAACTACCAAGGATATAGTGACCAGTGGGAAATGGACGAAGCAGGTCAGCAAGAATAAAGACTGGAAATGGAGCTTTAGACGTAGCAATTTTTTTTTTCTCTCAAGAGAACACATTTGTTTTGTTTTTAGAGCAGAGGCAGAAGTGGAATCCAGATTTTTAAGAATTTGCCTTATATTATTTCAGGTTCAGATTCATATACTTTTATTGGTTGTATCTTGATGAGCATGTATTTATTCTCATAAATAGAATAAAAGATTTCTAAAAATGCTTTGGGAATTTCTAATTACTATACTTTTAAAAGTGACTAACTGAAATGTCATTAATGGAAGCAGAGAATATGTCAACCACAGATTGTAGTTAAAATCTATTTTCTACTCAGATCAAATAAAGTCCTATTGATAGATCCTCCAGGTTTCTGTTGGGCACCTTCCCAACAAATAGAAGGATGGTTCTGGGAAGTACTGCAGACACATACGTCTTCGACAGTCACCTTCCCTTCCTGAGTATTGTTATACGTCTAAGGCTTCCTCCAATATCATTTAGCCTTTTTATTTTTTCTTCATTTCTCAAGACATATGAAGACCGGTCCTATTCTCTATAATTTTCTATTATCCCTAGTAAAATTTATCATTGTTCATTACTGCATTTCTTATAACCAAGTGGGGGGGGGAGGTCAGAAAACAAATATCTGACAATAAGAGAATAAAGAAATTAGTTTAGTCATGGAGTTAAACACAATGAGGTTATTTTAAAAAATGGCTGGGCATAATTAATAATATGGAAAAGTATCACTATAGTAAGTGAAAAAGTATGTCTGACCTATATTCTGGTTCATAGAATAGGAAGATTCTTACAGAAATAATAAAATATTTGAAATTGGATTTGCCTGAAAATAACATATGGCCCCAAGCACCATGTTAAATAGTTTGGGGCAAGGAGTCCCACAGTTATTATTATTGCCAAAATAATACAACCAGTTAAGCATGTGCTGTAGTTATGGGCTACCATACGGCTGTATATGAGTCACTTTTCACTTATATGTCCTTTGAGTGATTTACAGAGAATGTCATATCTCAACACAAAGTTTGGATTTTTCATTAGAAGATTAAAAAAAATCATTCTGACATCTTTCTTACACCAGTAAAATTCAGTAGCTCTTCTAACAAAGAAACAATGGAAATCCATGAAACAGTGTTCCTTATCATTCATTATATGAGCTGTACTCTTAGTTGATTAATGTGGTTTCCATATATGCCACTAAATCAAAACTTCTGGACCATCTGTTTTATATTTTGCTTTAGAATTTTTGATTGGCATTGAAACGGAAAACTGAATATTTACTCATGTTTTTTTTAAAAAGAGAAAACTAACACAAAACATTTCCTCATTAAAATGACTCAAGTTAAATTAATTTGACAATAAGAGACCCAAAGCATGTCAAATAGAGATTCCAAGCTATTCAAAATATTTCTTGTGACAACTACTTATTTACAAAAGAATTTGAAACATAGATTTTTCTTGGTATACTGAGTATTCATGTTTCCATCAAGATGCTGTCAAAGTGAGTTTTCCTCTAATTCACATAGTGCATCTATATATATATATATATATATATATATATATATTCCATCAGTCATTTTCTTCATTTGATATACAGAAAATCTAGCACAAGAGATCAACTCAATTATTTTAGAAGAATGAATAATTCATTGGGAAAAATATGTGGTAGGATAGTTAACTGGCTAGAAGAATAAACACTATTCTCTGGCTGAGTTTAACAAAAGAAGTAAAAATAAGTAATGTTCTCTCGTTGGAATTAAAAAAAAAAACACCCTGCAAACTCAGGGAGGATACATGGTTTACTATTAGTATGTATATTCATTCATTCATTCATTCATTCATTCATGACCTGTCAGCTCCTATTATGTGCCAGGCTACTTCTGGTACTTGATGATCAAGCCAGAGCTTACCATGCAACTTATTTAATAGGAAAACAAAGGCATTTCAGTGCAATATTATGGATCACCGTGATGTCCCCCCAAAGCTAATATATTTATTGAAGGATAGTATCTAGAATAATAGTATATTTAATTCTATCCTAGTCTGCACTATTGTGACCATAACCACTCTAAAGTAGATATAATAAACTGATTTCTATGTTCCACTCTAAAATAGATACAATACACCAAACAACATATAATGGAGCTGGCCATGGAGGTTAAAAAACTAAAACTTATGTCATATGAGTAATCGTTGAAAGTACTCAAGAGCTAGTTTAGAGAACAAATAACTTAGGAAGGTCATGACAGCTCTCAAACACTGAAAGGACTAACACGTTAAAAGGGAATTAAATGTGTTCTTTCTAACTTTAGGAAACGGAACTGTAATACATGGGTGAAACATAGAAATAGATATAGTTCAGTTTAATATAATAAATCCTATTTTGATCATTAGAGCTGATAGAGTGTATTGCCTAAGGAGTTAGCAGATGTATATCCAAGCAGAGGCTGAAAAATCATTTTGCTGGTACACTGCTGAAGATACTCAAATATCCAACAGATGGCTGAGCTAGATGACCTTTTTATTCCTTCTGAACATGAAAGTCAATTCATCTATGACGCAAGTTAGAGATACAGGGCAACACTGAATTTCTTTATCTTTTCAAAGTGTTTGATTCTACCAAAAGATTTACTTTCTGAATGACTTTGATCAACAGGGATGTTCAGAGCAAGATCTTATGTTTACTTTGTGTTATAATCCAGTTTATATTATCTTGTTGCCCTCATTGCTCTAGGACTCACTGTTTCAGTTTCCTGGGCTGCTGTAACAAAGTACTCTAGACTCAGAATAATGGAAACTGAGCATCTCACAGTGCTGGAGGCTAGAAGTGCAAAATGAAGGTGCTGGCAAAGCCATGCTCCCCCTGGTCCAGGCTTCTGGTAATTCCCTGACTTGTGACAGCAGAGCCCCCATCTTCACATGATGTTCTCCCTGTGTGTGTGTGTGTGTGTGTGTGTGTGTGTGTGTGTGTGTGTGTGTGTGTGTGTTCAAATTTCTCTTTTTACAAGGACACCAGTTACTTTTGACCAATGACCCTATTTCCAAATAGTCACATTTGAAGCCATTGGGGTTAGGAAGGATTTCAATATACGAATTTTGGGGTTAGGAAGGATTTCAATATACGAATTTTGGGAGAACAGAAACCAGTGGCAAAGAGGCAGGCCTACACAATTCATTTCTACCCAGCCGGCCTAGCAAAACTAGCTTCCAGTTTTCTACCGGGAGGTCTGGAAGCTCAGCAGCAGAGTCAGAGGGAGTAAAATCACTGCTCCCACCATGGATTCAATGTGGCCTTCATAAACTATTAAAAGGTATTGATCTTAAAGGAACGTACCCCTTTCTGAACTGTGTAAGCTCGACCTGGAGCCCACGCTGGCCTAATGTCAACATAAATACATTGATGATCGACCTAACCCACTTCATGTACTGGAAAAAAGAAAAAGATAGTGAGAGAAGACTTTATAGGACTACACTTGTAAAGTCAAAAGCATTTCTAAAGACAAAAATGGTATCAGAGGGAAAATTATTGTTATTCATTAAATTATGTGATATCTACTGTTTCTTTTTAATTAGAAACATTATATGACCTTTGGACACTTCCATTAAAATTCCTCTTGGATCCTCTTTCTCTTGTGCTTAGTTCAGGTCTACATTACCCCCTGCCTACATTTCTGCAACAGCCTCCTTGCCCACATTCTGGCTAGCCTCTTTGGGATGTCTAATCTTCTATAGACTAACCCCCCTAAAGCATATTGCTTTCCCCATATTGGTTTCTGTTTTGTCACACCAAGCTTGCATTTTGCCATTGGACATTCTCCCATGATTTGCTCATTGGAAGATTCTCCCATGATTTTGTTCATTCCCTCTCCCACCCCCACTTCCCCGCTACTCAGAAATAAAATGCTACTCATTAGTCAAATCCCAAGTTTCAGATAAACACTCCAGTGATCTTACGAAAATCATTTCATTTTCAGAACGTGTACTGCAGCTGTTGTATCTCTCACTTTAGTACCCATTTATTCTCTGATTAGCTCATATTTTATAATTTTGTCTCCAGACTTAGCCTGGCCGACAGGCTCTTTTTATTTTTATTTATTTATTTATTTATTTATTTATTTATTTATGTCTAAAGTTTTACATATGTCTCCTTTTTTCCCACCAGGCTCTTTTTCTTTCTCCTCTCTAGCACTTAGCTTGAGACCCGAGTTGTCTGAGTTCTCAGTAAATACTTCCCACTGCCTGAATAACAGACAATCACATTTCTTCTCGGGAAATGGACCGTAGTGAACCTTTTAGTTAATCTGATAGTAGAAATGTAAGTGAAGAGTAAACAAGATAACAATTGTGATACTTGCATAGCATCAAGCCAAGGAAGGCTACACACACACAAGTCAGAGGAAACATTCTTTGATGTCTGGCTTCTGATAAGCCTGTTTCTCGCTTTTCAAGGGACTGAGCAGCAGGCTCTAGTTTCCTCATCACTGAAGTTTGGGCAAAACTCTAATCTGCAGCTGTTCAGTGATGAGTACATGTGTGAGAATAGATGGCAGAAACCGAAGCGTTCTCTGGAGGTCCCAGAAGTGCCCACAGCCTTTACATTTCAATTCAGGGTACAAGCACCTGGAACAGAATTTCAGTAGCTTTCAGAACGTGTGTTGTTGTTGTTGTTGTTTTCTTACACAGGGGTTGTGCGCAAAGCTCTTGTCCAGTCAGGAAATGCTAAGCTTCTAGTCAGTTGTACATTTAATACTGAAATACACACTTACTTGAAATAGTCTTTTAAGTTATCATGTGAATAAGCAAAGAATCATGTCCAGGTTCCTGAATTCGTGCAAAATTTATCTCCTTTCAAGATGTGAAATTTATCTCTTTTCAAGATCTAACAGAATTCTTTCTCCAAAGAATCTTAGGAAAAGCCAGCTATAAACAACATTTCCATCTAGTTAGATGACCTTCTTTAGTAAAATCTATCTATCTATCTATCTATCTATCTATCTATCTATCTATCTATCCATCCACCCACCCACCCATCATCCATCCATCCATCCATCCATCCATCCATCCATCCATCCACCCATTTAACTTGTGTCAGCCCAATATTGGCCATAAAATGAATGAATCTTTACCCAGGTCTGCCCTTCAAACAAGGAAAATGAGAAAGAAGCAGGGACACCAAAACAAATCAGCTTACAAACCGATGTGTAATTCAGGAGGTGGCAAGTGCAGGGAACCCTCATTATAGGTAAAAATGAGGCCTGGTTACGCTGTGGGAAACACTGGCTTTGCTGCCTTAGTGGCGCCCCCTTCTGGCTATTCCTTAGGGGGATTTTATGTGGTAGTACTTCTGTCTGAATCACCACATCTACATAGTAACAGGCAAGATCCTGTATCTGAGAGGGTGAGGACTAGTGAAGTATTAGAATGTGTCTACACTTAATTCCTGTCTAACTTAAGCTTCCAAGGAGCAGGTGGAAAAGGGAAGCAAGGAGTTATGTGATACAGAGGAATTCTAATATATTTCTCCAGCTGTAAAAGTCAGATGTAACTAAATGTACCCCACTATCCTGAGCCAAATGTTTCCAAAATGCCTGGGCCTGACACACATGGCTATTTACAAATCAGTTGAAATGTGACCTTTCTGCCCTACCTGGTTTGGCTCAGTGGATAGAGCGTCAGCCTGTGGACTGAAGAGTCCCAGGTTTGATTCTGGTCAAGGGCACATGCCTGGGTTGTGGGCTCAATCCCCAGTAGTGGGTGTGCAGGAGGCAGCCAATCAATGATTCTCTCTCATCATTGATGTTTCAATCTCTCTCTCCCTCTTCCTTCCTTTCTGAAATCAATAGAAATATATTTAAAAAAAAGAAATCTGACTTTTCTGCCTTCTTTCTTTTCTTCCTCCTACACTAACGCTGTACCTGACCAAATAAGCTTCATTTGTTTAAACTTTTTTCCTTCTCATTGAACCCCAACTTTTCTGCCTGTCCAGGGTATCTGACTTGGAATTCTTTGAAGCCTCCCAAGTTGGCCCATCCAAGGCCCAGATCAAACCCTACTTCATCCATGATACTTGCCTGGGCTACTCTGGGACTCAGCCATGCCTCCCCCTTCCACCAGTCCCAGGGCAGTTCCAGCTGTCAGGCCATGACACACATCATGGATTGCCCTACGTCATTTAAAAAATATATATTTTTTATTGATTTCAGAGAGGAAGGGAGAGAGAGATAGAAATATCAATGATGAGAGAGAAACATTGATCAACTGCCTCCTTCCTGCACACCTCCTACCGGGGATTGGCCCGCAATCGGGGCATGTTCACTGACCGGGAATCAAACCGTGACCTCCTGGTTCATAGGCCAACACTCAACCACTGAGCCATGTCAGCCAGGCTTCCCTACGTCATTTTACGTTATGATCTTCTTTGATTCTTACTTAGCACTTTCAGTGTTCTTTTCCTTCCTTAAATGCCTGTATGACTTAATCCCTGATTAGAGGTGGAAACAATGAGAGTTGACTTCCACTGTGCCTTCCACTTAGTTAGGGGTCAGTAAGTATTTTTGATTGCCTGAAAAGGGACAAAGGCGCCAAACTGATATTTTATCCATGGAAGCCAAAAAAGAGCTTTGTGGGAAAGCTGTGTGCTCTGTAGTGCTGTGGGTGAAGCTTTCAGGGTATGGGTCCTTGTGCCAGGTTGACTATAAGTCATAGTTTAGGAAACTCAACACCGTGTCTCAATCAGTCTTAGTTCAGATGAAGCAAGGATTTGTGTTAGGTAAACCTGGATGATTCTTTGAGATATGGTATCTTAATTGTTGAGTTTCACACCTTCTAGGAACATTGCAACAGACTGTCAAAGTTCAAGAAGGCTATAAATGTCATTGTGATAAATGACACAATGAGAAGTAAGCACCCGGTCCAAATCTGCACAAGGGGCAGGCTTGCTGGGTCCTTTGGTGATTCTTGCCTAGTTCTTGGGGGAAAAGTCAGGTAAACAGGTGGTGCAGGGCCATTCTCTCTGGGTGAGGATGCTTTCTCATGGAATACGCTTCTCCGTGATGACACATATTGGAGAGTAAATTTAAGGAAAGCACCATTTACTAGTAAGAAACTGCATCTTTACTATGGAAGATACTATCATTAAGGCACAGTCCCTAGGCGCTAATCAAAGTAAGGGGAATTGATATTGATTTTTTAAAAAAACAACACAGATTTATAATGAGTATCTGGTAGCCACAAGCCAGAAAAATAAAATACAGTTTTTTAAAAGACAAGTGAAATTAAGAATCAATAAACTCTGGACCCCTACCTCCCTGCTGACAGCCTCCTTTAACATCCACCGAGGTGAGACAGCTGCTATAGCCTAGAGACTGAGCCTTCTGAGAAGTTCAGGGTCTCTGAGACCCTTTCAAGTTTTAAGGATGCCTTGTAATCGCCCTCTATCTGAGACCCTTTGAGGTTGGCTAGTACCATTATTTCATTCAGAATTAAAGGATCATATGGCGTTTTTTCTTCATTTCATTGGTCTCCTTATCTTCAGAGCCTGGATTGTAGCCTTTGGTGCCACATGGCTGTTTTTTCACTACATATTCACCAAAACAGCAAGTGCTTTACACATGGCATAGATGTTAGTATCCACATTTTACTTACTTACTCTCCCACTTAGTCATTCAGCAATACTATCGAGTGGAAATATTGTGCCTTCAGATCAGCAGAACAGGTCAGGTAAGAGAGCAAAGGTTTGTATAACATGTCAGTACACTGACAATTACCAGGCCTCTTCTTCCCTGAGACCAGAGAAAATATTTTATTCCTAGCTGACAGCTCTCTCTCTCTACAACCCCTGAACATCTCTATGATAATTCAAGTCTGGCAGGGGGCCAACAAGCAACATTTCCTGAACATAGTAAAATGCTTTTACTGCCATACCCAATCACAGGTGCATGGGCGATTTCATAGACGGAAAAGAATGAATACTTCCAAGTGGTAGTTTTCACTGTAAAATAATAATGCCATGGAGAATCCAATTTCTCCATGAAAGCAACAATATAACAAATATTTGCAATTATTATATTATTCGAAAGGAATCATCGGTCTGATTCTGTCAAGAGAAAAAGACCTGTAAAAGCGTGTGGCAGCTGTGTAGGTACAGAGCCTCACGGCTGGGACTTTGTCCAGGCTGCTTCCTCTGTAGAGAACTCATTGACTCCACAGAGCTCATTTGTTGCCACGCCCAAGAAACAAGTGGCTGTGGGTTAACGGCTGTTGGTCAAGTCTGTTATTACAACATCATGCGAGGTCTTAGCACATTGGGTCTTACTGAAAGATGACATTTTACTTCTGAGATACTATCTATCTAACTCAAAATATTCTGCAATTTGTAAGCTGCCTGTAGTAATGGATGTCCCACCCCGTTACAACCTTTATTTCTGCCCTGACACACACAGTTTTCATGCAGGTCAAACCATATTGTGGGAAATGAAATGGCTTTAGTAACCTCAGAGGTCATACCATTGCCATGACTTAGAGATTTTCTTGGGGTTCAAGGATACGCACGTCGACTCTTCCCAATAACTAAGATTTACACTAGGAGCTTCACTCTTGGGTGAGTCTCCCATGGGAACCCAAGAACCAAGAAAATCTCTCACCAAGGCAGTAATTCTTTGCAAAGAAAGGTAGATATGCGGCGTGAATTGTTTTCCTGCAAAAAAACGATAAAGGCAAAAACAACTACACTGTGGTGGGAGAGCTACTATATTTCCATTTACTTTTCTATGGTTTAAGGAGGAGATTTTTGGCTTATTAGAATGCCACATAAACCAAGACCATGGTTTTAGAGCCAAAACTTTAGCAAAATCAAATTTTGTAAAGCATTTCTCCTTTTTGTAGTATACTAAGAATCAGGTATTAGTTCTTTCTTCAAAAGTCATCTTTAAAATAAATTATAAAATTATTTGTACTATCTTATCTTAATTCTTTAGCTCTCATGTACAATTTAATTAAAACAGCATCCGTCTTCTGGGGAAATATTACTGAGATTTATTTCATCTAGAATTCTCGGATTTTCCATGAAAATATATTTAGAATAGGTTTGGAATCATTGTTTCACTAGAATGTTACTGATTACTCCTGTCAGAATTTGTTTTTTGATGGTAAGAAAATAAATGAGCCCTAGCTGGTTTGGCTCAATGAATAGAGCGTCTGCCTGCTGACTGAAGGGTCCCAGGTTCAATTCCAGTCAAGGGCATATGCCCAGGTTGCGGGCTCGATCGTGCAGGGGACAGCTGATCAATGATTCTCCCTCATCATTGATGTTTCTATCTATATCTTCTCCCTTCCTCTCTCTGAAATCAATAAAAATATTTAAAAAAAGAAAATAAATGAATCTCTCAGTAAGTTCTTAAAAGAGTATATAACTACCAACATGTTCATCAGTCAAAGAAAACACTGTTCATCTGAGAAAACAAATATTTCCTTGAAGAGTCAGCAGGTCCTGCCATTGTCTCTCTGTACACCCCAATGTCCAGCCTTATTTTACTCCAAGAAAAGGAAATGTAACCATGTGGTGATTTTTATAAGGCATCAAATAGTAGGCTTTGGACCAGATCAATGTGACTTTGGATTTTAATCCTGCCACTTGCCTACTCTTAACCATATTTTCCCTCATTTGTCAAAAGATGACGGAGATGGATGTAGATAATGAGTATAAAATACTTGGAACACTAAAGATGCTAATTAGAAGTTTTTCTTTTTCTTAAAAGATGAATTTAGATAATGAGTATAAAATATTTGGAAAACTAAAGATGCTGACTGGAAGTAAGTTTTCCTTTTTCTTAAATTAGTATTGCTGGCCATTAGACATGCTTAGGGGAGTGTGCCCTGCTCAGCTCCAGGGCCCATTCACCTTGTACACGTCATAGATTTGAAAATTCATTATGACCACTTTCTGGCTGATGGCAGTCAAGGTGTCCTCTAGTTCACACAAAGGTACCATATGGCCTATAAGTCCTCCAATTTGGCTCCTAGGAAGACAATACTTCCCTTAGGGGTACCCTTGGCCCTTCATTGTTTTCATTTTTAATGTAGTTAGTGGTTACCTCATTCCTACCTATGGCTTTCACCACCACCTACTAGTACATGGCTCTTTTGTTGGGTTATCCACAGCTCAGATTTTTCTCCTTAGCTCTAGACTTACATCTAATTGAGTTCTACACAGTTGTATTCAGAAGTCTTAGTGGCACCACAAACACAACATATTAAAAAAGTGAATTGATCCTTAATGCTGATTAACACCACAATTCACTTGGCAACTCAAGCCGGAATGTGAGAATTACCTCCATCTCACTCAATCCGCACATAAGATCAATGGAGGAAGCCAGGAGCTTCTGCCTCAGTTAACCTCTTCCCTGAATGTCCCTGCTGCATTCTTACTGCAGCTGCTCAGGGCCTCTCAGTGCCCCTAGCAGCCTGCCAGCTCTTCTGGCAATCTAGTCCACGCTCCCTCCACCCGCCTTCTGCTGGGATCTTGCTAAAATGCATATATTATCATGTCACTTCTGCTGAAGCTTCTTCCATGTTTAGGCCTTGTTAGTGTGATTTCTGATAAAGTTTAAATTCTCAGTGTGGCATATAACAAGGAACAGGTGAGCTGGACTCTGCATGTGTCTTCCTTTACAACAGCTACCACCTCTAACATAACCCTACACTTCAGTCATACACATTACATTTGGCTCCCTTAACAGGCCCAGCTCAACCCCTCCTGCCTAGAACTTCAGCAGTATCCAGCCAGGGCCATTGCAATTCTTTCCAAATGTATCTTTCCCTTTAGACTTTAAGTGCCTTGAGAAGAGAAATGTGATTTTTATCTTTGTATCTCTAGCACCTACCCAGCTACTCAATATATCTTTGTCAACTAGGTGGATGAATGCGAAGGTCAAAGAGAAAAGAAAGGGGAACTTCAAATGCCTCTGGAAGCTCAGGAAAGGTAGGAAGTTTGAGAAGATGAAGTAGGACAAAAATAGTGACTGTGATGCACAAAGTACCTTTAGATTTAAAAATCCCTCTGCTTTTGTTTCCCTCGCAGATGGAAGGTAGGGTTGATTGCATGATTGTCTCCCAGAGACCTAACATTTTTTTGCCTCCATGTGTTTTTTAATCTACAAGAGGGCAAGTGTTACTTGAAAGCATTAATACTCCAAAGCCTTTGTCCTCGATGACAAAGTGATGGATATTGGAGGTGAACCTTAAAGGGAAGGTACTATGATATTTAAATGTAAAATAATAATGGGAAAGGATATAAACTGCCTTTGAACGAAGCTGTTTTAAAACATTAGGCATAAAAAGAAACCCTCCAAGCATATTTTCTTTTTTATTCTTTTCCCTGTCACATCTGTTTGGAGTGCATTTAATGTCACCATTAAGCTGTATCAATCATTTCATATGTGGTGCCAACAAGGAAGGTGGTTTTCTTGGTTCACAAAAATTGTCAAGTCTGAGGTTTTGTTTGGTCTTGAGTTCACATACCTTGGGGTATATGTTTGTTTGGTTGCCACCCTCAACAGAGCCTGTGATGGGATACATTTTTTTTTAAATGAACACACATACAGTTTTAGAAGTCAACTCTCCATATCATTAGTTTGGTGTAAAATTAAACCATAAGGCTGGAAACTGCATTTCATAATTTCAAACACAGGTATTTTTTTAGTTCTAAAAGTTTCCTGAGCCAATAAATGTTTTGTTTCATTTATATCTTTATTCATAGCATCAGACATTCAGGAGGTGCTCAGTAAGTATGCAGACAAATTGTTTAACTCTCTAAGCCTCAGTTTACTCATAAATGAAATGGGATTAATACCATATCATAAAGCTATTGGAGGATTAAACGAGGTGGTGCTTTGTATGGTACATAGTAACCATTCAATCAAAGGTTGCTATTATTTGCATATCTGATCCTTGTAAGCCTGGCTAAGGGGCCTTTTCATCATCAACATATTCATAAAAATGCAAGATTGTGCTTCTTATATTTTAGTTTGAAGCATGGGGTAGTAGTTAAGTAACAACACACAAAGTCAAGTTCAGAGAGAAATTGGAGACTCTAACTGAACACAGCTGGCCAATAATGAGAAACTGTTCTAGTAAGAACTAAGTAGCTTATGAAACAACTCCTTTTGCTTTGGAATGATTCTCACCTACCATGCAGCATTACGTTAGTGTTGAATAACATAATACACATTACAGGTCAAATGCAAATGTTGCTTCATGTGAATTTTCTCTCCACCAAGGATTTTCATCAATTCTCCTGTTTCCAAGATCAAGAACCACTGACGTAGGCTGTTGCATCCCAGAATCTGTTCTTCTTATAAACAGATTTTAAAATAAAGCTTTAAAAAAGGCCCCCAAGAAGAGTGGTTTTTTTTTGTTTTTTGCAAATGTTTCTTGTTTTAGCAGATGTTTTTCAAGTGTATTCTGAATCTTTTCTATTTCTTTTTGGGTATACTTTTTTGTTCTCTCCCCAACGAAGACACGGTCACAGTCACTCAGAATTGATCTCACCTTTGCTACTTTACTCTTTATGCATTAAGTAGTTGTTTAGAGGAATGTTTTCTGCTACTGCTAACATTTCACAATGTACATGTTATTTTCCTTTTAAATCATGATAAGAGAGAATAGGGTCAGAGTTCTGGAATAACATGCAAGATGAGAATTCATAAGTAATAAAAGATTCACTATCATCCAGTTTAGAGAAAGAATATAAAAATGGTTGTAGATAGTGAAAAGTACAATTTTCTTAGAATACTAGGAATTTAAGTAGTTTAATTATATCTACAACAGATAAGGTTTGCTAATCTGAAGAAATCACTGGAAAATATGTTTTGATTCCCAGGCTAAAATGTAAGGAAGACTGGGTAGGAAAAAAAAAAAGTATTGAATTTTCTAATATCAAAGAAAGTTTTGAACAAAAATCCCATGAACTGAAGTAAAGAACAATAATTTGTAAATTTTCCCCCCTCCCCCAGCACTGATCAAAGGTAAACACATAAAAAACCAGGGATCTGGGAGCCCAAGGGCCTAAGCTGTGGGGGCACAGGGATTCCACTTAGTCTTCACCATGCATTGCACGAACCCTTTCAAGAGTGCTCACCACATTTTGCTTTAGTTCTGTGTTAACAAAACAAATTTTTTCTTACAAATCTGGAGACCAGTATAATAGAGTCTGACTCCAGTTTTTGAGGACTACAGACATCTTTTAAGCCTTACCCTTCCCACCTCCCCTTCTGCCCCACACCTGGGTGAGCTGATAAGAAAGCCCAGGTGTTTTGTCACCAGCAGTAAGTTCACATCACCTGCTACAACCCTCCCCCCAGCCCTATCCTCTGACCACCACAAACACTCAAACCCAGCCTCCTTTCCTCTTCCACGGCTCTTTGAAGCCATTTTCAGCTCAGTTGGAGAGGTCTGTCCTTCTCTTCCCTTCTCTTCATTATGGGCATTAAAAACTGTGTGTGTGTGTGTGTGTGTGTGTGTGTGTGTGTGTGTCTGTGTGTTCAGCAGTTTGGAAGTCAAACCAAATTTTGGGTAGGGAATCCACCCAAACTCTATGGACTGGCTAAAACACCCAGTTACCATGATACTGGAAGGAGGGTCCCTGACAATGAAGAGGCAATAATTTTAGAACCTAGGAAGAAATATGCATCCAATTAGCCAAAGAACATATACACATGGGCACAGACAATACTGCAGTGAAGGCCAGAAGAAGGGAGTGGAGGGGGCGAGGTGGAGGTGGGCAAAGGGGGCATGGGGGACATCTATAATAGTGTCAACAATAAAAAATGAAAATAAAATAATAAAAAGAAATATGCATCCAATAGAAACTTAATAAACTGGGAATTCCAGTTTATATATCAATTTCTTGTGAGTTCACATACTGATAATCCATTCTATTGAACTTAATGCAAAATGATGCCAAGTCTGAATTTCAGAACCTGAGGAGTTGAAGACTAGTCTTTGGAAACGGTAAACCTGCCAACAGACTACTACAACAGCCTTTTCTTTTTGCTTCATTAACATATGGAAGCACAACTTTATTCCTCTAAGAAAAAACACATACTGCTTTTGAAGGAATAGCTCTACATTATGGGAGGCAAGCTTGGATGCCTGCAGGAAGCAGTAGTTAACTTCAATGGAGCAAGCAAGAGAAAAGAGGTGTGTTCCGTTTTTGTGTTACAACCCAGAATAACCTGGCTCTACTACATTGTCTATTAAAACACTTTACTGTTTAAAGGGTATGTGCTTTAAAAGGCAATGTATGGCCAGCTTTGAGCCCTGCTGTAAATGCTAAGGTTGAAAGTTACATAGCTAGAAATATCAGCATTTTAACCCCTCTGTTATCAAATTTTTTAAAAAATCTCTTGATATCCGTAATGTAGACACTAACTTACAGGTATGTGTATAAATGGGAAATGAGTGCCACTGAGGAACCAACGCCTTTATTCCGACTCTCTCTTGCTTTGTATTTCCACTTTCATTTATATTTAATGTTGACCGGATCCTTATGCTTCACTGATTGTTATAAAGGCCGATGCTCATTCATTGGACCTTATTCCTTAAGTAAATTTAGATGTATTACTTGGCTCGGGTATTTCATGCATAAATGCAATATTTTATGGAGCCTTTGAGCAACTTGATAAACATGCAGCAAATATTACCTGCTTAACTAGGAATCTGCAAATACATAGACTTTTTTTTAAAGAACTGAAGGGTTTTTGAGTTTTCCAGAACTAGGTTCAAATACTGGCTCCACCAGTTACTAACTGTGGTTAACCTTATCTGTCCCATGGAGGTTCTTGTAAGGATTAAACGAGATTGCATACATATAAGCATCCATCACGGTGCCCTGCATGCAGGAAGTGCTTAATAAATGTTAACCCCTTTTCTTTCTAAGTTTGTCTGTTGGGGTCCTCTGGCTTTTGGTACTCTGAAGCCTTAGAGGTGCTCCATGAACTTGACAGTTCATGTTCACTCAGAATATTTAAATTGGCATAATCCTAAAGGAGAGTGTAATGGATTAAATTTGTGGAGGTGTGATGATAAAACAATGGCAGAAGTTACTATGATATGTTGGTTCAGCCATTCTTGAATTTGATGCAATGGAGGAAGTGAAAGATTTAATGATGGTAGCCATGGCTACTCACTGGACCATGACTATTCTTCTCTTGCTTTTTGACAAGCCAAAGGAACCTACCTGCTTGGAAACCATAGCCAACGTCCCCATCAACCAACACAAATAGCCAGGCAACTGACTTTCTGACAAATAGGGCTCCACTGTTTACTTTAAAGGAGTAGTCTCTACATGGGAATTCATTAGCTAGTCTCAAAACACTGTTACAAACTGATTCCGCAGAAGTAAACCCTGATGCTAGGAGTGGATGAGATTCTGAAAGGAGTCAAGCTTTCTGCTTTTCCGTCCTAAACAATCTTTTCAAGCTACTCTCTGCAAGAGAACCACTTATAGTCACCCAGAATCAAAAGCTTATTAATACAATATAACTATCAAAGGCCACTTCAGTTATAGTTCCCTTAGCAATTGTAACGTGGCCAGTTTACACTTCAACAGTAACAACCCGGGGTGGCCACAACCAGAGAAAGCACTTCTGTAGCCGTTCTAGGCCTTTCTGTCTTCGAAGAGTTTTAGCTGTTGTATTGCATTAGTTCCAGTGTGTACTCACATCAGTATTTCCAAAGCATCTCATTTAGGTTTTTCTACTGAATGCTTTTCAAGTTGGCCCCACTATTTCAGTGGTGGCGGCTGCAGCCTCGTGTACCTTGCAATGGTCCATTCTAGCCGATAGCACTATAACGGCATCCTTATCCCTTTATGGAGAAACATTTAGGATGAATCCTCCTTGGTGAACTGGAAGGCTGTTTTCACACTGTGGTGTAAATCAGAAAGTTTAGGCGTATTTCACCACTGAGCAAATGAACTCAAAGTTGGAAATATGTAAAAACAAAGGATCAAAAACTAAAGTTTGAGAGGGAGGTTTCATGGAAGCTACTGAAATAAAACAACAATGTAAACCTTGGATAATTTTGTTTTAAAAGCAGAGCTATAAATGAGTTTTATAATACACATAGCAGGAAAACTAAAACGACAATATAGTTTCATAGTCAGGCAAGAGTTAGTGAACTCTGAACCTGTCTTCTTTGTATTCAAAGCTCAGGGTAACAACTAAATCTTATGCCAGAATCACATTGGGAGGTCGAAGGGCAAGTCTACATCGTCAGAATGAAGTGAGTGATTCTGCAACATGTAGAACAAGGGCCAACAAAGCCTGAGGTCTGTTTTTGTAAAGTTCTATTGCAACACAGCCAGGCTGTTACCTGTACATATTGTCTCTCGCTGCTTTCATGATTAATGGCAAGCAAGCAGAGTCGTTGTGACAGACCATTAGATTGGCAAAGCATAAAACATTTACAATCTGGACCTTAATAGGAAACTCAGCCAAAAAGCTTACGTAAAAGAAGACATACATATCCATGGCCTGCAATATACAACTCCTTATTTTGGTTCAGGAAGAGTGAACAAAAAACACACAAACCCCACATGGACTAGAAATGACTATTTATTCTATTCTGCTACCAGGCAATAAAGTTACCATAGCCCAACTAAACTGTGGATAAATCACTCCCTTTAAAATACTCAGAAAAGCTTATATGATTGTCTCTTTTGCATACTCTAAGCCACTAAGTACAAGTTTAATACATTTTAAAACCTGTCTTGCTGAATTTAAAGATTTCAAGTTCAAATGTCCTATACTAGCTATCGAAATATTAAAAAGTATATTTGTGGTTGCTTTTTCTTTTTACTTCAGAAGTATTTTTATTGAAAGTCAAGTGGAAATAAAATATTTATGAAAAACAATTAAACAATACCCTAAGCAAAGTGTTCATCATTTAATAACCAAGCTCTAGAAAAATCAGGAAGAATGGACAAATTGGCTATATTCAATGAAAGAATGGCAGAAGGAACTTAGTAACATGTAAAAAAATGACTAACAGATAAATAAATGGTTTATTAGCTGGAGGAAGTTTCAACAAGGGAAACTTAGGCAAACTATTATCAAAAAGAGAGCAAGCCATAAGAAGAGCTAAGTTGCATAAAATTCTGAAAAGAAGGCTAGAAATTTGTGTTTAGGCATTATCCTGAATAATGAAAGCTATTATGGCAAATGTAAAAAAAGAAAAAAAGAATATTTTTCAGAAAATAAGTCAAACCTGGAATTATAAAATGGTTAATTTAGCTTCATACCTAATCGTCATTATCATCATCAACATGTCTTTGGCTTTCTGAAAAACACTTAGGCAGACCAATCTCATTTCTTTCTATGACACAGTGACAGAAATAGGAGATGAAATCAACTGGGGTCTTTCATTCAGTTTCTATCTCATGCATCTTGTTAAAAAGACAAAGACCATTTAGAAAACACACAGCATCTCCTAGAGTTGCACTACAAGCCACTAGCTACAGGGGGCTACTAAGCACTTGGAATGTATCTAGTCTGAATTGAGATGTGCTGTTAAGTATAAATAAATAGCAGATTTTAAGAACTTAGTATAAAAAATCATAGAAGATTTCATTAATAACTGTATATTTCCCACTGGCTTGGGTCAGTGGTTGAGCATTGATTGACCTATAACCAGGAGGTCACAGTTTGATTCCAGTCAGTTGCAGTCCATCCCTATTGGGGGGCATGCAGAAGGCAGCCAACCAATAATTCTCTCTCATCATAGATGTTTCTCTCTCTCTCTCTCTCTTTCTCTCTGAAATCAATAAAAATATTTTAAAAATTGTATATTGATTACATATTGAAGTAATATTTTATATATACTAGGTTAAATACAATACATTAAAGTAATTTTACCAGTTTTGAAATATTTTAATGTGTCTGTTCATAAATTTTAAATTACAAGGTAGCTCGCACCTGTGGCCCACGTACTATTTCTGTTGGCTAGCACTGTCTATAATATAGACTGATGGTAAACCCAGGAGATTGCAGGAGAATCTCTATCTTTCATGAGCATCCGTGTTTTCTGTTATGGGGCGGAAAGGTTGGGAGGCTAGGAGGGGGATGGATGGACACAGGACAGTTCTTTGCTGGGCTGTTTGGAGGGTGTGTCCCCTGCATTGCACTGTGTTTAGCATTTCTAGGCCCCACCCAGTAATGTTTAGCCTTCTCTAGTCACAACAGCCAAAAACCATTCTTCTCATAGTTCCAGTGCCCCGAGGGTGAGGTGGGGTGATAGGTATCCTCTCATCTTGAAAACCAATGGCCTAGAAAATGCTCATAAAGTCCTTTTGGGTGCTGATGTTTTTAATTCTACAGGGTGAGTTAGCCTTGGTTTTATGAAAAGTATTTTTTGTTCATTTATTGACCCCGTGTCTAATGACAGCCTACTTGAGGGCTGCACTATAAAAACGCTCTGAGTGTTTACCCTGCATGCTGTTCTGAGCTTATATGAAGCTTATTTGTCTACTATGCTAGCACTTTGTTCCTGCTGCTTTTTATTTCATTCCTTTGCATACAAGTTGTGTGCTCCAGGCAGGATGATAAGCTGATGGCAGGAACAGTTTCTTATACAAACTTTTTGTCCTATAACAAGTGAATAATAGATACCAGTAAAGTAAAGGGACCCAGTGCTCAAGATAGCCTCCTGGATTGTTAGAATGTGGTGTTATTTAATATTTTCAGCAGTGACTATGGTGGTGGAATATATCATTCATTTGAAACTTTACCGTATGCTGTCTTAGGTATTATTACAAACATTTTACAGATTTAAATTTGATTGTGCAAATTAAGTAGAATTCTCTGAGCGCAGAGAATTATGTCTTACTGTGGTAACAATAATATTTAAAAGTAACTTTATGATATCATATACAGCTTTTAATTCAAGAATTGAAAGAACCCTACAAAGCGGACGTCATTGTCATCTCCATTTTACCGAAGAGGAAACTGAGGTTACGGAAGGTGGACAACCTGACAACATTAGTGTAGCATTTGAACCTAATTTGAAATTAGGTCATCTGATGCTAGCTTGACGGTCTTTACGTCACTCTTTAGCAATGCAATGTCTCTTCCTTTGTACGTGTCCTACTTTGCGGTCCCACAGATGTTGATCTTGAGAAAAGGATTTGAGTGTAAGTTTAGAGAGGTGCAAGAAACACCTGCAGGGGAGTCGGCTTGTGATACAGGGAAAGGAAAGCACCCAGGAAGGAGTGATAATAAGCGAGCTACAGCTCTATGCAAATGGGCCTTAATTTCTCAGGGAAACAATTAAGTGGTATAAAACCCATATGCTGTGGGCTAACCATATGCCCAAGCCCTCACCCCCGGTGCCATAGCACCTGAGTGTATTTGAAGATCGGGCCTTTAAAGAGGTGAGTAAGTTAAAATGAGGGTATTAGAGTGGGTCCTCAACCAACCTTACTCATGCCCAAATCAGAGGAAATTTGGATACACAGAGACCCAGGGGTGTGCACACACTGAGAAAGGCCATGTGAGGGCACAGCAAGGAGGTGGTCATTTGCAAGACAAAAAGAAAAGACTCAAAGGAATGATACCGGCCAACACCTTGATCTTAGACTTTTTAGCCTCCAGAACAGTGAAAAAATAAATGTCCGTTGTTTCTACCCAGTCTGGGATAATTTCATATGGCAGCCCTAGCAAATTAACACACTACGCCTCAGAATGTTCCCTCCTAAGTAGGAAAGGCATTTGAATGGTTACACTTGAGTTTCACCATCTGTACTCTTGGCTCTCAGATTCTCTCCTTGCCAAGCCTGCCTGGCCTATGACCTGCAGGCCATGTGGGATGTCCTCACTTTTCCTCCTGAACCTCGTCCTGCTATGTTCCAGTATTTCTCACAGGCAACAACACATCCATTTCCACTTGAATAAGCCATTAGAGGACAGTCCTTCCCAGCTCAGATCGAAGTAGGTGAACGTTATGAAAACAGAATCAGAATTCAGAGTTGGAAGAGCTGGAATGAAGTGTACAGAATGGATTCTAATAGCAAACACACAGAGAATTAAAAACAATTCAGAGAGACCATGCCCTGACCGGTTTGGCTCAGTGGATGGAGCGTCGGCCTGCGGACTGAAGGGTCCCAGGTTCAATTCCGGCTAAGGGCATGTACCTTAGTTGCGGGCACATCCCCAGTAGGAGGTGTGCGGGAGGCAGCTGACTGGTGTTCCTCTCTCATCGATGTTTCTAACTCTCTCTCCCTTCCTCTCTGTGAAAAATCAATAAAATATAAAAAATAAAAAAATAAAAATAAATAAATAAAAACATTTCAGAGAGACCAGAACCACCAGTTATTGCCAATGATATAGAATTAATAAAACTGAATTCTAATGTAGGGTTTAACACAATCTTAGTGTCATTGTAAGTAAAGAGCACAGAACTGACATAGAACAGATGAGGTAAGAGTGTGAACGCACATTTTAATTCATTGCACCCATAGTGTTTGATGGTATTGCTATGTGTCTAGAGAAGAAAAGAAGAGCATGCTCGAAGAATAAATTGTTTTCATTATACATCTGGGTAACAATCATATCTACTTTGGAATCCTATGAAATAATGTATGAAATGGAAAAAAGGCAAAAAGTAATAGAGATGGTTTAAAATTTGTTTAAAAAACTCTCAGGAAAAGCTTATAAAATTTGAGAATAAAGACCAGCAACAATACTACAGTTTTTAAAAAGGGATTGCTGGATTCATACCAGCTGTTATCTACTACTACTGAGAATGTAAAAGAGAAGAAATAGATTTTAAAAGCTGAAGGAGAGATTTAACTGGGCCTCACAAACATTGTGGGTCAGAGTGAAGTACTGAAACATGCCACCAAAGGTTAAAATAACTCCTCTCTAGGAATGGTTATGAGCAAAGATGATATATTGACCTTTACAGTGGATCTTGGGATCAGGCCATATAATTTATCACAGTGAGAACAAATAATTCAGAAGTACAGTTTTTGGACTCTGAGTAGTACTTAAGAATTCAATGACAATTTAACTTGCCTACAATTTGTTTATTTAAAGCCTGACCTTATCTCTCCCAGAACTGCAGATTCAAATTGATTTCTGTGGTCTGGATAGATAATTATCCTGGTGGAGTTATCTAAGGTTCTTTTACAGAAGAGGGAGATGAGCTTCTGAGATTTTCTATCTTTGTGCTGAATTTTTATTTTTATTGAGGTGAAATTCACGTAACAAAAAATAAACTATTTTAATGTGTACACTTCAGTGGCAGTTGATATATTTACAATGATACACAATCCTCACCTTTATTAACTTCCAAATTTATATTGATATTTGCAGTTAAGACAGTCTTTAGTACATCTCTTTTTGAGGTTTCCTAAATAATAACAACAACAATGTGGCATAAAACTCTGGAAATCTGAAGGGTTCAGTAAACTTTCATTTGGAATTAAGATAGCCACTCAAGTCCTGGCTGGTGAGGCTCAGTTGGTTGAGTATCATTCCATGCACCAAAAGGTTGCCAGTTCGATTCCCAGTCAGGGTAATTATAGTGGGAGTTTTAAATTTTATACGGAAAATGGCATTTCAGTCCCATCACCAAACCCCCATATCTGACTGATACAGCTAAGTTCACAACAGATCACTGAAGTAGAGGAGACAGATGGGGCAGGCTGGGCTCGGTTCTCTCTTGGCCTCAGTTTTCCCATTCAAAACAGGAAAATGTTCCTGAAATTAGATCGTACAAATTTGAATGGCCATGGATTGCCTGTCAAGGAACTGAGTAGACATGTGTCACTCTGTCATTGTGAAGAGTGAACAGGGATTCTTGGCCTGAGAGGCCTGTGTGTGAATGCCAGCTCTGAAAAACACACTTCCATTCTGTCTTCTGCTAAGTGGGAATCATGTCTGGCTTGAAGCTTTGTTGTGAGGATTAAGGAGAATTGTGTAAAGTTCCTGGCACAGGATAAGTATGGAGGGTGGCTATGAGTCCACATAAAGTCTCTGAACTACCTAGCCTAGCGCTCCACACTGGAGAAGCATAACAGATGTCAGATTCCTTTCTCTTCCCTTTTCTCATATATCTCAGCAACTTCCCCAAATTGGCATCAGGATTCAGATGCAATGTATGGCATTGTCATGGTTGAATGTTTCCCCCCTTCCCAAATGCATAAGTTGAAACTCTAACCTTCAGTACCTCAGAATGTAAATGTATTTAAAGAGATGACCAAATTAAAATGAAGTCTTTAGGGTGAGTCCCAATCCAATCCGACTGGTGTCCTGATAAGAAAAGGAAATTCACACACCAGGGACAGGTGTGTGCACAGGGAAAAGACCATGTGTGGACATATTGGGAAGTTGGCCATTAGCAAGCCAAGGAGAGAGGCCTCCTGCGAGAAAACCAAACCTGCTGACCCCTTGGTCATGAATGTCTACCCTCCAGAACTATGAGAGAATACATTTCTGTTGTCTAAGCCACCGATTCTGTGGTATCCGGCTATGACAGCGCTAGCATATTCATCCAGTGATATAACATCTGTAAATCCAATAAGCATGTACATCGAGCCATGCATGGTCAGCAAAGAAAGATAACTTCAATAAGTTGTCTAGCATAGGGTTTATCTAGTTTTTATATCTTATATTCCAAGAAGCAGTATCAAAGAGCGTGGGCCCCACGTGCTAGAAAAACAAAACCATCCTAAATAATGCCACAGTAGACTAAAGATATAGGGCTAGGGTAACACACCTATATGGTGTATAAAGTATATTCATAGCATCATTTTCTCAGCCTTTGTCATAAGCAGTTATGTATTTAGGTTTTTTGTTCAAATATCAGAACAATTGTTAACATAAGGGGCAGAGTTTTCGCTACAGTTCTTATTTTCCTCTAGATCAGCGGTTCTCAACCTGTGGGTCACGACCATCAGAAAACACATATATCATATCAGATATTTACATTACGATTCATAACAGTAGCAAAATTACAGTTATGAAGTAGCAACAAAAATAATTTTATGGTTGGGAGTCACCACAACATGAGGAACTGTATTAAAGGGTCGCGGCATTAGGAAGGTTGAGAACCACTGTTCTAGATGGTCTTTCATCTAAGCTTTATTTTCTTTAAATAAAAATGTGGTTGATTTTTTTTTTTCTGAAAGAATGTTTCTTTTCTAGGTTGGAGAAAAGAACGCAAACTAAATAAGAATGTTCAAAATATTGTCTCTGCCACTGGTCATTTTCTGCCTGCTTTTGCTGTTCTTATCCAGACTCAGCTGGAATTCCAATTACCTGGATATCACTGAGCTGAGTGGCAGGCGAGGGGCCCTGAGGGCAGGATGCAGACCCCAGTCGATACTAGTAAACTGACCAAGAAAAACAAATGTACGCCTTGCTTTAATAGCAATGATTCCCTTTTGCAATCATTAAAAAAATAGCTTTTATCTATTAGGGATTACATTTTCTCTTTAAATAAATTTGCTAAGCATTTTCCCAAAATTTTCATAGGAGGCAAGAGCAATTTAGGGAGCTTAAAAATAAAATTTGATAATGAAGATCATAAACAATAATCTCTTATGTTTAGTGCTTTTGAAAACTTAAGCAACAGGTGCATTGTTTCATAAAAATAAAGGAGTTCCATATTTAAATTATTCGTCCTTTAAAAGTTCATCAACTGGGGTCACCTAGTTTCTACTCTAGATACTAAAATTTTGATATTTTATTTTATTTTTCAATTTTTACCCTAGCATTTTTATAAGATAAATACTAAATTATTATTATTTATAATTTGAATTACTTTCTATTCATTTCTTTCTGAGCCGGGTTCCTCCTTCTCCTTCTTTCTCCTTCTCCTTCTCCTTCTCCTTCTCCTTCTCCTTCTCCTTCTCCTTCTCCTTCTCCTTCTCCTTCTCCTTCTCCTTCTCCTTCTCCTTCCCCTCCTCCTTCCCCTCCTCCTCCTCCTCCTCCACCTCCTCCTCCTGCTCCTTCTCCCTCTTTCTCCTTCTCCGTCTTTCTCCTTCTCCTTCTTCTCCTTCTTTTTAAAAAATAGGCTTTTGCTGCAGGTAGACATGCTCTGTCAGTCAGTGTGTCTCAGGGGCCGACTCCATCAGCGGACATCCCTCACTCTCCACCCCCAGAAATGAGCTGATATCTATTAACAGTAAAAGGTTCCCCATGCCACTGCACAGTATCATCAATCCCATTTATTTCTGTCAACAGAGTTGAGGGTTCGTCAAAGTGCCCTCTCTCCTTTTACGGAGCAAGAACCAAAGTTCAGCTCCTCCTAACTGGTCTCTGCTTTCAACCCAGGATACACTGTGAGGAAAAGGCTCCTCCTGACATCATGTTTACTCTTGAGCGATACATTATCAAGAACTCACCCTCTGGGACTTCTGGAATCTCAAGCACAGAAACTATTTTAATTTCATCTATGAGGATATGCACATTTACTTGGACTATACTTCCTTTTTGAGGCAACATTTCTCTAGGAATTTCATAATAACTGATCATGAGAAATGTGTGTGTTTTTCTCTCACAATTCCTACCACTGTCCTTGAAGTTTTTGTTTCCAACATGAGGTTTCATGGTTAATGTGCTGGTACCAGCTGTAGTCATTGGTCAAAACAGCAAGTCAAGTCGTGTACTCATCCAAAGCAAACATCCTTATTGAGGAAGGTCAAATGTCAACGTAGAAGGAGAAAGTGACTGGAAAAAAGGCACCAAATTAAGTCCCAGAAAAAAATCACAAACTGTTTTTTGATTATAGTATTTTATATGACAACGCTGGACAGATCACTTAATTAAATGAACAGCTAGGGTAAATTACCTTGGAAGAAGTTCAACCACAGAGGGAAAGTGATGTAGTATCACACAGTAGTGATAGGAGAATAGAATTTTATACAACTGAGAGTATGTGGGGGGAGTTCATTTGCTGGTGAAATGCGATATTCATAGTCTGGGAGGAATGAGATAGAAAAGAAGGAGCGATCAAAAGTAAGTGGAACTAAGGTCCTAAAGAAGCTCAGAGGGAATAAAATTAGTAGAAAAGATGGAGTGGTCAGCCCTGAACACCGAAAGGTCATTTCATCCTCTAAAAAGGAGGAAAAGAAATGAGACTGGGTGGGTGGGAGATAGATACATTTGTATATTAGAGCAGAACCCGAGATAGATCTTTGGGTACTTCCCTCTACACAGTATGAGGCAACCCGTATGTTATCAGTAAAAGGGCTGCAAGTAAAGGAAGGTGCTCAGGGAAAAGGGTAAATATTTGTAATTACTGCTCTAGACAGCAAAGAAGCTGAAAGCAGTGGAGTGTCCTGCTGGGGTTAGAGATGAACTTGACCAATGCCTGTTTCACACAAGTTCTCTCCAGCAACCCTGAGTTCCCGGGGGGGGGGGGGGGGGGGAAGTGGGGGGCGTGAAGCAGGATATATGGACTATTAGCAAGATGCAAATCTGATTATACAAATAGTGGAGTTAAGGAGAAACAAAAGGGAAAGGTAGGGAATAGAGGAAGCTGACAAAGGAGTAGTTAAAGCAATGAACGGAAGCTGCAAAGGGAAGGAATAGGACCAGGAGGAACCTCATGGACCATGAAAAAGTGTGTTTGTGTTGAACTGGAATAGTAGCTTTGGGGGGAAAAAAGAAAACGAGAGAGCTGGAAGCATAGGATGTCACCGTCCATGTGTGAACTGTTAGATTTAGAGATTTCAGACACAGCCGTCTGGAGCAATGCTGAAGCCAAGGACTGGCTTTGGAAGCAGGTTTCTCAAACTAGGTGCCTTAGGGCGGGAACTGAAAGCTGGTGAGGGTGTGAGACCAGGCACTAGAGTGCTGTGTGCTCCTCCACATGGATGTGGAACTGGAGGATACACTCCGCAGTCGGGAAGGAATAGACATACGTGAGTCACGTATCTGACAGATACCAGAGAATGAGCTGGCGGTGAAAGTAACAGCAACAAGGATGGGCAGAAGATGCAAAAGAGGAGAGGCTTTCTTTCGTTTAAAAAGCAGAGGTCTGCATTAGCAACACGGCAGGACAACATCTTTCCCTTCTTGCTGGTTGTTCTGAGGCTTGTATGAAATAATGGATGTAAAGTCCTCCAAGGAGTGTAAAGTACAATTACAATTATTATTATTTGTGTACAAAATTATATATAGACATATGTATTAGAGCCCCTGCACACAAAATTATCAGTCTTATATGCTATTAATACCATTAATATTAGCAGCTCATAATGTATTATTCTTTATCTTAACAGTTCTTGAAGCATTTCATGTGCACACTTCAGCATTTTCTCACAACAATCCTGAGAGGTAAACAGAGAGGGCCATTGTCCACAGATGTGAAAAGTGAGGACGTGATTTGGCTAAGGCCCATACCAGTGACAGAACCAGGACTTAAATTTTGATCATAGAAATGAAGTCTTCTAACTCATATCCTATATAATAAAACCCTAATACGCAAATCGACCAAACGGCGGAATGATCAGTCGCATGACACACACTGACCACCAGGGGGCAGATGCTTAATGCAGGAGCTGCCCCTTAGTGGTCAGTGCGCTCCTACAGGGGGAGCGCTGCTCAGCCAGAAACTGGGCTCATGGCTGGCAAGCACAGCAGCAGCGGCGGGAGGACCCTAAGCGCTAAGGACCCTGCTGGGAGTGGGCCTAAGCCAGCAGTCGGACCTCCCCCGAGGGGTCCCGGACTGTGAGAGGGCACAGGCCAGGCTGAGGGACACCCCCCTCAGTGCATAAATGCACCAGGCCTAGTAAGTAATAAAGAAAATAAGGGATTTCTCAGGTGTTCATTTGCTTCCTGCTTTTCCTATAACTACATCTAGGACACCTGTACTGTGCACCTGGTAACTCTCTGTTCTGTATTTTTTCTTAAACACTGCATAGTAGAATATGAGAACTCTAGGAACTCAAAGGTACTGAATTTGCAAGGAGACTCTATCCTCAACAGCCTCAAATATTTACCTATTGGTAGAATTACTTCCATATACTCTTGGTAGTAAAGAAAAAACCCATGAGTCTGTTCCCATTGAAAATGAATATAGAATCATTTCTTGTTGATTTTCAGGAAAATATGATGCCATTCTTAATACAAACATGTCTAGTCTATCCAAACAATGGGAGTGTTTCAAAATTAAAGATATTTCCAAAATACATTCTTTAGATGGAAGTCCCTCTTCACTGAAGTTATGCTTCAGTAATGACTATATTTTTATGTTGATACTTGCCTAATGACCATATTTGAAATTTTGTGAGCCTTGGTTTTCTCATCTGTAAAATGTGTAACCCCTGGGATTGATGAATATAGGTTTTTAAAGTGCCTGCATGGGGCCTTGCACCTGTGATTTTAATCAACCATGACTTAGTATCCTGCACATCATCGTTAGAGTATTTCCTTCCTTTGTGTGAACTGTGTCACTGCATTGGCACCAACAAGAGGAAATCAACCGTTGCAATCTTGAGTCTGAAACCACAATCTGAGGTGACATCCACAAACAAATTGCTTAAAAAGCGACGTAGACAGGAAAGGCTCTCTTTAAACAAGATACAAAAATCTCAATACAAGGAGAAAACCTTTGGCAAATTCACCAACATTAATAGCCAGAACCTCTGCTCTTCAAGACACACTAAAAAGAAAGTACAATGACAAGGCACAAATGAGGACCTTTATCATATCAACCCAACAATGTGAGTCATAGTTACTATATGGGACCCTGAGCAACAACCAGTAAATGGTTTTGCAAAAAACTGCAGCTGGTCCTGCTTTACAAACTCAGGAAAAGCAGGTTTTCCATTTTCTCTTCTTCTTGCTACCTCTCTAACATGCATCTTGGTCCATGCACAGTTGGATCGTCATCATACAAACACACTAACACTTGTCCAAAGCCACGCAGTCAGAGCCTGGCTCTTCCACAGCCTCTGCCTCAGCCCCACCCACTCACTCATGGCTGAGGGCTGACTGGGGTTCCAGCCACTCTCCTTTCAGTTCTCCCCTTTGCTGGGTCTCCACCCAGGACCACTCTTAGATGTCCCCTCCTCCCACCTCCCTGCGGGGCCAGCCCGGTGTCTGGACTGCCGAGGCGTCTCAGAAGGTAGATGGCAAGTCCCAACATTATACTCTGAGGGAGACTGAAATTGGACTCCCTGATGCCATGGGCTGGGCGGGGGACGAGGGTGCTGGGAGAGAAAGCTAGTTTCAATTCAGGAACTTTGATGGTAAGTTTCCCTTTGGAGTAAACACCTATGTCTATCTACAGAAAGTACTGGAAATAAGCAAAATGGCAATGGGAGCCAGCACTGGACACACAACCCAACTGTACCCTCACAGACTAATGGGCCATCAGGTCCTCATGCCTGCCTCAACGCCAGGATGGGAGAGAGGCCTAAGCAGACGTTATTATGCGATGCCTAATTGTTCTTGCCTAATTCAACTGGTATAATAGATTCTGAACAATCCAGATAGCCTTAATAGTAAGGGAATCACTTCTGGGGCATCTTATGATGTGCCAAGACCTGTCCTTAGCATGGGACCCATTTGAACTCACTTATTTCTCAGTACTGCCCCTTAGAAAGTGTATTGTTAGGTCGAAACACATAAAATTGCCAATATCCAACCATTTTGACCTGCAATTGTGTGCGGTTCAGCCTGCATTTTGTCTGCATTTTACAGAAGAAACCCAGCTAGATGCAGAGCGCTTCAGTCACTTGCTGGAAAGTGTCCCAGGCAATCGGGCTTCTGAATCTATGGTTGTTATTGACTACTGAAATATACCACCTCTCCATCACAGGAATACAAAGAACAGAAATGGCGTCTTCCTATTTAAAAATTCTGTCCACGCATCTGTGCCCCGTCATTCCCAGTCTCCATACACACCAACCTCTTCTTTACTTGCCTATTTCTTTTCACCCAGTCACTCAGCTGGAAATATCAGAATCAAATTTGATTTCTCTTTTTTATTTCTCTATGACCAGAATCCAAATCCTATTGATTAAGTCTGCGGGAGCTGCAGAATCATAGGGTGTGAGAGCTGGAAGGGGCTTGCGAGGTAACTAGTCACTTTTCTAGCGCAGATCGTCACTGAGCGAGCCGGTAGCGAGTCAGGACAAGAGCCTGTACTCCTGGTTTCAGGCCTGCTCTTCTCTCTCGACCTCAGTCCTCACACTGGACCAAAGCCATCGATCATGCCTCTGCTTCTCCGGAGCTTCAGGACCAAACCCCTCCATGTGACAACAGCTCAGACTCCACAGCATTGACTATTATAAACTCCTTTTTACAAAGAGGAAACTGAAGCACAGAATTTAAAGAGATTTACCTCGAGTCACACAGTGTATAGACCAGTTCCAAAAACCATGCTCTAGACCACCCAGCCATATTCCCTTTGTTTGAGTCCGCAAAGCTCAGACTTCACGCCTTTGGGAAGTAGTTCTGATTCTCCCTCCACTCTGGGAGGAGTTGAAAGTCTGATCTGCCAGACCCTCAGAGCCCCCATTAAATATCACATTATATGTAAATGACTATTTATTGGTCTGTTCTCTCCACAGACACCTTAAGAGAGTGACTGTTTTACTATTCTTAATAGTTACAGAATTTGACATAATGCCTGACTGTAATCACTAAATAAATGTGTTGAATGTCTAACTAATCCGTCTGCCTTCAATTTGTCCTTATTCAAGCCACCTTCCAACCTCAAGTGAGTCGGGCGACATTTAGTTGTAAGTACAATGGAGAAAGATAAGCCCTTCCTTAATAACCACAGATAAGCCCTTTTATTGTTGTTCCCTAAATGTTTGGTCATCAACTTATCACTCTTGACACAGTAATTTTTTTTTCATCCATAGTCACTGTATCTCAGACCCAAATTATTTAAAATTTTATACTTGGATATTTGAGTGTGAAATAAACTCATTTATTTTATTTTACCTAATTTATTAGTCCAGAAATTAAATTCTTATAAGCAGGTCAAATAAGTAGTTTGATCTTAACATAGAAGGTCCTAAACTACTCATAGTCACAGTGGGCTTCAGAAGTCATTACAGTGAAGTAGATTTTGAAATGACTTCATTTCCGAAATTTGTCACTTCTGAGGTGTTCAGACAGCTACTGTTTGAAATCACATGCAGAATTATAATAAACTAGGGGTCCAGTGCACGAATTTGTGTACCTTGAAAGGAACTGTGGGCTGCTAGGCTGCGGTGGGCACAGGGGTGGGTCTCGGCCCATCCTCCGTGCCCTAACCTGGCCCCTCCCACCACGGTCCCTGGTCCCCTCTCTGCAGGCAGCCCCGCTCCCGCCACTGCCACTTCCATGTGCTGATGGCACTGGCCCCGCTCGCACTCGCTGACAGCACGAAGTGACCAGGGCTGGTGCCAGCAGCTGATGCAAGCAGAGCTGGCACCGTCAGCGGGTATGAGCGGCGGCTGCTGCCCCGATCGCCCCTCAGGAGCAGGGGGAGTTGGAGAAGCCCTCAGGGGCGATCGGGGCCATCGCCAGGCAGCAGGTGTGAGAGGCGGCTGCCGGCCCCGATTGCCCCTCGAGGGCAGGGGGAGGTGGAGAAGCCCTGAGGGGCGATTGGGGCCAGCAGCCACCACTCACACTTGTTGACAGTGCTGAGCGATTGTGGCCAGTGCTGGGCACCAGCAGCAGGTGTGAGCGGCGACTCAGGCACCGGTAGCGGGCACAAGCGGGGCCGGCACCGGCAGTAGGTGCGAGTGCTGGGTAGGACCAGGGCGTGTGGGAGCAAAGAATTTTCAGTAACCATCAGGGGCTAGCCATGATGACAGTGACCAGCGCCCCACCTTGGTCTGGCACCCCCACTCACCTGCTCCACCATCTCACCATGGCTGATGCCTGCCATATTCCGCATGTGCCCCCTGGTTGTTTGGTTGTTCCACTGTTCAATCTATTTGCACATTAGGATTTTATATAGATAGATAGATGGTGCTGAGTCAATTGGATTTCCAAATGGAAAAATGAATTTTTAGTTCTCACATTATAAAGAATTAATTCCAGATAGATAGATCTTAGTATGAAAGGCAAAACAATAAACTCTTTAGAAAAGAACATCTTTCTGACCTAAAGTAGGCAAAAGAGCACTAACCACAAGAGAATAATACTAATAAATTGGACTCTATTAAAATGTTCATCAAAAGAAAAAATTAACAGACTGAAAAGGAAAGCCACACTTGAGAGAAGACAGATAGCCAACAAAGGAACTATATCTAGAATATATAAAGCATATTCACAAGTTATTATGAAAAAGACAACAGAAAAATGGATAAACACTTGGGCACTTCTCAAGACAAGATATCCAAGTGACCAAAAATAAAATGAAATAAAAATGTGCTCAATCTTGTCAGTCATCAAAGAAATATAAACAAGACCGCAATGCCATACAATAATTCTCCCACCAAAATGGCCAAAATGAGGAGAGAAAACAAGAAGTGTTGATAAGGATCTGAAACAAGGGGATCTCTTAACTACTGCTCTGGGAGCATAAATTATACAACCACTTTGGAAAACTCTTTGGCAGATAGGAAGCAATTCAATGCTTAGGCATACCCAACAACATGTATACATATGTTTAACAAAGACTGTTCCTAGTAGCCCTGTTCCTCAGAATCCCCTAATAGAAACAAAGGGACTAAGTGTGGTATATTCGCAGTATGGAGCACTGTTCAGCAGTGAGAATGAATAATCTACAAATTTACACAATTTGGGTGAATCTCACCAACAAATTTTGAGCAAAGAATCCAGACACCAAAGAAAGCAGACTATATGAATTCCTTTATATAAACTCTTAACAACTGGCAATGCTAATCTAGGTTTGAATCCAGATAATCTATGGCATAGAAGTCAGAATAGCAGTTACTTTTGGTGGGGGGTGGTGGGGGGGGAATAGATAGTGATTAGATGGGAGTTTATGGAGCACTCAAATATTTTGTTTATTTGATCTGGAAGCTGGAATCTGAAAGAAGCTTAAACATGTCCCACTTACTGCATTTGCAATCTATTCACTTTCCACGTGTATCTCATAAAAATAATAAAAGTCACATGGAGAAAAAACTCTTGTGGTCTTAACACAAAAATACTTAGTAGATAAAGTTTTATCACCATATTCCATTGTGGTAAGGAGGAGTCAAGTATTAGGTCAGGTACTGGTTTCCTAAACATTAGAAGTTGAATTGTGCCCCCTGCTCAAACTCATATATTGAAGGCTTAAACCACACCATATCAGCATGTGATCTTATTTGGAAATAAGTTGTTGTACATGTAACTAGCTAAGAAGAGGCCATAATGGATTAGGGTGGGCCCCTAATTCACAATGACTAGTATGAAAGAGGAAATCTAGATAGAGACATAGACATGCATAGAGAGAAGATGATGTAAAGACACAGAAGATGGCCACCTACAAGGCAAGAAGGTCAGGAACAGATCCTTCCCTCACAAGTCTCAGAAGGAACCAACCCTGCTGATGCCTCGATTTTGGATTTCTAGTCTCCAGATTTGTGAGACAATGGATTTCTGTTATTTAAACCACTCAGTTTGAGGTATTTTTTTTTTTACAGCAGTCCAAGCAGCCCAAAAGGTTAAGTATCTTGCCTATAGACACCCAGCCAGAGAGCAGAGCAGGAAGGGAAGGTGATGTTAAAAGGTGCCTATGCACTAGGGATCTCTCTCTCTCTCTCTCTCTCTCTCTCTCTCTCTCTCTCTTTCTCTCTCTCACACACACACACACACACACACACACACACACCCCTCATCTAGCATCTCTCACACTTTGCAAAACTGCTCTAAGGAATGGGGAGCAATGGAAGGTGTTATGCAGGGGAAATGACAATGGAAGGTGTTATGCAGGGGAAATGACATGATCCTTTTCCTGTTTTGGAACAATATAGTGCTCCCTGTGAGGAATCTTTACAAGGAAATCATTCCTGATCTGGCAGTGGCTTAGGTCTGGAGTATTTCAAAGAGGGTTCCTGACCTGGCAGTGGCTTAGGTCTGGAGTATTTCAAAGAGGGGAAACGAGTAACTCGATTGTTCCAAAGCTTCCATCTTCTCATCAGACAAATGTCATACTCATCCAGATGTAAGACAATGGGTAAGGGTTTTTAAGGCAGAGGACTGTTTTTGTTTTTTTGTTTGTTCTTTCTTCTAGAAATAAAAATGAATGGCTAAAGAAAACAGGGTTTCCACTTGTCATCTCAGAGGAAGGCAGCAACTAACTACTGGCTCTATGCCAAGACTCACAGGTATTCTGGAAACTTTGTAACTTTCCCACATTGGTTGTTTTTGCTCTTCCCCTATATCTTTTCCCACAGTGATTAGTAGTTAATTACTTAAAACACAAAGAGATTGTGGGTCTGTCTTTCCGGGCAGAAAGTAAAGGGGAAGCCTGAGGAGGGAACCCACTCCACAGCCAGGTTTGGGGAAAGTGAGAAACTAAGAGGAGAGGAGCAGAGGCTGATGAATCCTCAGGCCTTGTGTATGAAGGAGGCCATTGTCTGTGGACTTTTAAAGATTTTATGTGAACTCCATTTCCCATCATACCCTCATTGCTCTCTCTCTCCCTCTTTCTCTTTCTTTCCCTTCCCCTTCTCCCTTCCTTCCATTCTGTCTAAAAATAAAATGAAGTAAAATGAAATAAAATAAGATAATGAATGGAATGGTCATGGGATTGAAGTAATAAGATTTGGATACTAGTCTACTCATCCATTAAGTAGATGTGTGACAAGTTACTTTATGTCTTTGGGATTGGCTTTTCCTTTCTATAAAATTAGGGGACCAAATATAGATAAGGTACTCAGACATTCTACAATGTAGAATGTGAATATATGCAATTAAAGCAAAGCTATTTGTAGTCGCCACTATGCACAGTGGATAAGTTGGTGTGATATGTGCCAACATATAGGAGTTCAGGAAAGTCTAATTCGAGCAAGTTTCATTCTGTCCCTAAAGAAATTGAAACCTAATTTACCTATAGTGTCATCCTGTGATCAGCATGCTCTCCCTGCAATTTGCATAATCATTGCTTCAGGCAAGACTAGACCAAAATTGTGGGAGGAAAGAAAGAGGCAATGTCTCAATTCTAACAAAGGAGAAAGTTTTGACAAGTACAAGATGCTGAGAATAAAGGAAACTGCTCATTTGGATGAAAGAAATGAACTCTTTTCAAACCATCTAAGATTCCTGCAGCTTTGAGAATAGTTTGTAACTGGCTTTTAATACCCTTGAGCCTTTTGTTAGAACAAGTGCCCAACTTTTAGATTACACTTATCTTGAGGGCACATATGTCCTGAAGGTCTTGTAAAAACACACAATAGGAATGAGATTCAATTCAGAATGAGACAACAGTTATAGTGTAATAGACACAAACAAATGAACAAACAAAAAAACCCACATAGACTGACATAAAGTTGATTTCATTCATATTTATCAGGGTATCCTACTCACATTTCTGTTTCAAGTGGAATTAAGTGAACAAATTCTCTTAAGTTTTCGCTAAATGGGTCTATTTTTATTAAATGATGACTGTCCATCTTTAAGATGCTTTCATTACTAGATAAGACTATGCTGCTACTATCCGGACATCTTACAGTATAAATGTCCTTTCTTCAAAGTAGCAAGCAAAAGCCTTCAATATATCACACACTGAATTGTTACACCCAGCTGGGCAGATTCCTCCAGTTTCTTGACAACAGTGTGCATTGGTAGATCTAACTCTGCTTGAAGTACGTAAGTGCTTTCAAGTATGTTGGGACCAGACACATAACGTAATCTTCTTCCTAGTTTCCAATTATCCTGTTGTCAAGACTACCTGGGGTTTGTAGAATGTGTCCTCTCACTGACCCCTGCTAAATAAAGCCCCATTTTTCTACAATGTGGAGCATTTTCACAATGACTTTTTCTCATTTCTTGACTGAGAAAATATTATTCTTGCCTCCCGTGGTCATCCTGTTATTCACCAGCCAATGTTACTGACCCAACAACTCCTCAGCTGAGGTGGAGGGATGAAAAAGTGGGTAGGAGAGGGTGTGTTTCTGCCTTTTCTACAGGGAGTCACAGGAAGAGCCCTGGCTTCTCCACCCCCTCAACTCTGTGCTCTAATGGTGTGGGGCCATTTCTGGAGGAGCCCGGGAAGTTAAATGCCTTAAATACAAGAGAATCACCCAAAAGCCATAGGGGACACCTGTTGTCAATTGCAGCTTGGAAATCATTTTGCTGGAAGGGATAAGCATACAAAATTATCTAAGACTTGTTAAATAAACCATGATGAGAACAATAAGCAAATGCTATTCTCAGTGTCTGGTAATTCATTTTTTTCACTGTCTATTTAATCAGATTTTGGCCACACAATATTCTTTGCTTTGATACAGGTGTTTAGTAATAAAAAAAAACCTATTAAATGATCTCACCTAAAACACATTCTTTTTTTAAAGGTAGGTCTCTGAGTTAGTCATGGAAAATTCCTGGATGAATGTGGCTGGCCAGGAGCCTCATATTTCATAGTGTTTGATTCCCACAGAACACCCTGATCTGAAGAGATTTCCTGATAGTGATCGACTGGCGGCGGCCCCCGGAATTCAGGTGCACCCACAGCCCTGACTTTGCCAGTCAGGATGGGAAGTTGTATTTCAGCTCCAGGTCCAGAAAAGCAGCAAAACCAGACCAGTGACCCCAAGGCTGACCTCAGGACCAGCTGCATTGGATAATTACCCTTGCCCTGGTGCCAGCTAATCAATCAGTGGAGACCACAACCCTGAAAGCACATACCTGGAAAACTGTTGAATAGTCCATTGAGATCTCCTGGGATCTTCCCTTAAAACCCTTAGGATGGAGGACCCAGTGCACTCTACCTCTCAGGGAGCATGCACCCTGGCCTATGCCTTTCCCTTTTCCCTGGCCCAGGCAGGTTACTATTACCTTCCTCGCTCCCAAGCTCCTAGGGCCCTTCCTTTACCTCTATAACTTGTTTCTTAATCCCATTTCTTATAGGAATTACTTTTTATACCTCTGTGATTAACCAAATAAATGTTCTCTTATAAAAATCTACACTAATAAAAGAGAAAAATGGTAATTAGCGTACGACCGCTACCCTTCCGATTGGCTAATCAGCGTATCCTTATGCAAATTAACTGTCAGCCAAGATGGCGGCCGGCAGCCAGGCAGCTGGAAGCGAACGTGAGGCTTGCTTCCTCCAGGGGCTGCAGACTGCAACGTTCCCCGCCTTGCCGGACTCTGAGCTGGCAGTTTGAAACATTCTAACAAATATAGCCGGCTGGGATCTCAGAGCTGAAGTTATACATTGTTTCGATTATAGAACGGCAAACAAACCAGGGGAAGCCTCAGAGCTAGAGCCAGAGCTAAAGCTGGCCCAGAAGAAAAAAAAAAAGAAAAAAAGGAGTGGTTGGGAGCTTCAGTCAGCCTGAAAGCAGCCCTCAGCCCCTCACCCAGACTGGCCAGGCACCCCAGTGGGGACCCCCACCCTGAAGGGTGTGTGACCAGCTGCAAACAGCCATCATCCCCTCATCCAGGCTGGCCAGGCACCCCAGTGGGGACCCCCACCCTGATCCAGGACACCCTTCAGGGCAAACCAGCCGGCCCCCAGGCCTCTATCCTATATAGTAAAAGAGTAATATGCCTCCCAGCACCGGGATCAGTGGAGCCGCGAGCCCTCCTGGCACCAGATCAGCGTGACAGGGGGCAGCGCCCAAACCCCCTGATCGCCCTGTGGCTCTGTGTGTGACAGGGGGTGGCGTCCCAACCCCCTGATCAGCCCTGCTCTGTGTGTGACAGGGGGTGGTGCCCCAACCCCCCTCCCCCCCCCCCCACGGGCCCTGCTCTGTGTGTGAAGGGGTAGAGCCATAACCTCCCCATCGGCCCTGCCCTGAGTGTGACAGTGGTGGCGCCCCAACCCCCTGATGGGCCCCCAACCCCCTGATTGGCCCTGCTCTGTGCATCACAGGGGGTGGCGCCGCAACCTCCCCATTGAACCTGCCTTGAGTGTGACAGGGGGCGGTGCGCCAACCCCCCAATCAGCCTTACCCTGAGCGTGACTGAGGGTGGCATCGCAACCTCCCAATCCGCCCTGCTCTGTGCATGACAGGGGGCGGCGCCCCAACTCCCTAATCAGCCCTGCTCTGAGCCCGACCAGGGGCTGCACCTAGGGATTGGGCCTGCCCTCTGCCACTCAGGAGCAGGCCTAAGCCAGCAGGTCGTTATCTCCCGAGGGGTCCCAGACTGCGAGAGGGCACAGGCCGGGCTGAGGGACCCCCTCTTCCCCCCCGAGTGCACAAAGTTTTGTGCACCGGGC
>NW_005871078.1:8158535-8374219 GCF_000147115.1 Myotis lucifugus
TATATACAAAAATCATTCTTAGTTCCAGCATTATGCCAAAACAGGGTGGAGCTGAATTTGCCCTCAGGCTACTGGGCTGGAACACCAAATAGGTAAAACCACAGACAATTTTATAGTTGTGCGAACCTGTCCCTTCCGTTCCATTTTACTGCATTGTTCTTTGGTCCCATATTGCATTCCTGCCTCCACCCCACCAGAATGCAAATGCACCGGGGACCAGGAAAGAATGTCTGAGATTCATTGCAAAATCACACGCTCTATGTAGTCACACTAGAGGCCCAGTGCACATTAGGGTCCCTAGCGGCTGCTGGCCGGTACTCCCTCCCTTCCCCCGGCTGGCCCCGCCCACTGGTCGAACTCCCGGTTGAGGGGACAATTTGCATACTACACTTTTATTATATAGGATGGTGTGGCTCTGCCAGAGATACAGTACAAACATCAAGTAGGGCCCAGACCTGCCATGGAACACGAGAGGCCCCGTGACGTCTTCTCCACTGTTTATGCTCCAGGTTCCTCACGTGTAAATCTAGACTTGACAGAAGGTACTCCAGAGAGGTCCTGCATAGCCCTGCCAGCATGTAGAAATTTTTTTAATGTTTTTAATCAGACTGCAGATCTTGCAGGTGAATATCTCTTGATCTCTTATCCATATAGCAGAATTGTTTTCATCATCAATTTCAAGCCTATTGACAGGGTCAATTCTGACCTCCTGCTTTCTTCCAACTAAGGAGGAGCATGAGAGAAGCTGATGGTTAAGAGAGCTATGGATGTTAAAAGGTTTAATCTATTAATACAAGGGTAGCATTTCCCAAAGCATGTTATGCTGAACACTGACTCTGTTAGATGTTCCATCAAAAAAGCATTTTAAGGACAAATACGTTTAGGAAATATGGCATAAAATACCTCTTCTTTTTCAATGATTCTTAGTGTGCATTAGTATATTAAAGGCTCTGAGGATTCCTGTGATGAAACTGCTTAACTGCTCAGCTGGGGTGGCTCAGTGGTTGAGAGTGGACTTATGAACCAGGAGGTCACAGTTCAATTCCCAGGCAGGGCATATGCCCAGAGTTGCGGGCTCAATCCCCAGTGTGGGATGTGCAGGAAGCAGCCAATCAATGATTCTCTCTCATCACTGATGTTTCTCTCTCTCTCTCCCTTCCTCTCTGAAATCAATTAAAAAATGTTTTTTTTAAGAAAAGAAACTGCTTAACTACATTGAATCAAGTGTTTCTCAAGCTTATATGATCAGGAAAGCTTTTTTACTCTTTCATGTAACTGTTATTAATACTCCAAGAAACGAATGATCCACAGACTACATTTTGGGAAACACTGCTATAGACGGGGGTGGAGGGTGCCTAGAATCTAAAGGTTTTATGCAGGGGAGTGAGTTATGTTTTAGGAAAACCACTTTGGTGAGGATCAGGCCCTTCTCTCCTAGTTGTTGTCATTTTAGGAAATTACCCTGTATTCTATCCATATGCTCAAGCCAGAAAAACAGGAGCCATATTTGTTGTGGTGGTAACTTTTAAACAACTAGAGGCCCGATGCATGAAATTCGTGTAAGGGGCTCAGCCCTCACAGCTCCTCACAGCCTCAGCCAGCCCTCACAGCCCCGGTTGCATCCGGAAGGTTGTCCAGACAGTCGTCTGGAAGGATGTCCAGACGGTTGTTCTGCTGTTCGGTCTAATTAGCATATTAGCTCTTTATTATATAGGATTATAAAATGCATGCATGGTTTAAAAATAAGCCCAACAGTGCAAGTGATAGTATGAAAAACAAAAGCCTCCTCCCTCCTCTCTCTCTCACGTTCTCCTCTACCCAACAGCCTGGCCTACTTCCTAGAGGTACTAAGTAGGGTTAGCAGGTTTCATTTCATTTTTCAGTTTTTTATATGCAACTCTAAATCATACACATGCAAACCTATTGTTTTAAATTATACACATTCAGCAGTATCTATTGAAGAAATTTGTTCTCACACGTCTTCCTGCCTCGCTCACCTCTGACCTCCTCTCTGTCACCAAGTTCTATCAATTTTACTTTCCAAATGCATCTCTCTGTCCTCTCCTCTCCATCTGTCCTGGCAGCACTGTCACCAGCACTCTGTCCATTCTCTTATTGTACTCATAAAGATGTTAAAATATAAGTTAGATGATCTCTGGCTTCAAAGTCTTCAAAGGCTCCCCACTAAAATACAATTCAAAATCCTTGTCAAGATCTGTGAAGGTTTGCATGTCCAGGCTCCTACCTACCTCCCCTACCCATAGCCAGCCTCTCAGCAAAACCTTCACCAAACTCCAGCCACAGGTGCCTGCTGTCCCTTAAACACTTGTGGCCTCTTCTTCTCCTTAAAGCCTTCCCATTTGCTCTTTCCTCTGCCCAGATGGATTATCCCCAAGTTCTTTTTGGCCAAGTTAACCCATAGGCTTCTTTCAAATATCAATTTAAAGAGCATCTAATCTGAGTCAGCCCCTGTGTCTTTCTCTGTTCTCCACACTACTTTAAAAAATTTGTTATTTTATGTTTATTTTTTAAATGTCGCTTAAGTTCCAAAAGAATGAGGAACATATCTACTTTATTTAACACTATATCCTGTAAAATTGGCATATGTCTAGTCACAGAATGGGCTTAATAATTATGTATCATATGAATGAATTTAGCCAGTGGAAAGTTCTCTCGCGGTTTTAAGTTCCTGCTTTTTCTTAACGTGAAGTTTAGTCCCATTCAGATTTTCATGTTTTGCATACCTATCTATCACCTAGAAGACTCACTCATTCATCTCTATGAGGAGCAGAACTTATACGGACATCTCATATAACTCTCTGCTTAAGTTTCACTGTCCTTCTCAGTTTGTTTCATTCTCTTCTTGGGAACTCACTGCACTCATTTTCTGTACCATTCATTTTGTGCCAAATCTTATAATGCCTTGTAACAACTTATCTGCTATTATTGGCACCTCTTATTTACACATTTTGTCTTGCCAATGATGTCCTAAGTCTATCAAGTATAGGAGTTGGTACTTCGTATCCTAAAGCATACAGTGTGCCCCTGAACAGGGCAGTTGCATTAGAGGAGTCTCCATCCACCCCCTCTGGTGCCCCCATTATAAGACTTTGATGTGGGAGTTTGGCCCATTTCCTTTCACTCTCTTTTCCTCCTCTGCCCTTCTGAGTGCGTTGCCATTATGCCGGGAATAAAGGCTGGTATAAAGATAAGCTCTGAGGTCAGGAGAAGTAATCAAGGGGAGTGTGCAGACAGAGGACTTGCCAGTGTCTCATTTCCTCCCCAGTGTTACAGGAGGGGAAGATCACGCGATAAGGGAATAGGTGTGTTTTATATTGCTAGGTGTCTCCTAGAACATATTAAAAAGTGACTTGTTCAAGATTTTGAAAATATGGATTTTTAAAACTTAAATGAAACAAAGAGGATTACATCCTCAAAAAAATTCAATCATTGACTCAGTTTCTCTTTGTTCAATTTTTGGGTGAATTAGACCCAAACATCAACTTAATTCAGAAAGTGTCTTTGAGATCCAAGAAGTCATTCTGTACTTCGAGTTGCCATTTCTAATCTTGTCCAAATAGTGATATTTAAGGAATATTTAAAAAAACTGAACACCTTAGCAACTCCCCCCGCCCCCGCCACCAAAATATAAGGGCTATAAAGGATCTGCAACCCTTTTATTGTACTAAGCCAAGCTTCCTCAACTTACTTCTGAAAATGGAGTAAAGTAAAGCCTGTAATACTGTCTTTGTTAGCACAGAACTATTCCAGGAAAGTAGACATTTTCACAATTACTTCCTCCTTTGACCTAGTATGTCTTCACAACAACCCTTTAAGGTGAACAGAGTGGAAGCTATTGTCTGCTGTCCTTATTTTGTCAGAGAGGAAACTCGCCACAGAGGGCTCACTGACATAAGTATGCAGCTGATAACTCGTGTTGGAGAATTCCCCTGAAGAATTGCTATGAGATAATGCTGTTGCTCAGAATAGGGCTGTTAACCTGGGGTCAGGACTGGCTAAAGAATTTGCAGGGTCTAGTGCAAGCATGTCAAACTCAAAGGCTAACACAGGCCAAATAAACAAGGTTTAAGTTTATGTGGGCCGCAAAAAAAACACACAACACATAAGCTTCAATTTTAATAGAAACGTAGGTTTATTTTGAAAAATATAGTATAAAATAGAATAAAAGCAACGATAAAATTAATGTTTCTTTACATACCATTATATCGGCTGGGCTGCAAAAATATTCGTTGTGGGCCGCATGCAGGCCGCAAGTTTGACATGCTTGGTCTAGTGCAGTGGTTGGCAAACTGCGGCTCTCGAGCCACATGCGGCTCTTTGGTCCCTTGAGTGTGGCCACGAAGTTTCAATTGCACTGTACGTGCGTACCCGCACGTGGTATTTTGTGGAAGAGCCACACTCAAGGGGCTGCAGTTTGCCGACCACTGGTCTAGTGTACAATGAAAATTTGGAGCTCCTTGTTTGAAAGTTCTGAAGACAGCTGAAGGTAACAGCAGGACATTAAACCGAGCATGGGGGCCCTTCCAAGTACAGGGCCGTGTTTCCATGAAGCAGGGCCTGCCTGGGGTCTCTGGATGGCTAACATTTGGGTGGCTGGGTATCAAGGAGACTGTGAACTCCTGAACTCCTGACATTTTAGGCAGAATTCTGTGTCAATGTGTATAATATGGTTGTTTCTTATATTCCATAGCTATTGTCAGATTTTCAAAGTGGTCTGTTAACACAATAAAGTGTTAAGAGTGCATCTTCGAGAGCAGCAAATGTTCCCACAGAGCCCAGCATGTCACAATACATTGGCGGGACCAGCCTGCTGGTGGGCCCTGGGCACGATCCTGCAGGAGACTGTCTGTGAATGAGTGAGTTTTCATGAATGCATGGGGATGAACACAAAACAAAAAACTGTTAAGGCTGCCCAGCTGCTGCCAGAAGACAGACGCTGACGCTCGAGGATGCATCCTCAAAATATAGGAAAGCAAATAGTGTGAGGTATTCAAGATGAGCCCATTCTTTATAAACCGAGAAGTACCACCTAAACACGAGCTAGTTTATTTATTTTCACCCCTTTCAAGGAAGGTTCTCCGTCTTCTTCTGTAATTAGATACCACATTCCCTCCTATTAATCAAGGAGAAATGTATCACCGGAAGACCTGCCAGCTCACGCTTACTTGTATCTATTTTATAGGTAACTATAACCCAATGTTAGGGACTGGAGTAAGGTAGGATTGTAGATAAAGCAGGCGCAGGAGACGCCCTCAGAAAGAGGAGAGGAGTGGTGGTCATCTCTTAGAGGCGCTACACACAGATATCCCTACGTGTGGATTTTGCTGAAAAGCCTGCTCCTGCCGTGAGGGGCGGCATTCAAATTGTATTCAGTTCCTTTGCACTTTTAGACTAAAAATGCTCTTCAGCCAAATCTCCAGCTCATAGAAATGGGGATAGGGAGAGATGGGTAATTGAATCCATTTTCCATTTGCTCAGTGTCAACCTTGTCTAGATGCAGCCTCTGGCGCGCAGAAAAAGCACCGTCCACTTGTGTCCTGGTCACTGTTCTTGCGCGTGGCACAATGGGGCACTCTACGGGGCACAACAACCCAAAGCTCGTGGGTTCCAGCGAGAACCTCGGTTGCTCACACCAGGAGACTCACTCATGGAAGAATAAGTGCTCATAATTCTCCCCATCCCGACAGCTGAAAGAGCAGGAGGCTGGCAGGCGGGCGCCTTCCTATGGTTTCTAGGACTCAGGTGCTCATTATTTCTCTTAATGGAATGGAACTGCCCGAGGGAATCTGACTTGCCTCCCCGCACGCCATGGACTCCAGCTGGAGTCTTCTAGTCCTGACTCCCTGCTCCCCGCAAGACGCCCAGGCCACAGCGAGAGGTCCAAACTTTCAACCAGGACAGACTCCGCCCCGGCGCCCCAGACCGTGTCCAGCCAGAGCCGAATGGGAGGGTCTGGAGTGGACGCTCGCAGCACCGGGTGGGGCTGGAGGAGGGGGGTTAGGGGGGGGTGAGGCCGCGATCACGGGTCGGGAAGTGGGAAGCGCAGGGAGGGCAGCCGGGGCGACGCCGCGCCGCACGTGGCCCGGGAGTCGGCGCGCTCTTTCTAGGAACAGCCGCGGGCCAAGGAGGCCTGGGCAGCCCCGCCGGGCGCCCCTCTCCCTCGGTCCCGGGCTGCCCGGGAGCAGCACCCCACTGTAACCCTCGCGATCCGCGGTTCCCGCCCCTGCGTCCCCCACTTCGGCGACTGTGCGGGCGTCCAACACGCCCTGGCCGCTGGCTGCGGGCGGGGTGCGGCGGGGCAGCTCCAGCGCGCTCAGCCTTGGAAACGCTTGGTGCTCCCGCCCGGCCCCGCGCCCACTCTGCCCTGCCCAGCGCGCGCTCTGCCTTCCCGGGCGCGGGCTCTGGAATACCTGCTCCTCCGGCTCGGGGTGGGGCTCCTCTGCTCCGATCCTTCCCCGGGGCTCCGGGAAGTGCTCCCGCCTCAAGGAAACCGCTCCTGCCTCTCGGCTGTCGAACGTGAGACTATATATCCGGCAGGAGACTGGGTGTGGGGCGGAGGAAGCCACCCTCCCCCCACCTTCCCCGCCGCGCCGCGGCCTCGGTGTCGGGGCGCGGAGCGGGCAGCAGCCTCAGCCCGGGGCCGGAGGGGGGCGCGGGGCTGGCGGGGGCCGGGCAGTCGAGGGCAGGGGGCCGCTCGCTCAGTCCCGCCCTGCGCCTCCATTCATTCAGCACCAGGCAGATCTACTATTACTCCACGGGTTCCCACCCCTCTCCTCGTGTATTAATGGGTGGGTGAGGGGAAAGGGAGCAGGAAAGGCGCCCCTCTCTGGTCTGGAAAAGGAGAAAAAGGGGAGAGGACGGAGGGGGGATAGAGACAGACAGACACGGGGTCAAAGGCTCTGGTCTGAACGCTTGGAGGACACATCTTTCCCCAGCCACCCTAACAGGATGGGCAGCCCCAAATCCGAGTTGACTCAGCTCGTCCCTTCTGCACGCCCCCCCCACCCTCGTCACCCCCCCAAGAGGGATGCTTTGTATCTATCTGCTCCAAACTCTGCCAGGCGCCCCGCAACGACCCACAGCGCAAGGTTCTTCCGAACACCCAGGAGGGGCTGGAGGCGCGGTTGACTCAGACCTCCGCAGGCTTGGAAGACAGAAATCTGCGCGCGGTGCGGGTGGGAGTGGGCAGGTGGATGGAGACTGGAGAGGATAAGATGCTGAAAGAACAGCGGCGGGCTAGCTTTGCTCAGCGGCCCTTCAGGTTCTTCAAAAAGACGTTTGGTTTCTTAGCCTGATAGATTTTTTTGGGGGGTGGGGGGAGATTAGGTGTGGCCGTTGGCATCAGGGCGGAGTTGTAGAGGGAAGGACAGGCATGAGAGTGGAGCTGTCACAGGTCTCATCCAGGATGTGCGGAAACCCAGCAAACGCCCAGCCTAATTCCTTGGACAGGTGGAAGATACATTCCCGCATAAATATGCTACATTAAGAAAATCCAGAAAGGAATATTGCTCTATAAGCTGTCTTCATTCCCCTCATTACAACGATCGCCATAGATAAAGACATAAAATTCATGAAGGTTAGAATGAATGCAATGAGCTATTTCCTGCATTAAAACAATTTACACCCAATTTGAATTATCTTCTACTGGACTCTCTTTAATTAAATGCATCAAGGAAAGTGTAACCTAAAGACACCTGGCTAGTTTCCTCTGGTGACTGCCTGAAACCAACAGGGAGAGGAAAAGTTAGGACCAAATAAACATACTCTGTTACCCCTCTCCCGACTCAAGAATAAATCTGAATGTGTCCTCAAAACGTGTATGAGAGTACTTGAGAGATACAGTCACATGTTGGCGAGAACGTGGTGGAAGGTAAATTGCTACAACTCTTTGGAAAGCAATTTAGCCCACATTTCCAAGGCATAAAATATTTTTAGTCACTTTTTAAAATAATGTTCTCAACAGTAAAAGACTGGTAAAAGATTCCCATTTCTTAGAATGCATCTGAAGGAAATAACCCACAAAAAGAGAAATGCCACATGAACAAAATTGCAGGTTTGTTACAACATCTATAATAATAAAAGTGTAATATGCTAATTAGACCGGAGAGCCAAATGACCTTCCCGACAACCTTCTGAATGTCATTCCTGACGAAGCCATGGCAGGGCCAATGCAGAGGTGGTTAGGGGCGATCAGGCAGGCAGGGTGAGTGGTTAGGGGAGATCAGGCAGGCAGGGTGAGTGGTTAGGGGCAATCAGGCAGGCGGGCAGAGTGGTTAGGGGTGATCAGGCAGGCAGAGTGGTTAGGGGTGATCAGACAGGCAGGAGAGCAGTTAGGAACCAGCAGTCCCAGATTGCGAGAGGGTGCAGGCCAGGCTGAGGGACCCCCCACCCCCACTGTGCATAAATTTTGTGCATAGAGCCTCTAGTTATTAATAAAGGAGAAAATAAAACATACTTTCAGTGGAATATTGATAGGTAAAATGCAACATTATTTTATCTATCAACATTATTATAAAATACAAAATCATAATTTGATTATCACCATTAAAATTACATTTATGTATGGATAATGTATGAGTTTGCTAGGGCTGCCATATCTAAGTATACAGGCTGGGCAGCTTAAGCAACAGAAAGGTATTGTCTCACAGTTCTAGAGGACAGAGATTCAAGATGGAATTGTCAGCAGGGTTTGTTCCTTTGGAGGATTTTGAGGAAGAATATGTTTCATGCCTCCCTTCTGGCGGGTCTGCTTGTAATCTCTGGCTTTTCTTCGCTTGTAGAGGCATAAACCTGATCTTTGTGATCATCTTCACAGGGTGTTCTTCCCTTGTGTGTGTCTGTGTTGAAATTTCCCCTTTGTATGAAGACCCGATTCATATTGAATTAGGGCTTACCCTAATGGTCTCATCTGAATTTATTACGTCTTCCACATTTCTATTTCCAAATAAGGCCACATGCTGAGGGTTAGGACTTCAACGTGTAAATTTGGTGGTGGTAGGAGAGGGGGAGCAAAGTCTAGGGGGAAGGGCAGTCTCCAGGGTTTTATCTCAAAACCACTATTGCTGAAGGTCAATGTTGAGAAATACATTATTACAATAACTGACATCTACTTTCAAAGTCTTCTCTACCTCACCATTGCTTAATAATTTACCATTTTATTCAACCTCATAAAATGAATGTTTCTTTGTAAACCTGCCTGGAAGATTTTATTTAATATGCAAAATACTTACAAAATGTGCTAGACCTAATATGTCAGATCATTCTAATGACATGTTAAAGTTGGAGACTGTGAATAAATACAGTGTTCCAAAAGAATGCTATCATTCCCCAATACTATCTCTTTAAGCAAATACTGTTTCTGCCCTGGCCAGTATGGCTCAGTTAGTTGGACATCATCCCATGCATGCCCCAAAGCGTTTCCAGTTTGATTCCTGGTCAGGGCACATGCCCAGGTTGCAGGCTCAGTCCCCAGTAGGAGGCGTGCAGGAGGCAGTTGCTCTCACATCATTGTTTCTTTCTCTCCCTCTCCCTTCCTTCCTCACTAAAAATCAATATAAAAATCTTTAAAAAATAAAATAAAGAGTTTAAAAAGCATACAAACAAATACCTTTCTGTTGACTGATAGTAGCATGGAAACAAGAGGTTTGATTTTGATCTACAGTAGAATCATGAAAATACGGTGTTCTGGAACTAGAAAGCTAGTTCTTTGGGCCCACTATCTTACTTTATAATGGTGAAGACTAGACTTTGTGTCTTGTCTAAGGTCACTTTATTAGTTTTAGATTTTCCCATAACCAATTGCCATAAAGTTGGTGTTTTAAAACAATATCCATTTATTATCTCAAAGTTCTGTAAGCCAGTCATCTGGACACAGTGTAACTGAGTTATTTGTCCAGGGTCTCACAAGGCTGAAATCACAATGTCAGCCTGGACCCTGATCTCATCTGTGGCTGGAGGTACTTTTCTGAGCTCTTCATTGGTTGGTGGCAGGATTTAGTTCCTTACAGCTACAGGATGGAGGGCTTGTTTTCTCACTGGCTCTTGGTGAGGGTTTTCTTCCAATGCCTAGAGGCCATCCTTTCTCTGGTCCTATCCCTGTGCTCTCTCTCACATCATGGTTGTTTGCTTCTTCAAAACCAGCAGAAGAAAATATCTCTTTCCCTCTTGAAATCTCTGACCCTTTGTAAGGGCTGCAACCTGGGATCATTTCGCTTTTGATGAACTCAAAATCAACTGATTTGGGGCCTTCACTTTCATCACATAAACAATGACAGGAGTGAAACCCATCATAGGCACAGCCTCACCCCTTGTAGGGGAAAGGATTCTATGGAACACATCCACTACCGTGCGGTGACCCGGGGCTGGCTTAGAATTGGGCCATCTTATCACTGACCTCGGTGGTAGGTGGTAGCATCAGCGGTAGCAGTGTTGTTTCCTACTTTATTGAAGAGTATCTCCTGCATAAGAAAAAAGATTATTTTCATTATCTGCCCATTATACAAAGCAGATAGTTATGGATTTTCATAGGTGTTTTTTTTTTCTTGATTCCTTTCCCCTACAGAGATATACAGGTCTTTGAAAGTTACATAACATCTTCATTCACAATTGTAAAAGTGTAACAGGTGAAGACTAAACTGCTATTTTCCGAATCTAAGTGCAGTGCATTCTGAGCTGATGGTTCCTTAAGCCTTGCATCATAAACATCAAGAGTCTTTTGAGAATGCTATTGAGAATTCTTTTGAGAATCCTGTTTTGAGAATGCAATAGAGTTATACAGCTGAATTAACTAAAGGCACATCCTCTCTATTGACTATTATGTCGACATTAAAAAGAATAAATTAAAGCTATTCCAGTTGAATTGCAGTAATTTCCAAGCAGTTTAGTTTGTAAGGAAAGTAATATGCTGAAAAACATGTCTAATATGATCTTGTTTCTATTAAACCAAAATCAAATAATTTTGAATAAGCACTTGCATACATAGATATGTAGGTCTATGGAGGCCTAGAGAAAAACATGGAGAATGTGTACTGGGTTATTAACATGTTACCTTGATTGGTGAGAGAGGGTCCTGCTACATGTGGGGGAAGTAAGAAGGAGGAAGGAGTATCAGGCAAAGATAGACACAAAAAGAAAGACTAAAATATAAGTTAAGGTATGGTATGATCACATGCATTTATTGAAATTATATTAAAACATTTTTACTAAAGAAAGAATGCTATGAGCCTCCACTCCCTCCTAACAAGTAAAAGGCTAAACAAATTGAAAAATAAACTATCCTTAATTCCTCAGGGCATTACAGTCACAGGGCAAACTGCTGCCACCAAAACTGGAGAAAGTGACAAGTAGATACAGAAAATTGCAAACGACAGGAACAGAACCCATGAGCAGACACCTCCAAATTACTGGTATCTAGGGAGAAAAACTGAATTGTACTTGACCAATTGCTGGAGGCTCCGTGTGAACAACTTTTAAGTTAAAAACTCCCCCAGTGGAACCTAGTCGTGGGGCTGGAGTGGGGAACACTTTCGTGAATTTTACTTCCAAAACCTCTACCACATCCTCACAGTGAACAGCAAAGAAAAATCCCCTGGTGCTCCCAGCAGGAGGAGGGGAAGAGGAACCGTTTGAAATAGCCAGAACATTATGTCCTTCTTAACCATTTTATCAGAGACTAACCTGGTAGGATTTTATTGGAGCCTAACTTAACTATGTGAAGGGAGGTTCCCAAATCCAGCCCCCATCTAGTCATTACCCAAAGGGGGAAATCTGAGATGCACTTGGGTTGCTCATAGCCAGGGCCATAGGCTCACCAAAAGACTAAGACACAATTTTAGGACTAAAGTGCTTCTCTTCTCCTCACACCTTACCATTACATGACTAAATACCTATTTACTGCAGTTCCTTTTACCCAGTATTTATGCCCACCCTACAAAAAAAAATTACAAGGCACATTAAAGGCTAAAAGCACATTTTAAAGGCACTGAACAAGTATCAGAACCAGAGTCAAATACGGCAGGACTATTGGAATGATCAGACGAGGAATTTTTTAAAACTATGATTAAAATGCGAAGGGCTTTAATGAATAAAGTGGAAAACATGCAAGAACAGATGAATAATATAAACAAAGAGATAAAAATTCTAAGAAACTATAAAAATAAATGCTAGAGAAAAAAAAACTGTAGCAGAAGTGAAGAATGTCTCTGATGAGCTCATTAATGGCCTGGATACAGCTGAGGAAAGACTCTCTGAGCTGGAGGACATGACAACACAAATTCCAAAGTTGAAAAGCAAAGAGGAAAAAAAGACAGAGAAAACCAGAACAGAATGTCAAAGGACTGTGAGACAACTATAAAAGGTGTAGCCACAACATGTTGATGAACGATATCAAAGAAGAACTAAATAAATGGAGAGATACTCCATGTTCACGATTAAGATGACTCAATATTGTCAAGATGTCCATTTTTTCTAGCTTGATCTGTTGATACAATGCAATCTCAAACAAAATTCCAGCAAGATATTTGGTGGATTCCAAAGATTGTAGACTCAGACTCAGGCTAGGAGAACTCAACATTGGAGAATAACAAAGTTGGAGAACTGACACTGCCCAACTTCAAGAATTACTATGAAGCAAGAGTAATCAAGATAGTGTAGTACTGGTGAAAGAAGTGACAAATAGATCAATGGAACAGAATAGAGAGCCCATAAATAGACCCACATAAATATAGTCAACTGATATTTGTCAAAGGAACAAAGACAATACAATGAAGCAAAGGTAGTCTTTTTCAACAAATGGTGCTAGAACAACTGGACATAAAAATAAAAACAGGAATCTAGACACAGATCTTATATCCTTTACACAAATTAACTAGAAATGGATCACAGACTAAATGTAAACTCATAACTATAAAATCCCTAGAAAATAAACAGGGAAAACCTAGATGAGCTTAGGTTTGGAAATTACTTTTTAGATATAACAACATAGGCACAATCCATGGAAGAAATAATTGATAAAATGGACTTCATTAAAACTAAAACATCTGCTCTGCAAAAGACAATATCAAGAGAATGTGCAGACAAACCACAGACTGGAAGAAGTATTTGTAAAAGCTATATCTGATTAAGGACTTGTATCTAAAATATTTTTGTTATTGTTGAGTTTAAATATACTCCTAAAACTCAATAATAAGAAAATAAACAGCCCAAGATCAAGATATAGGGTATCCTATATAATAAAACTCTAATATGCAAATCAACTGAATGGCAGAATGACTGGTTGCTATGATGTGCACTGACCACCAGGGGGCAGATACTCAATGCAGGAGCTGCCCCCTGGTGGTCAGTGCACTCCCACAGAGGGAGCACACTCAGCCAGAAGCCAGGCTCACAGCTGGTGAGTGCAGCGGCGGTGGTGGGAGCCTCTCCCTCCTTCGTGGCACTAAGGACCTCTTGGGGGATGTCCGACTGCTGGCTTAGGCCCGCTCCCCAGGGAGCTGGAGTGGGCCTAAGCCGGCAGTCGGACATCCCCTGAGGAGACCTAGACTGCAAGAGGGCGCAAGCTGGGCTGAGGGACCCACCTCAGTACACGAATGTCCTGCACCGGGCCTCTAGTAATATTACTATAAGTTTTGCTCTTCTTTTTTTTTCTGTGATCACTGGGAGTGGGTAGTCTCTATGATTCATGATGGTTTAATATAGGTTTTGATTAAAGAAGACCACTGAGCTTATTCTTATAGATGTTTGATGGTTTGGGCAATGATGGTCCATTCCACAGCACCAATTCTGCCTAACAAGTGATCCACTAAGCACTCTCATTCCTTGGGCATGCAATGCAGCTGGGATTAAGGAAGCCCACTCCTAATAACCTCCTATAACCTGTTGGAGTTTGAAAATAGGCATGAGGAGGAAGGGTCAAAGAGGCACGTCCCCCACCAGTACAAGCCGTTCGGTATTGCAACAGGTTACAATGAATATATCCTGACCTGAGCCTGAATTTCCCAGGCCTAGAATTCCAATAGATGAGTGGATACCAAGATAAAACATCACCTTTTGTCCTCCATAACTTAGGTTAGGACAAAACTTAGGTTAGGACGAGAATTGCTATTAAATTTATATCCACATAATCTTTTACAATCTTCCATTAATAGCTTTTCTAAGCAGGAAAACTGAAGTTTTCAGCTGTTTGCTTAATAATTAACATGTTATCCTCTGAATTTCAAATGCTCAGAGGCATGTTCTATTTAGATAATTATCTTCATCCCCATACTTTTTTCATATTACTAAGGCCATCTAACTGTAGTGTTTGGCACATGTAAGTAAAATCAAATGCCATTCCTATCTACATTTCCCCAAATAAATATTATCAATTTTTTTCCAATGGTAATATAGCTATGCAAAGTAAAAAAAAAAGTTACTTGCATCCTGTAAAATATTAAGTATGAATCAGTTTGGGGTAAAAATTCTGCCAATTTTGTTTTCAAATTTTCAATCAGTCAGTTGTCATCATGATCAGGTGCTAGATAGTGTGTAAGGTGATGATCAGTTTCACTCTTTGAGAACTGACCCTGAAGAATAAGGGTGATCCTTCATCAACCATCATTTGTTCATTCATTCATTCATTCATTCATTCATTCACTCATTCACAAATATTGCTATATATCAGGCACTGTGCCAGTTTTGAAACTGAGGCAAAAGAATCAAAATCTCTTCCCTCTTATAGATTATAGTTGGAGAGAATAGAAGACAGAGATTAAACAAACTCCAAAGTAAACATCTGGTTACAGATTGAGATAAGTGCTATGAGGTATAGAATGGAACTCTGTGAGAGAGAGTAATAGGGGAAACCTGTTTTAGATGTGGATGAAGGTAAAACTCTGTCAATTGACATTTTGGTTGATATGTAAAGAATGAGAAGGAGTGATGTGGAAAGTTCTAGGCAAGAGAACAAGTATAAAGATCTCAAGGGACAGTGTTTTTGGGTAACAGGGTATGTGGTTTGAGCAAATTCAAAGAACAGGTAGGCTCCAGATGAAATAAGATCTTGTAGGTCCTGGTAGGATATTTGGGACTAAAGGGAAGTAACAGTGCTATGGAAGGGTTTTAAAAAGGATTTTGAGAGCCTACCTTTAGTGATTGAAACTGATTCATTCAAGGATAATCACCTGACCTTAGCAAGCTAATCAGGTTTTTCCTTCCAGAAATGTGAAAATTTTAACCCAAAAGACACAGACTCAAAGTTTCTGGAACCTCAGTAACTCTAGACAGCACTCTAGAAAATCCATGAATTTTTGCTACTGGGTCTTTAGAATTTTCTAAGTTCCTGTCGTTTTATCTATTTTGGATTCTGATATATATCAGTATTCTAAGAAAAGTTATTTATTATTAATTATTATTATTTTGTTCAAGTTAAGTAGATTTCATTTACTTTCATTTTTAAAAGCCTTAACTGCCATAGCTGGTTTGGCTCAGTGGACAGAGAGTCAGCCTGTGGACTGAAGAGTCTGGATTCGATTCTGGTCAAGGGCACATGCTTGGGTTGCAGGCTTAATCTCCAGTAGGGGGCATGCAGGAAGCAGCCAATCAATGATTCTCTCTCATCATTGATGTTTCTCTCTCTCTCTCCCTTCCTCTCTGAAACCAATAAAAATATATTTTTAAAAAATAAAAAAGCCTCAACTAATATAATTTACCAGTTGACAATTTTCTGCAGTTTCTATTGTATTTTACTATTACTTTAAGATGTCTAACCCAAAGAACAAATATAGAAGATGAATTGAGAGGATAATGATTTTTTTTAAATATATAGATGTTTTAAATATATTTTATTGATTTTTTTACAGAGAGGAAGGGAAAAGGATAGAGAGTTAGAAACATCAATGAGAGAGAAACATCGATCAGGTGCCTCCTGTACACACCCTACTGGGGATGTGCCCGCAACCAAAGTACATGCCCTTGACTGTAATTGAACCTGGGACCTTTCAGTCTGCAGGCCAATGCTCTATCCACTGAGCCAAACCGGTCAGGGCTTAAAATATATTTTTATTGATTTCAGAGAGAAACGGAGAGGGAGAGAGAGATAGAAACATCAATGATGTAAGAGAATCATTGATTGGCTGCCTCCTGCACGCCCCCTACTGGGGATCAAGCCCGCAACCCAGGCATGTGCCCTTGGCTGGAATCAGACCTGGGACTCCTCAGTCTGCAGGCTGATGCTCTATCTACTGAGCCAAACCAGCTAGGGAAAGAGGATAATAATTTTAATAATATTTCTGGTCACCATTTTTGCTTTGTTGAGCAAATAATATTTGACTTTTTTTTATTAAGCATACTGGATACACTTAGATCCTTAAAAACAAAGATACCACTCAACTAAATCTGGAAAGTAAAAGGAAAAGGTTAAAGATTAGAGATGGCTTTTTCTTTTCCTCTTCCAATTGCTTTAGTAAAATTTCTGGTTGTAAGAGAACAGTGGTATTATCAAAAGCCCTGCGTGTTTTTAAACAAGACAGTCCATGTCCTACAAGGACTTTCTGTTAAACCTTAAATCAACAGGCTCCAAACTGGGTAGAATTGAGTCATGTGCAAACACAGCACTAAATCTTTGTTCTTTAGCAATTCTGTGCCCTCTTTCTTGGAGGATTTTGAAAGTCTAGTGGGAAAGAAATACGTTACAAATCAAGCATTTATCAGGATTAAGCAGAGTGAACACTCCCCTGGGAGGTTCTTAGGCGACAAGAGCTTGAAATAAAAAGATAAATTTGAAATTCAAAGCAAAATACTGCATTATTTCAATTATTTCAGCATGAATGTGGATTTCATTACTTATGAAAATGTGGACAAAAAAAGTTTACAACTTTAATATGATCTTCTGAATTTAATATTAAAAGAGAAGTAAACAAGTCTAGTTTCTCTTTCTCCCTCGCTTGCTTTTGTTTTCGCCCTTGCTCTCATTCTCTCCTTTCTTACTTGTAAAAACGGAACTGATAATGCTAACTCGATAATCTTTCAATGATCACTAAATGAGAAAGATGTATGTAATGATGAACAATAAAGTATATAAACTATATTAGCTTCTCATTGGAAATTCCGCCCCCCCCCTTTTTTTCTTTTTGGACAATTAAAAATTGTATGAAATGAATTGTGGATATAGTGATTAGGAGATTTAATTTAGAAACAGAATTACATAGTTTATAAAAAAATCAAAACAAATGCTTATTATTAAACACAAAATGAGCCTATATAAATAAAAGACATAAAATACTCACAGCAATTGATCTTGTTAATAGCTGTTTCTTCACTTTGAACTCTATTCTTTTCCTGTTGATTGGTGTCCTTATTAGGGACTATGTAGACCAGAGCGATATTTTCCTTCCTGCAAGTAACTTCAAGAACCAAAGATCCAGCATAGTCACAGCTTGTCATTTCCCCAGCTTCACCAAACCCAGAATGCAAGTCCTGGCAGTCCTGAGTACAATTGTTAAATAAATCAAACTGAAAGAGCTTAACCATAATTCAATTGAGCAATTTACTCATCTTGGTGTACAATTGGCAATTGGCTAACTTTAGCTGTGATGTGTGGCAGAAGCTATACAGTGCCTAAGACTCCTCTGTAGAGAGAAATGGGCTGGTGAAGTCAATTTTTTAAAAAGCAAATAGTTAAAAAAATTTAACAACCATTTACATAATGTTTACCATGTTCATAGCTCTAAGGACATAATACATTTAATTCATTTAATTCTTATTAAAACCCTATGCAGAAGGTACTATGATTACTCCCATTTTATAGATTGAGAAAATAAGGCACAATGATGCATCTTGTCGAAGTCACTGTTGAATGAATTTTGTTAGTGCTCCTCATTTTGTTGTAATGTACCCCGCGAATCACAGAAGGACGCCTCAAGAAGTCGAATTAAAGAGTCACATTTATTGCAATCCGGGACTATGAGGGGACATTCCCAAATCTCATAGTAATAAGATGGTGGCAAAACCAGACTTATATAGGCAAAAATCACAAAGGTATTGATTACATCCCAGGGTTTGGAATGAGGACCCTGGTTTGCACAAAGCAGTTACAGAAGTGAGATTGAGCTGATTAGTTATCTACAAAGAATATTTATAGTTTTGGGTCTTTGGACCACTGAGTTGACAGAAACACATTATTTAGAGCCCTCGGGTCTTGGGTCCACCGAGTTGACAGAGAAACATTATCTGGAACCCTCAGGTCTTGGGATAATTGTGCTGTCCTGGTTCCCAGGTACAGAGGAATTTGCTTCGATAACCAGTAAGATCACAATCAACGGGATAGTCATTCAATCAATAAGGCATTCAATCGAATGGGATGATTTATACAATTCAGAAAATCAAAATAACCTGTCCATTGTTAAACAAAGCAAATAGGTACCATACTTCAATTTTACTTATTGTTCCCTTAGAACAAGTGTCTATTAATCCTTGCTGATTTTTCTGGATACAGTTTACTTCCAGTAGATTTGACTAAGGGACATTTTGTTACCTTCCCAGCTAGAGGGACCATAAGAGTGGTGTTTGGTACCAAAGGAGAGGGGAGAGCAATATTTACCTAGGTCCTAGGCCCTAGGACCTAGGGGATTATTGTAAGGAGCAAATGTGAGCTATTTTTTCCCAACTTTATTGAGATACAATTAACAAATAATTGTAGTATGTTTAAAGTATATGGTGTAATGATTTAATATATAAGGTGTCCCAAAAATGTATATACACACTTTGAAGAATTACAAAGGCAGTGTTTATTAAAATACATTTAATTTTCAAAATTGAGCTACCAGCTGTTAAAATGTGTATACATGTTTTTGGGACACCCTGTATATACACTGTGAAAGGATTACCACCATGGAGTTAACACAGCCATGACCTCACATGTTTATTTACTTATTTAATTGGGTGAGAACACGAGTTCTACTCTCTTGGCAAATTTTAATTATATGATACACTATTATAAACTATAGTCACCCTGGTATACATTAGAGTCTCAGACCTTATTCATCTTATAACTGAAAGTTTGTACTCTTTTACCAACCTCACCCTGTTTTCCCAGCCCCTCCCTGGAAAGCACCATTCTCTTGATTTCTATGAGCTTGACTTTTTTTTTTTTTTAGAGTCCACATAAATGTGATGCCATACTTGTCTTTCTGTGTCTCACCTATTTCACGGAGCCAAATGCCCTCTTGGTTTATCCATGTTGTCCCAAATGGCAGGATTTCCTTCTTTTTAAAAGCTAAATAATGTTCCATTATATACATATACCACATTTTTTAAATCCTTCTTTCTGCCAACTCAAACATAGGTTGTTTCCTTATCTTGGCTATTGTGAATAATGCTGGAATGAACATGGGGGTGCACACATTTCTTTGAGATAGTGATTTTTTCCTTCAGACAGATGCCCAAAAGTGGGATTGCTGATACGTTTGCTTTTAACTTCTTGAGAAACATCTATACTGCTTTCCATAGTGGCTACACCAATTTACATTCCCCCAACAGTGTACTAGGGTTCCCTTTGCTCCACATCCTCACCAGCACTTGTCATATATTGATTTGTTGATGGTAGACATTCTGACAGGTGTGAGGTGATATTTCATTGTGGTTTTGATTTGTACTTCTCTGGTGTTTAGTGATGTTGAATATTTCTTCATGTACCTGTTGGCTATCTGTATGTCTTCTTTGAAAAAATATCTACCCAGATCTTCTCTCCAATTTTTAATTGGATTATTGGTTTCTTTGCTCTTGAGTTATATAAGTTCTTACATATTTTGAATATTTAACCCTTATCAGATATGTGATTTGCAAATATTTTCTCCCATTCAGTAGGTTGCCTTCATTTTGTTGATTTCCTTTGCCGTGCAGAAGCTTTTTAGTTTGTTATTGTCCCACTTATTTAGTTTTGTGTTTGAAGTCAGATTTAGAAAATCATCACTAAGACCAATTATCAAGGAGGTTACCCCTTATATGTTTTCTTCTATGACTTTTATGGTTTCAGGTCTTAAATACAAGTCTTTACATTCAAGTCTTGATGAATCAACCCCTTTATCATTAAATAGTGACCCGTGGGGACCCATCCTTTAGGTAGGAGCTATAAAAGTTGGGGCATTTGGCGTATGGCCCAAAGGCAGAAGCTGGAAACTTGGGAGTCCCTCCCCATTGTATGGTGCCATGGGCTGGTTAATATATTTGGATGCTCCAACTTAGTTGTACTGTCTGAAGATATGTATTTTTACTGTGTCAGAACAAGGGGAACAGTTCCAGTTTGAGAAAAAGCAGATCTCAAGATATTGTTCATAATTTAGTATTACCTTATCTCTAGTTTTATAAATATTATTTTGAACTCAATTCTCCCAGGACCAATTTGAATTCTGTCACTCAGTCTGATCTATTTTAAATTTTCCAGATTTAAAATGTGAAGCATATCAAGATAATTAAGGGTTGTTCAGTGATGGAAGACATTTCATATGGAATTTAGGTTTTGAACAAAGAGACTGAAAAAAGAGAAAGTTCAGTTGTCAAATCTTAAGTCAAATAAACCATAATTCTTGTGAGCAAGGATTATTCATATAAATGCTCAACTTGGTTATTACTTACCTTCATTGGAAACACAGATAAATGTGAAAAATATAAAAGCAACGAATTTTCTTTTCTTGCCTTTTTTATTGTGATAAAATACGAGACATAAACTTTACAATTTTAACAAATTTAAGTGTGTAATTCACATTGTTGTGCAATCATCACTACTACCCATGTCCAAAAATTCTACATCCTCTCAAAGTAAAACTCTGTACCCATTAAATAATGATTCATTATTATCCCCAGCCCCTGGAAACTACTATTATATTTTCTGTCTCTATGAGTTTGTTTATTCTATGTATCTGATATAAGTGGAATCATACACTACTTGTCTTTTTTTTTTCCAATCTGGCTTATTTCTTTATATATATATATATATATATATATATATATATATATATATATATATATATATTGATTTTTTACAGAGAGGAAGGAAGAGAGATAGAGAGTTAGAAACATCGATGAGAGAGAAACATTGATCAGCTGCCTCCTGCACATCTCCCACTAGGGATGTGCCCGCAACCAAGGTACATGCCCTTGACCGGAATCAAACCTGGGACCTTTCAGTCGGCAGGCCGACGCTCTATCCACTGAGCCAAACCGGTTTCGGCCAATCTGGCTTATTTCACTGAGCATATTTTTTGAGGTAAATTTATCTTGTAGTATATATCAGAATATTTTTCTTTTTTTCTTTCAATAGACTTTATTTTCTAGGATATTTTCAGTGGATAGAAAAATTGAGTGCAAAGTACTGAGTTCTCATATTTTCCCTGCTTGCCCTGCCCCCTGGCAGCCTCCCCCACTATCAAAATCCTGTACAGGAGTGGTGCATTTGTTACAACCGATGAAGCAAGTTTGACACATTATTATCACAATCATTACATTAGGGTACACACTTGGTAATGTGCATTCTATGGTTTTGTCTAATGTAGGACATATATACATCATTATAATATCATACAGAATAGTTTCACTGACCTAAAAATCCTCTCTGCTCTGTTTATTAATCTTTCCCTCTCCTTACCTCTGGCAACCACTGAAGTTTTTACTGTCTCCATAGTTTTGCCTTTTCCAGACTGTCATATAGTTGGAATAATACAGTATGTACCCTTTTCATATTGGCTTCTTTCTCTTAGTAATATGCAGTTGCATTTCTTTCATGTCATTTTGTGGCTCAATAGTTCATTTCTTTTTAGTGTTAAATAAAATTCCATCGTCTGGATGTGCCAGAGCTTGTTTATCCATTCACCTATTGGAGGACATCTTGATTGCTTCCAGGTTTTGGCAACTATGAATAAAGCTGCTATAAATATCCATGTGCAGATTTTTTGTGTGTGGATGTAGCTTTTCAACTCATTCTAGTAAATACCAAAGATGTGATTGCTGGATTGTGTAGTAAGGGTATATTTAATTTTCTAAGAAACTGTCAAGGTGTTTTGCAAAGTGTCTGTACCACTTTGCATTCCAAACAGCAATGAATGAGAGTTTTTGTTGCTTCACATCCTTGCCACTATTGGTGTTATCAGTGTTTTTTATTCTGGCCATTCTAATAGGCATGTGGTTGATCACATTTTAATTTGCAATTCCCTAAGGTCATACAATGTTGAGCACTTTTTCATATACTTATTTCATATATATTCCCTCTGGGTAATTTTGTTTGGTGAAGTTTCTATTCAGATATTTTGACCATTTTTAAATTGGGTTGTTTGTTTTCTGTTTGTTGTGTTTTAAGAGTTCTTTGTATATTTTTGCACAACAGTCCTTTATCAGATATGCTTTGTGCAAAATTTTTCTCCTAGTCTGTGGCTTGTCTAGTCATTCTCTTGTTGTATCAGAATTATATTTCTTTTAAAGGCTGAATAACATTCCAGAACAGGTATATACCACATTATGTTTATCCATTCATCTGTCGATGGACATGTAGATTACTTCCACCTTTCCATGACTGAGAATCATGTTACTATGAATATTGGTGTCCAAATATCTGTTCAAGTACTTGCCTCATTTTGGGGGGTAAATATCCAGAAGTGGAATTGATGGATATCTCTTTGTTTTTAAAAATTCTGCAGTAGTTCAGCGAAGCCATTGTTTTCAATTATTACTCCTGTTAACAAAGTAGTCATGTAGCATTCACAAAAAGGCACTATTGAAATAATCTTTGCTTTTAGTATAACTTTACCATTTCTTGTTCTGAAGTGAAGAATGAATCAGCAGTCTGCCAGCTTCTGGAAACTATTATCTTTAATTGCAAATGGCTTTGCCTGAAGGGTCAGTGAAATGAATAAAAGCAAATGGAAATTTATAAAATACTTTTAAAAATAAGAGATGTCCTATAGTTCCCAGTTGAAAGAATAAATCCTGATTCCAAATAGAAACCTGATAAAATTAGATTAGAATAGAAAGACCTGAAAAAGGACCACAGAGAATCCAAATGAAATCTTGTCCCTTGCTTCTTCAGAATTTACACATATCCAAAGCAGCAGCAGTACAATACAACTGTGTTTTCTGTGTAACAAATAATCCAGCTTTCCCATTTATTCTCCAAGTACCAAGAAATAGGTAGAAGATTCTTATGGAGATTTACAATGTTAACACAGGAATGGAGAACATTCTTTTGGATACCTAACCTTTATCCATGGTAACTTATCACCAGGTAGACATAGGGATTGGGCTAAGTGTGTTTATGATCTGAATATAAAGCATATGTTTTGTATCTAGAATCTAAAAAAAAAAGAGTTATGACATTTCCACTTAATATCTTCTAAAAATAAAAATGTAAGAATGGGTAAGCAATATAACTAAATCTTCCATTAAAAATATCAGTCTTGTTAGATATTTGACTTTTATCTTAGTCTAACTATGGTCAAAGGTTTACTTTTAACAAATGCTTGAGGACCTCTGGCTATATTCCTAAGTTCTTTTTAACTCTTGAAGAGTAATAAAGAGTAATTCTTATAATATATAATCTTTTCTATGTTGTAGAAAAAATAAAAATATGAACCAATTGAACAGAGAATAGATCTAGTACTGAAAACTAACAAAGGTGGCTCATGATAGAATATCTTACTTATGTGTGTAGATTAGGAAGTCTAGAGTTAAATACTCAGCAAATGGAAGTAAAGTGAAATAATATCCCACCACAATCAAGTGGACTTTCCCCCAGGAATGACTTAATGTGAGAAAAACAATTATTATGATAGGTCATGTTAACAGGTCAACTCACAGAAACAAACAATCCTTTCAGGAGCTGCTTAAAAATGGCATAGATTAAATTAGATAGCCATTTCTTGTTTAAAAACTTCTTTTAGCAACTCACATTTCGAGGTTAATTTCCTTAATAGAAAAAAAAAACAAACACATTTGCTACAGACCCATCGCCAAAATAATACTTAAGAGTGAAATATTAGAAACTGTGTAATTAAAACCAAGAAAAAATTAAGTATGAAAATGGTGTCATTTAGAAATCTATTTGATTTAAGCAGAAAGAGAATTTCTTGGAAAATTCTCAAGTATTCACCGATTTGTTGACAGGCTGGAAGACCAGACTTGGAAACAACAGGATTCGAGGAGCTTAGGAGGGTCAGGAAGCAGGACACATGGCAGGGGCAGGGTCATCTGGCTGGAAATAGTCCTGGTGCATCCCATCCACCAAAGCTGCCTTGGCTTCAATGATTATAACCTCCAACAGTAAGCATAATGCCAGGTCACTGAGTCAAGATGCAATGTCCCAGGAGAAGGTCACTTGACTATCTCTAAAGTCAAGGGCTTCTCCCACCAAAGCTACAATACTATGTTTAATGGGAGAGATGATTGGAACGTTGGACATCCTTAAATAACACGTTTACTACATGCTATCATTGCTGTTATTTACCATCACTGTTTGCAAATTAAATTATCTTAGGGAATCAACTGAAACTAATAGCAAAAGAGAACTTTGTGAGGAATTTGGATAAAAAGCATACAGAAAATTATCATTTTCTTATGTAATATCAATAACCAGTTGGCAAATATGGAAATAAATATTACTTTTACAATAGCAAAATATAAATTTTCTAGAAGTTACTGTAAAATAATAATTATTGCAAAATGTTGCATTCCATTTCAGAGGATTTATGGATGATGTTTGTGTTAGGTCGGAGAGAGCCCAGGATCGGATACCTGCAGATGCGTGACGAGATAATGGACTCCCCCTGGCATTTCTAACAGATCAGCGTGCCAGACACAGATACCGGCTTCTCCCTGGAATCCACACGACCCCCACACAGATACTGACTCCTTCCTGAATACCCTGCCGACCCCCTGCAGCGGGAACTTCTTCCTCAGTTCCTGTCCCGCCCCTCACCCAACCGCAGTATAAAACAAAATGTCCCCCTCCCTGTGGGCACAAATCCACTGGTCCTGTCTTTGGGGTTCGTGGGTCACCCGGGGACGCAGAATAAAACCTTTCCTTTTCTTTCTTTTCTGATTAACTCGGCTCTCTTTGTTCTCTACGCTGCTTCCTGAGCCACCTAACACTTTGAAGCTTCCCCATGGATATTCTATTGAAGCCTTTGTAATCTTTTACCCACGAAGAATTCTTGCAATAATGATCAAGAACCAGGAACTCTTGCACAAAAATTGTATTTACAGCTCATGGTACATTAATGTGATAAATAAGATGTAGATATAATGAGTCAATTATTGCTAATGATTGTAAAGAATAATATTTTTATTATGATCTGGTTTTTTGGCCAATTTATTAGCTTACTCTTTTTTTAAAATATATTTTTTTGATTTTTTTACAGAGAGGAAAGGAGAAGGATAGAGAGCTAGAAACATCAATGAGAGAGAAACATTGATCAGCTGCCTCCTGCACATCCCCCACTGGGGATGTGCCCGCAACCGAGGTACATGCCCTTGACCGGAATCGAACCTGGGACCCTTCAGTCCACAGGCGGACACTCTATCCACTGAGCCAAACTGGTTAGGGCAGCTTACTCTTTTTGTGTGACTTCCTTCTCTCCACAAAATGCAAGCAGTATAGATATCAAAACTTCAATTTTTTTATTAGTTGATTTTTTTTTATATCCAAGTAAGTCTAAAAGCCTTACAATGAATTTTTACTCTGAAGATGCTAATGAGCTATGATACATGGTATATGTAATAGATTGTATATAGACAAGTATTTTTTTTCATTTAAAACTAAAAATAACATTTTATCCCCCAAATTCTTGAAAATAAGCTTTGCTTACTTTTCTCACAATTAATCTTTGATTTTTGTGAATTTTAAAATCCATAAGGTGAACATAGTAAATTACTATCTTAAGCTGAAATGGAATTTCAATTTTCTAAAGATGGCTTTGATAGGTTTAATTTAAATAATAATTATTAATTGATTTGAACTAATGCTACTTACAACATAAAAATTTATTAACAATGCTGAACAGTAAAACTGCTAAAGTCATAAACCGAAGTTATATGAATGAAAATATACCCCAGACACAATTTTCCTCCTACTTTACTCAAAGTACATGATCAAGCTCATAGCCCTAACTGTTGCAAAATTATTATACAAGCATTCTTGATCTTTTTAATGGAGTTATCTCTATATATAAAAACCTAATCGACCATTATGACTGGAACAACCGGAATGATGGGTCGGCCAGTCAGTATGACATGCACTGACCACCAGGGGGCATATGCTCAATGCAGGAGCTGTCCCCTGGTGGTCAGTGCACTCCCACAGCCAAACTCCTGTGGCCCCTTCCCCTGGCCTGCCAGCCAACCTCCCATGGTCCTTTCCCCCTGCTCGCCGCCCCCCCAATAGGCCCTGATTGGGGGGCTGGCAGGCCAACCTTCTGGGGTCCCTACCCGCGCCCGGCAGGCCCCCTGATAGGCCTCAATCACCAGCCAGGCTGAGGGACCCCACCATCTATGAATTCGTGCACCGGGCCTCTAGTATATGCATAAAAGTGCTGTTCTGACACTAAATGTAAAGAATCAAATTCACCTCCTTATTTTGAATCCTCTGCTTGATTTTTGCTAACAAATACCCAATTCTAGATTAAACTTGAGAAAAGTACACACATTTTATTTTTAACTAAAATGAGATTTCTGTCCTTGTTCTTTTTAAAAAAATATATTTTTTAATTGATTTCAGAGAGGGAGGGAGAGGGAGAGAGAGAAATATTCATGATGATAGAATCGTTGATTGGCTGCCTCCTGCACACCCTCTACTGGGGATTGAGCCCGCAACCAGAGAATATGTCCTTGATTGGAATTGAACCTGGGACCCTTCAGTCCCCAGGCCTACACTCTATCCACTGAGCAAACCAGCTAGGGCTGTCCTTGTTCTTAATGATTGTTTAAACAAGAAAAGTCTTGATCATGCATGTTAAGAAATTGAAAAGCTCAGCAGAATGTTCATTGCTTCCCGATGACTTGGATGATAATTCAGAACTTCTCTGGGGCAGATTGGTAACTATCATTTTAAGTGTAGCTCACAAAGTTCTTTCTTCTGTCAAAGTCACAGTCTCAAGCTGAGCAGCAAATTCAGAGAGAAGGGATTGAAAATATTGTCCAATTCTAGCCTGTAGTTCTTCTAGCTGATTTTCAACAATACTTGAAACTTGTTGATATCCTTTCTCACTCTCAGGTCCAAACAGAAGTTGAAAGGTTTCATTTTGCAACATGATTTTCCCAAATATTGAGTGTTTGTTTTGTTGTTTTACATCCAAAACTCATGTCCTGTGAAGTAAAAACATTTGCATAGACTTGTCCAGCTGGTTTATATGAAGAAAATGTCGGCAAAGAAGGCTAGTTTCTGCAGCCATTGTTAAGTTGTAAAGGAACATCTAGACTAGTAGCTTCTTGAAAATGCCCCTGAAATTTATCTTTCAATTCAAACAACTTGGTAAGAACTCGTCATCAGTTAAATCACCAGATTTCTGTGCACAGCAGATTTATTTGTTTAGTCTAAATTTTCACACTGGTCTTTTCTTGAGCAAACTTGTCTTGTTTAATAATGTTAACAATTTAGTGTCATCCTAATAATTTTAATTTTATTTTCAAAAATATTGGACACTGGAATCCCTCTTGAAAAAAGAGATGTGTTGTGACAAAGTCAACATTTTCAGATATTTTACAAGAGAGGTGAAAACGTTCATGAACATAATTGCTTGAAGAAGCACCATACATACATATACCAACTGCTTTCAGATATGATGACAAAACATTACCCATATCTTGGGCTTTGCTTGTGTTGGCCAGCGCTTGAAATGTTTAGACATAATTTCTTTAAGTTCACCATCATATACCCTTTTTACAAATGCAATACACCATGGCTTTATTGGTTAAGTATGTTGACCTATCAAATTGGATAGTGAAAGTGGTGTTCTTCAGGTTATTACGCAAAACCTCTTGAGATTCATGTGGGAACATGTCCATTAATCTAAAAGGTTTTCTTATGTCCCTTTGTGGTAAATCCTATTTTCTCATTACAGGACCCTGGCAATCACTGGTCTGTTTTCCATCACTCTATATTTACCTTTTCAAAGTTTTAAACAAATGGAATTATATAATATGTAGTCTGTTATGCCTGGCTTCTTCACTTAGCATAATGTTCTTGAGATTCATCTATGTGGTGTGTATAGTAGTACATTTCTTTTCATTATGGAGTAGTGTTTCATTTTATAAATATACCATACTGCTTATCTATTTACTAGTTGATTAACACTTGGGTTGCTTTGAGTTTTGTCCTTCACATTTCCATATACATTTTGTGGACATGTGCATTTTATTTTGGTAAATAATTAACTATAAATTTCTGTGTTTTATTGGAATTGCATTTAAACACTTTATGTTTCTAAACTGTTTTCCAAAGTATCTTTATCATTTTGCATATGATAAAGACAAATGTAATGTGTGAGTGGGTTTATTTGCTCCAAATCCTTGCCAACACTTGATGTTATCAATCTACCTAATTTTTGACACTTTAGGGTGATATCTCATTATGGTTATAATTTGAATTTCCCTAGAGGTGCTGCTAATTATTTTCTCATGTGCTTATTTGCTATTTCTATATGTCTTTGGTGAAGTGACTGTTCAAAATTTTTGTTTATTAAGGAATTAGGTTGTATGGCTTTTTGTATTGAGTGGTTAGTGTTTTTTATAGTTTTTGCACACTAGTCCATTTACATATAAATGCATTGCAATAATTCTCCCAAACTAGGCTGTCTCTTAATTTTTGTAACATTATTTTTTGAATGGTACAAGCTTTAATTTGAACAAAGTACATATTGTCAATTTTTTCTTGTATGATTTATTTTGTGTGTGTATGTGATTTACTTAAGAATTTATGCCAAGATTGGTGATGCCTGTTCCAATTTCACAAAGACTTTTCCCTCCTGTGTTTTCTTCTAGAAGTTTTATGGTTCTAGCTCTTACATATAGTTGTGATCTAATTCATATAAAATTTTATGTGTGGTGTAAGGTTAGAGTAGAGATTCATTTGATTGTATGTATATACACACTTTTGTTGAGAATCTATTTATATATGTGAGGTTTCATTTCTGGATTCAATGTTTCATTGCTTGATTTGTAACACTATGTTGGAATTTCATTGTGTTACTTATTACAGTTTTATAGTAAATATTGATGTATTTTATTCTATTGGACAATTTCTTTTAAAAAAGCCTTTTGTAATTTTAACTGTAATTCTGTTAAACTATAGACTAATTTAGGGAGAATTTATTTCTTTACACTATTGAATTTATAATTCATGAACATAGCACATCTGTACATCTATTTAGGTCTTTTAAAATTTCTCTCAGCAATGCTTTGTACTCTTCAGTGTTTGATTTATCTTTATTTTGTATTGTTTGGTGCTGTTACTAATGGTATTGCCTGTCAATTTGCAAAATGTTGATTGCAACAAGATAGAAATACAGTTGATTTTTGCATATCAACCTTGTATACATTGACCTTAGTAAACTCACTTATTAATTCTAGTAATTGTGTCAACTATGAATAAAGACGAGATGGAAAGCCAGAAAAGGAAGAAATAAACAGAGAACATTACAGAGCAACCAAAGTTTTAATAAACCCCAATGAACATCACTGAAATACTGTGAAGAACCTTGAAGAAATCTCACAAAATTAATTGAAAAAGAACAAGGATATAAACACTTTTATAGAAAAGATGGCAAATACAGAAGAGGATGAGGAGACCCAACTTTTATATAAGTAGTATTCAAGAAGAAACAAACCAAACCAGTGGAACAGAGAAAGACTTACAGTTACTATGCTCCACTTTAGGTGTACCTATTTAATGTATCTTCCTATGTTGCCTAAATGACCTTATGCAAAAGAAAATCTAGCTGATGTTTTAAATATAACTTTGATGTTAGATTCACTTGGTTCAAATTATTGCTAAATTTGTTACCTGATCTGTGACTTTGGAAACATTATTAATCTCATCGGGATCACTCACTTGTCTCATTTGTAAAATGGAGTTAATAATAGTACCTATTATATAGGTTTGCTCTGATGTTTAACTAAGATAATTTATATAAAGTGCTTAGTATTATGCCTGGCACAAAACAGTACTTAATAAATGTTATTTATTACTATTAATATTGTCTCTTAATTTTTCATGTTTCAATTAGGAATGTTTCTGAAATTGGCAATATATAACTCTTACCCAAATGGTTTAAATAATAAGAGAAAATTGATTGGATCTTGAGGAGAGGAGGGAATGAGTTTACCCAGGGTTAAAACTACCTGTTCAGGACTTGGTCTCTCTCTCTCTCTCTCCTTTTCAAATTAGCTTCTTTGGTGTTAGCTCCATTCACAGGCAAGAGCTCCCCTCATGGTAGTAAGATGGCTATCAGCAGCTTCCAGAACTTTATCTTTCATGCACATATAAATAAAAGAGTAGAAGGTTTTCTTTGTTTGCTAGTTGGTCCCGGTCACCCACTCCCCCAAATGTTACACAGAAATAAGGGGTTCATTATGAGTAGACCAATTTTAGTCACAGGCCCATTCTTGAACCATTCACTATGGCTGAAACATTACCTCTAGAGATGAAGGTGGGGTCATTTTTTCTTAAAGCATTTTGGTTACCTGAGGGCAGGGTGGGTACTATTAATAAGAGAAAGGGAAGTGGATGCCAGATAGCCCAAACCAGCAAATATCTATGACATTTTATCTCATTCATGTTGCCTCTTCTTAACAGAGATCACATTTCTATATCAAGTGGAGAACTACTCTACCTACTTTCTTGAGTAATGCTTCTATTTCTTTTTGATAAACTGCTCTTTATCTGCCTTTTGCGCGTGTGTGCGTGTGTGTTGGCAGTTTTTATGTATTAGCCCATGCTGGTTTCTTCATAATTATTACTCATTTTCAAATAGAAGCCAGCCACTTGATAAAAATAAGTAAATGAATAAAATAATAGACACTGTGGCTAGGAGTGGTTGAGGATAACAGCAGAGTCTCTTAAGTCACAAGCTCTGTTGTAGTCGGGCCATAACTGCTTCTCCTCCCTCTTTCACCCCACTTCACCTCCAGAGGTCTCCCTTGGCTAGGACAGCAGATTGTGAATCTTTCCTTTCCCTTCCTGTGTCTTCTCTTCTCTCTCACTCAGACAGACACTGGGTCAGCGGGATAGATTTCTTTCTACTGCGCCTTCCCTGCATTCTGAGATGTCGCCTTGGGTCTCTATAGGGACATCCCTCCTTTCTCGTGGACTGCTTGCTCCCACAGAGCTCAGTTCAACATGCCAATCAAAGGATGTTTCGGCTGTTGGTGACAGGAGCTTTGGGGGAAATTAGTTATCCTGTTCTAGATCTTGGGAGGCAAGGGTTGGCTCTTCATGCTCGCTTCTCTCATCTTAGTCTAGACTTCACAGTATTTGGCAGATCTGCCTCCTAATTTGTGGCTTGTGGTTGTGTCCTTTTCCATGTTTCATTGAAGATAGATTATTTTCCCTCTATTTTTTCGGTTGTTTTTGGTGGAGTTTGAGGGAGTGGAGAAGAGTAAAAATTCCGCCACTCTCTCTTCTTTAACCAAAAATCTTCTTCAGAATGATTTCAGTCAATTTGATATTTTTACTTGGATGTGCCCCAGCTACATCAAAATTAACATGTTAAAAAGTGAAAACATATTCCTTCTTTCCTTCTACCACAATTATTTCCCTTCTTCAGCTTTTCCTGCGTTAGGAAGAGGCACCATCATGTCTAGTAACGCAATTCTGAAATTCTGGAGTTTTTCTAGACATCTTCCTTTCTCTCTCCTAAAACACCTACTGGCTTCCAAATCTTGTATATTTTTATCGCTTTTATACCTTTTAAAGCCCTCTACCTTTTCTCTGTCCCTGCTGCCCTCGCCTGCATTCTAGGCACCATTGATTCTTGTCTATTCTGCCTTAACAGCCTCTGATCTGGTCTACTTTTCTTCCATCTTATTCTCTTCTTATCCAGATAAGAATATTGAAGCCAGTGGGGAATGGGGTGGTTTAACCAATAGTCATTTAAGATGATCTTAAGCCAATGCTTCCCTCCAAGCACATACTAAAAGTCAAGGTAGTGACTTTAGTCCCTCCTTTTCAAGATGCCCCCACTTTGCAATTACTTCTCTCCTTTAGGGCTCACATTGATATTGTTTGAAACATTTTCCTGTTGTGTTATAGTGCTAGATAAGAGGTAGGAGATGAGGGAGCTAAATTATCTCTCCCGAATCCATTAACTCTCAGAGAAATCATCAACCAGTCTCTGGGTTAATCTTTATAATGTGATAAAGGCTACACTTTTGTTTCTGAGAAGAAAGAATGATCAATTAAACGACGCTTTTAAAAATAGCACACTGTTTCCGTTTTCCAATAAAATTGTGTTTTAGCAATGATGGCAGAAGGGTGGAGTCCTGGGTCAACTTTTGATGAGTTCAGCCAGCACAGTCAAAAGGAATCATAAACAGGGAAAATAGTTTCAGTCTATCAGTTGCTCAGCGAAAATTATAAGTAGAGGACACCTAGTGGCGCTTTGTAGAAATTCTCGTATGTTAACAAATAGTACATTTGCACATTAATAGCACTGGCCATACCAGGATCTTGTAGCCAAAATAACACAGGCATGGTAAGGCAACAAAGTACAAACCAAACCTGACATTAAGTCTGACTGTATTGCTGGTATAGGCTAACTGCTGTAACTAATAACCGCCAAATTCTTAGTGGCTTCATAAAATAGTTCATTTTGACCCCTCAAAACAGTGCAGATGCTATTTGTGACCTTCCATATAATGATACGCAAAAGTGATCTGATCACATGGGAAAAAAAAACATGCTTTATGCTTGCATAGAAAGATGCAACAATATAAAAATACCACTTCTCAAAAACAAATAAATTAAAATATAACTGTAAGTTGAAATGGGCATGGCTGTTTTTTCAGCTCATCAAACTTTGCATTTAAGATTGATGCATTTCACTATATGTAAATTATACCTCAATTTTAAAAAGAACTTAAAATACACCTAGTATAAAGTTGGAAAAAAAAACCAATAACAGGCAGAGGAGAAACCCTTATATTAAAACTCATAAAATCTCAATAATTAAAAAAAGTGATGCTAAAATTTTAAAAATAATTTTTTAAAAGGATTGGTATGGACATATAAAATAGATAGATTATTAAAATATAGTAGAAAACCCAGAAATATACCCAAGTGCATATATAAATTTAATAAAAGATAATAAAAGTATAAAAGTAGCCATCAGAAATCCAATCAACTATTCAATATATATTTTGAGGATAATTGAACATAATTGTATTCTTTTTACTTATTTATTTTTTTAAATCCTCACCCATGTATATTTTTCCATTGATTTTTAGAAAGAGGGAAAGCCAAAGAGAAATATCGATGTGAGAGAAACACATTGATTGGTTGCCTCCTGCACACACCCTGACCAGGTCCTGGACCGGGGAGGAACCTGCAACCAAGGTACCTGTCCTTGACTGGAATCAAATCCAGGACCCTTCAGTCAGCAGGCCAATGCTCTCTCCACTGAGTCAAACTGGCTAGGGCTGTATTCTTGTTTGGAGAAGGGAAGGAAGGAAGGAAGGAAGGAAGGAAGGTAGGAAAGAAAGAAGAGGAAAAAAGAGGTAGGTAGGAAGGGGAAAGTTTATTCATGTTTGAGAAAAATATTCTTGGGCATTGCATTAGTCAGGGTTCTCAGAGAAACGGGACCAACAGAATGTATACATGTATATGTGTGTTTGTTTATTCACTTTGTGTGTGTGTGTGTGTGTATTTATTTTATTTATTATAAGAAACAGCTTACATAACATGGAGGGTGACAAGTCTTAAGATCTGCAGGTGAGTTGGCCAAGTGGAGACCTAGGAGAGCTGATGGCACAGTTCCAGTCTGATGAGTGGCAGGCTCAAGACCCAGGAAGAGTTGATGTTTCTGTTCAAGTCTGAAGGCAGGAAAAAGTTGATGCTCCAGTTCAAAGGCAATCAGGCAAGAGGAATTCTCTTGATTCAGGGGAGGGTCAGCCTTTTTGTGCTATTTGGACCTTCAACTGTTTGGATGAGGCCACCTACATTAAGGAGGGCAATCTGATTTACCCAGTCTACCAATTTCAATGTTAATCCAAAACACGTTTATAGACAAGTCCAGAATAATGTTTGACCAAAAGCTGAGCATCCCATTAACCATCACAGGCATCTTAGAAGATTTGCATTCTTTGCTTATTCTCTTTTAGAAATTTTGAAGTCACAAAGGATCATGATATCTGACTTAGAATGGACCACAGAAGAGAAACTTATTGAAGAATCCTTTAGCTATATTTCTAATATGTGCCCCAAATTTCTCCTTTCTGCAGTCCTCTACTGCTTACTAAATGTGGGTATGCTCAAATCGATAACAAAGTATTTCTGTAATACATACACATCGAGAAACTTTTGCTCTTTTAATATGGTGGAACAGCATCAGATCATGGCACCTCTGGTTGCCCACTAAATTAAAATGGTCATTTGCCATTGATTTTTACATATAAAGATGAATATCACCATGTCTCTAGCCATTAGAATACACACACTTCTCTTCATGCTCCTCTTTTTTTCTTTAATGGGTTTGAATTTGATCCATGCTTTAGGTCATCATTAGCGGTTACATTACTCTGGTATTTGACTTGCATGTATTTCTGTGCAATTGCTCGAAGGCATGTGAAGTAATCGAATAGTTAAAATATTGTTGAGTCTAACATAGCACTCATGCTTGGATCTTGTATGGTCTAGAATTATCTAAGTTATCTCACAATTTGAAAGGATCCTAATGAGGCAGAACTGGCAGAGCAGCCTTTGTAAGTGTCTCAACCCATGTCACCTTTAATCGTAAAGCACCTTTCTGCAGAACACTTCAGTCCTGGGAGAGGACACACTAACCTGAGCAGACATCACCTTTGCAGGGTTAAGCTCCTTGGCATCAATAGCTCACGTGATTTTTAAATTTTGCATTTGTTTTTCCATTGAAGTGATTCAAACTGTATTCTTTGGTATCTCAATTGAATCAAGCTAAGAGAAAGTCTTTCTGGCTTTTGGGGGGAAATTAGTAACCAAACTTAAATTCTGAGTTAAGGTGCATTCCTTTCTCTGTGTGTAACAATGGGAATACTTTATCTGATAGAATTATCAAGAATGAACCCTGGCCCTGACCGGTTTGGCTCAGTGGATAGAGCGTCAGCCTGCAGACTGAGGGGTCCCAGGTTTGATTCCGGTCAAGGGCATGTACCTTGGTTGTGGGCACATCCCCAGTGCGGGGTGTGCAGGAGGCAGCTGATTGATGTTTCTCTCTCATCGATGTTTCAAACTCTCTATCCCTCTCCCTTCCTCTCTGTAAAAAATCAATAAAATACATTTAAAAAAATAAAAAATAAAGAATGAACCCTGTAAGTGACAAATGGCCTTCTCAAATTAAGTCTCAGTTACCATGACTGGAACATGTGCCCATTATATTAGGCACATTCTTTGTTCCTTTGTTTTTTCTTCACTGCAAATCATGTGTATCTATATGTGTAACTGGAAGAGTTCACCACTGACTTTATTCACTTGCAACTGTGTGACCTGCTTTGCATGGTCATGGATCTTGGTGTTTCCAGGGAAGATCATTGTTTCCAGGGAAGATCATTAATTAGTTATGAGACAACTAGAGGTCCAGTGCACAAAATTGAACGAGACCCAACCCCCCCCCCCCCGACGCAGGACCCCAGACTCCCTTCCACCGCTGCCATGGGACCCCAGACTCCCTCCTGTCACTGCCGCAGGACCCTGGACTCCCTCCCACCACCACAGCAGGACCCCAGAGTCCCTCCTGTCACCGCCACCGCCATGGGACCCCATAGTCCTTCCTGCCCACGTGGTGGGACCCAGAAGTCCCGCCCACCGCAGCTGCCATGGGACCCATCAATGCACCTCCTGGTGAGTCTGGTCGTTGGTCATGACAGCTTTACGGCATTACGGCCACAGGCCTTTTATTATATAGACTAGAGGCCTGGTGCATGAAAATTCGTGCACTGGGTGGGGGGGTCCCTCAGCCTGGCCTGCCCTCTCTCACAGTTTGGGAGCTTTCACGGGATATCCTACTGATGGCTTAGGCCTGCTCCCCGTGGGCCTAAGCCGCAGTCTGGCCTCCCTCTGTGGGAGGCAACTGGCCGATCAGGTATATAGATACTTTCTGAAGGCAGCACGGACTCCTTCCTTATTTCTTTCCTCTGTGGTTGGAGAATAGGGGACTAAAAGGTGGAGACAGAACTGTGGCCAGGCCTGGGGCTCTTGTAGGCAGCAGAAAGAAGGAGAGGGCTGGGGAAAGTCTAGACACAGTTTCCTTCAATTGTCCTCCCTTCCTCCAACCCCTCCCTCCATTTTTTCCTTGTCCTGGTGGACACTCAGGCCTCAGACTGACAGGAGCCCTGCAATGGTGGGGTTCAGCCCCCTCACTTCTCAGCTGAACATACAGCCACCTCACATTCCAAGTGGGGCTGTTTCCAAGTGACTAAAGTGCTGGGAATTCATGCCTCCCGGCCTTTCCCCTCTCGATTTCCTCCTTGGGTCTGTTGCAAATTTCACCGAGACACGGAAGCAGCTCTGCCCTGGTAGTTCTACACCGGCCCCTGCCCGGGCCCCTTCCTCGAGGTCTCCGGGTCCACAGTCTGCGCTCGGGGAGGACGCCCAGAGCCCATTCCCCTGGGCAGGTGGGGCAGGGGCGCTAGCTTGGAGAGCTGGAGGAAGATGGCAGAGTAAGAGTTGGTATGAACCAGCGCCTGTTCAGCCAGACTTCCTAAGCTCCCCACCGGGCCCAGGCTGGGCCCCTTCCCTGCAATGGGAGGATCCTGGCTGAGGTCCCCTCCCTGCACCCAGCACTCTCCTCCCTGTTCCACCACCAGGGGGCGGGAGCAGCTTGCCAGCTCTGGACCTTGCCAGTCCAGTAGGCAGTGGCACAGGTGGTGCGGCCTAGGGTGCCGGAGGCTGTGAGCCTCCTCCCTCTCCCTGAAGCATGGGGCGGGGTCGCAGCAGATCTCGGCCACCCCTGGACAGGCGTCGTGCATGGAGACACTGCTCACCGCTGAACCACTGTCCAGCCCAGGACCTGTGGGGGCTGGAGTGGCCTCCGGCTCCTGCTGGCCCCACTGAAGCCAGACTCAGCTTGGTCAGCTGCCCCCACTGCCCAAGGGCTGCGCGTGCCCCGTGAGCCTCGTCACCCTCGTGAATTGCCACGGCATGGCCGTCCTGTCCCAGGAAGTGGCTGTCCCAATCGCCATGGCTCCCTCCCAGTGCAGTTGGGCCTGCCGGGCAAGCACATAGGCAGGAGCTGGGCCGCTGAGGGGAGGGAGGAGGGATGTGCAGGCCGGGTTGGAAGCAGGGAACTTGGTGGTGTAAACACAGCCCCCCCCCCCCGCTGTGCTGCCCCCTTGCACTGCATTCCCGGACCCCTGGGTGCCCCTGCCCAGTGCCACACTCTCGGGCCTGGGGTGGGGGCGAGGGACCTGGGGCTGCCGCCTGGAGGTGACCCTCGCTGGCTTGGAGTCACAGTGGTCGGTCAGGGAGGGATGTGGGGTACCATGAGGCAGCCTCATGCAAGTCCCTGCTGCAAGTCCCTGCCTCTCTCTCTGTCCGAGAGGTCAGCAGTTCAGCCGGCTCAGCATGCTGCGTACACAGCCTGGCGTTTGGTTGAGCCTTTGGTTGTTTTGGATGTTACGGACACTGGCTCTTTATATATATATAGATGAAGGGAAACATTTCTTTCCTCAGTATCACTGTTCTGTCACAGGAAACTGATATCTCTGCAAGACAGAAGTGTTTTTGTTTGATTCAACAGGTTCAATAGTTAAAGAAGTAGGAGTGCCTGCATTCCACACTTCTCTGTATTGTTTACTGTTAGTATCAAGCCTCCAGAATAGAATAGTGCCCAGCATGTAGTGTTACAACATTTTTTTGACATGTCAACAAAGAATGTCCAGCCTAAGGAAAAGTCTTATAAAAGTTAATTTGAGCAAAACTGATGACAATTTCTGAGAAGCAAAATCTCAACAGATTTAGAAAATGCTCTGGAGAATGGCAGTTTGCAGCTTATTTTATACATTAGAATTAAAGGAGGAGATGTAAGAAGGGTTACACGAAATTCACTGTTGGTAGAATAGGAAGGTAGGAGAAAGCAAATTGGGAAAATTTGCGATTGGATAAATAGCAAAATGTAGAGACACATTCTTCTCTTACATTGGTGGGTGCAGGATAGCTAGCATTTCCAGCACATAGAGATGGCATATGGGCAACAAGATAAAAACGAAGGGTTCTGTGGGCTCCTGCCCACAGTTGCACCTTTAAGGGGTCTGGAAAAGAAAATTACTCTGACATATCAAACATATGTTATCTTAGGTGCACAAAGACAATGTACAAGTTCAAAAGTAAAGACTGACCATCAGGGAAACTACAGGCTTCGTGTGTGATGACCCATCATGACCCACTTTTAGTTAAGAATTTTTATGTTTAGACCACCCAGTGTGGTTACATTCTGTCTCTGAGTTTGTTAGGCTCGCATGGCGGTCTCTCTAAGTTTTTCAGGTTATGTACGTGGCCTCTTTTTTTGTCTACAGATATGTGAACGAACATCTGATTTGGTAGACTGATTCATACCTGATACAAAATGACAATTATTGTATGTAAATACATTCATGCTTAAATGTACCCATATAGCTACTTTAGTAAACAAAACAAAAAGTTAACGTCACACTGTGAATTTAGTTTTCCTTGTCTTTTTTTTTCTTGGAGCTTTAGTTTGTCTCCTGTACCCCCAGCTCCACTCCCCCTCTTCCTGCCATAAGGTGCAGGAATTCATGGGTGGGAGACAGATGCTGTGATTGAAGAGAATTTCCCATCTGCACAGGTAAGGTTGACAGAAGGATGCTGCTTTTAGAGCATATTTACAGATGCTCTAAATGCCTCTGTCACAGTAGTGGCCAAAGAGAGGGATTGTGGGAGTGGTCCTTCTTGGTGGGCAAAGGTATATCATTGTCCTTGTTTAGAATTTCCAGCATATGGTGATAATAAAAAGCAGACCAACATTTAATCAGTTTTATGACTGTTTTAAAATGATCTATGGAATATGCACCTTTTTATTTGCCAGCCCCCTGGCTAAACCACCAAGGCTCTGCAAGTGCCTATTATGAAGCTTTGTGATGTGTGCCTCTGATTCCAGTGCTCCTTCACCTCCCAGAGGAACCTCGATCTACCTACTTCTCACTCTACTCCCAAGATGAGGTTCTGATAGGGATTCTTCAAGGAACACAAGATGGGACCATGGAAATAGAGGCAGAGGTTATAGTGGCAGGAATAAAGGTTACTATTAAAGTGGAAGAGGATCCAAGCAACGCTTTCAACCGTTTTTCTCTGACTGCTCTGATTTTAAGGTCTCTTAGGATCTTTTCAGAAAAAAAGATCCTCTGGGTCTCTGTATTTATTGCCTGGCTACTGAAAAGCCACCCAGACCTCGGGTTGTATCTAACTCTATGCTAAAGTAATAAAGGCCAGGCAGTGAGCCAAGTGTGATGGCTAATTTTATGTGTCAAATTGGCTGGGCCATGGCACCTCAGTATTTGGTCAAACATTGTTCTAATGTTTCTGTGAGGGTGTTTTTCTGGAGAAGTGTGTGACTGAGTCCATCATGAACATCATGAGTGGCTTCTTCAATTCTCCTTTCTCAGACAACAGTACCAGCCTCCTGGTAGCTTAAACAAACACATGTAGAGCATTCTTCCACACAGAATTTATGTGCCTTATTTGAGTAGAAAAAACCTTCCTCTGGTCAGGAAGTCATTTCCTACGTTTCTGAGGATGACTCTTCTCTCATGTTAATGATTGTTATTCTCCTTTCTGAGTTTACAGAATTTTATTTTAAAAAAGAAACCCTATCTTCAAGTTAAACGAGTCTTGCTCTTCCTTTAAGCATAATGGGAACTTTCATATTGTACAATGACTGTTTACCAAGTATTGAAATAAATGATATGATTCTTTAAATAGATATAGGCATTTTTACTCAATAATTCCATTTTAGTAATTTATCCTGAAAGAATTAGCAGGGATTTATATACTAAGATGAAAAAAAACTTTTTTAAAAGAAAAATTAATATTTAAATCCGTGGGTTTTAAGTAAAGCGGATTATCCTCTCTAATGTGGGTGGGGTTCTCCAACTAGTCAAAGGTCTGAATAGAAGACAAGATTGACCTCCCCTGAGCCAGAAGGAATTCTGCCAGCAAATGGCATTTGGCCTTTGGTTTTTGGACTTGAACCACAGCATCGGCTTTTCCTGTCTTCAGGCTGATGGTCTACCCTGGGGATTTTGGACCTGCAGCCTCCATAATCGCATGGGACAATTTCTTAAAACAAGTCACTACGTACATACACATCCTCTTGGTTCAGTTTCCTTGGAAGACTCTGACTGATATACTATGAGATTACATGAAAATTTGGGAGAAAGTACCAGCCAGTAATAAAAGGTGCCTCTTTATAGAGGATTTTTTATGGACATATATTTCAGGGGTATAGCTGGGGTGCTTGCTGGAGACCATGGGAAGTAGATGATCAAAAATTCTGAATCCTAGTTCTGAATATCTCTCTTTACAGATGACTTTACTAACCATTACATGTGCCTATAGCTATCTTTGGGGAAATAATACACTTTAAAATAATGATTTTTTTTGGTTTAAATAATACAGTCTCAAACTCCTAGTCTAACAATATGCTTCCTAAGGATTTTAATTAGTAGGTTTTCTTTCTCAAGCAATAATAATAGGCAGAAAAATAATGTATGTTAATTGCAGTTACCTACAATAAATGTGGAACCACCAAAAGCTAGAGAAATAACAAGTGTCCCATACAATGTGTTGTGCTGTTTTGAGACAGTTTTGCAGAGATCTCTATGAGGAAAACTATACAACTCTGATTAAAGATATAAAGGAAGAATTAAGTAAACAGAGAGATATTACATGTTATGATTAAGATGACAATACTGTTAAGATGTCTTTCCAACCTGATATATAGATACAGTGCAATCTCCATAAGAATCCCAGTAATGTATTTTGTGGTTATGAACAAACTGATTCCAAAGAGTTTATGGAGAGGCAATAAACTAGCCAGTTCCACATTGGAGAAGAACAAAGTTGGAAGATTGGCACTCCCCAACTTTAAGACTTACTATGAAGCTATAGTAATCAAGACAGTGTGGTGTTGGTGAAAGAATAGACAAATAGATCAATAAACAGAATAGAGAGCCTAGAAGTAGACCCACAAAAAGAGAGCCAACAGATCTTTGACAAAGGCACAAAGGCAATACCATGGAGCAGAGATAATCTTTCCAACAAATGGTGCTGGAATACTGGACATTCACATGCGAAAAAATAAATTTGTTCCAGACAAACAAAACTGAGGGAGGTCATAACCACTAGACCTGCCTTACATGAAAAGCTAAAGGGAGATCTTCAAGTTGAAATGAAAGGATGCTAAACAACAACAACATATGAAAGTATAAAACATATGAAAGTATAAAACTCACTGATAAAAGGTAAATATACAAATTCATAACACTCTGATACTTCAATGCTGACTCATAAATCACCTTTATCTCTAGTATAATAGAAGACAGCAATGTAAAGTGGCTATAACTTGTTAAATGGAAATATAATATAAGAAGATGAAAAATATGACATCAATAGCATTGAATGTGGTGGGGTGGGTAAGAGGTAAAAGTGTAGGGTTTTGTTTTTGTTTTTGTTTTTAAATGAGATTGAGGTTAAGTTGCTATCAGCTTAAAATAGACTTACAACTATAAGGTGCTCCATGTAAACTTAATGATAAATAGAAAAAAGAAACCACTAGTAGATACACGAAAGGTAAAGAAATCAAAACACACTGAAAATAAACAAATAACATTTTATGTTAACTTAAAACATAAATGGATCTTCACATACAGTTATTTTTCTTTTTGTGGATCTAAAATATTTTCTTTGAATATGGGTGCACTGTTTGAAATTCAATGTTGTTTCCCTTTCATTAATCACTTGCAATGTCCAGGGTCTTTTTTTTTTTTTACTGTGAAACAAAAACTTGAAAAAGAAAAATATTCTAAAGTGAAAAATCCTTGATTTTTATTATTTCCTCCCCTAATTTGTTTACATTTGTTTGCCTCCACCTGATTGTTATTTTTATTGTCATTTACATTTTTTGAGTCTTTCCAAAAATTCTACTCAACTTTCATAGAAACCGCAACCTTATTTTCTTACTCACGGTTCAGAGGCTTTTGTAATGTTTCGTTAAATTGTGAAATAAAGATAATAAATTAAACTGGGATAAACGGGTTTGGAAACAAACACAACTGTGTCTTAGTACATATGCAGCATGTGAGTGCAGGAGTAGGCATACCTACTAAGTGAGCATTTGGTGGGACTCGGTTATCAGTCAACATGTATTACACTGGGAATGGAGAGCTTTGATTAATCTGGTGAATTGGTTATGGGTAAGTCTGAGATTGAGTTTCTGTCACATTATAGAAGAAGAAATATTTTTATGTGAAAAATGTGGAAGTTTTTGAAACAGAATTGTGTGTTTCTGATTTTAAATTTTATGAATATTTAATAGGTTTAAAATATTATATTAATGGGGATAAGAAAGATATACAGCTAACAGTATTTGGTGAGGTGATACATAGCACTATGTAGAAGCAATTAACACTGTGCTATTCCTAAGTCTTCGGAAAAGATCGCTTCGAATTGTATTATAAGGAATATTTCTTTCACCAGCATTATTTTCATAGTTGTTTTTGTTGTTGTTGTTCCAGAAGGTGAAAGAAAAGTTTCCTTATAGGAACTTCTGTATAAATAGACCTGGAACACACATATAACCCTGAGAATAGATCATTTGAGTAAGTTACTCTTTCAGATACATGCTCATTGATTATTATCAACTACAGAAAATAGTTTCTCCCAGAATGCTTTGTCAGTGTGGGTTGTCTGCAGCTACTGTATAGATTTTATGTCACCTATTCCTCCCAACACACATATGTGGTAGGCACTTGGATCTCTACTTTGCATTCAAATAATTGAGGCTCAGAAAAATTAGGTCAATTACCAAAGATCAAACAGCTAGTGAGTGTCCAGTGCTAAACCCAAGTTTTTTCCTTCCTACCCAACCTGTTCCCTTCCTAGCTTGAAGTTTCCATGTGTGCAGGTCAGAAATATATGAATATGCTAAAACTAACTAAGCATTGCCCTGTAAATTAGAGTGAATGTTCCCTTCACAGAGATCCCATATTGTATGAGTTATGAAAGTCTAGTAATAATACCAACAATGAAAATCACCCTCTCAAAAATGATTTCTCATATTCTTTTGTTCGTTTAGAGGGCAAAGTTTCTAAATCCTTGTCCTGCAAATAGAAATCACTATTGAAATAACTATAATAATGAGCTAAATTAATTTCCCAGTTATTATGTTTAGACCAAATTATTCAGAGTAGTTTTTCATTTATAAAAGTGTTAATCATCACTAGTATTGCTCATTTTGTGTATGAAATGAAATAAATGCAATAATGCCTGGAAACAGAAGGATTGATTGGATAATCTCTGGAATTATTTTAAAACTACAGTTAAGCATAATGTTTTTCTCTTTATTAAAGAAATAAAGCAGAGGCTGGTAATTTCAGAGGGAATGTATGGAATTTAATTTGATTTTAGTATGGAGAAAGAAAACAAAATAAAACTAGGATTTCAAAGAATTGTTTTGCATCAAGTGTATTTGCTATTTTTATTTATTTGTAATTGAATTTACTGGGATGACATTAGTTAATAAAATTAGACAGATTTCAGATATACAATTCTACCATACATCATCTGTATATTGTATTGTGTATTTACCACCCCACGTCAAGTCTCCTCCCATCACCATTTATCTCCTCTTTACCCTCTTCTGCCTCCCCCTACCCCACTCTTTTTTCCTCTGGCAATCACCATACTGTTGTCTGTTTCCATGAGTTTTTCTTTGCTTAATCCAGCGGTTCTCAACCTGTGGGTCGCGACCATCAGAAAACACATATAGCATATCAGATATTTACATTACGATTCATAACAGTAGCAAAATTACAGTTATGAAGTAGCAACGAAAATAATGGTTGGGGGTCACCACAACATGAGGAACTGTATTAAAGGGTCGTGGCATTAGGAAGGTTGAGAACCACTGGCTTAATCCTTTCATCCTTCTCACCCAGCCCCCAACCCCCTCCCCTCTGACAGCTGTCAGCCTTTTCTCTGTCTTCATGAGTCTGTCTCCACTTTGTTCATTGGTTTATTTTGTTCATTAGATTCCACATATAAGTGAAAGCATATGTTACTTTTCTTTCTCTGACTGGTTTATTTCACTTAGCATAATTTTTAAAATGTAACTCTAACTTGGCATATATAAGTTAGATGACCATGGCTCCCAAGAATTTTGAGTCTCATGTGAAAAGTAATAGAATGAGAAACAACAGGGACTTTTAGCTTGTGTTAGAGTTGCCAAATCAGAGACTAGAAAATAAATGGCAGTTTCCTTGACGGTTCTGTAGAAGCCCAGTGTACATCGACACACTCTTAGATGATCACTCACATGAAAAGTTAGTGATGCCCATTCTCCAAACCTGCCTTTCCCCCACACCTTTGCTTATGGCCTTTTCCCCACCCAGATTGTCTTCCTTATTCCTCGATTCATCAGTTGAATCCTTCATGGACAACTCGTTATCAACCTCTTCCCTGAAGCCTTCCACGAACCCCTCATTTAGAAGTTTCTCTCTATTCTCTGAACTTCTAGGGAATAGATGATATTTTAAAATTACATGGTCTATATTAAAATTTTTGCATATTTGTTTAGCTATGTACATATCTTAACTCCTCTGTTTGTAAACTCTTGGAGGGAAGGAAATCTGACTTATAGTTCATTTTACTTTTGACATAACTTACAAAAAGATATTCAAAGAAAAGGTGCTAATGCACATTTTAGGAATAAATGACTATGTATTGAATGCTATTTGCTACCAATATTTTTCCAACTTGTCACTGATACCTGAAATTTAATCATTAATGATGCATTTCAGTGGCTTAAGCACTATAGATTTTTTCCATAAAGGCAAATAGTCCAACATTAGTAGTCATTTGTCACTTATTACTTATATGATTATACCAGCATACTAGTATGGTCTGGGATATTAATATATATTAATGTGTATTAATACATATTAATACATATATTAATATATATATTTATTGTTTGGAAAATCATGTGAAGATAAGACTTTTGGGTAGTAGGAAGGGAAGGGTTGCTCAAACAGAAGATGGGATAGAAAAAGGGAGGCAGAGCTTTCTAGAAGAGCCAGGGGGTATCTTTGAGTTCTCTAAGTCCTGCTAGGTATGAATATTTTCATTAAAGAACTCCTCTAAGAAAACGTTTTAATAGCCCCCCCCAAACCTAATTCCAATATGGAATTGGTCAAATCTAAGGTCTCCTGAAACTTGGTAAGTGTTGGCAAGTTGGTTGCTTCAAACCTGGTCAATCATTTGTTCGGAAGCAACTGGACCTAGAATTTGTCTTCACCACATTAAAACATCTGTCACCCTTCCACCAACCTGTGGCGGGACTTAGTTGTTATGACTGCCTTGCCAATTAAGCCCATTTAGAGCTTTCTTATTGAAGCTTCAAATAGTGGCATCTATTCTTCATCATCTTAATATGTGATTATTTTCCTGAAAGGCCAAAGGTTGCCATTCATCCTTAGACTGGAAAACAATATACCTCTAACCTCATGTGACTCAGATTTTATGAATAACATCCGTGGTTTCATTCAGTAATATTCCACCTTGCTTTGATTCTTGGAAAAATATAAATCATTCTACAATTTGCTTCCCAGACGGTTCTGTCTTTAGCTGCTGTTCAGCAATGAGGCAGAACCAGTTCATTAGAATAGATCTGGGGAAATGCTCTCACTAGTACACTGTCAGGGATCATATCTTTCTCATCAGATGCCCCTGAAAATGGCTCTGTGCTCAAGTGGAGATTCTGACAGTTTGAACAATGACAATATTTCCTTCCTGGGTTGCACAGCCTGAAAGATTTTCCACTAAACAGAGATTTCAGTAATAAATTAGTAGAAACTTTCTAATGATGGTTTATATTCAGGTTTGGCACATGGGATGCTGCTTCCCACCAAGTAGATTCTACAATCAGCATTGTATTATACTTACTGCACATTCGTCCATCTATTCATTCTATTTGTCATCCATCCACTCATCTGAATTTTTGATGCATTTCAAAGTACATAATAGATATAAGTATACTCCTTCCTAAATGCTTTAGCATGCTTCTTTTTAACTAAATTTCAAACTTTGTTTACAGTAATTTTTAAATTTGTAAATTTTAAGAGTACCTTTATTAAGTTTTGACAAATGAATATATCTAGGCAACCTAAACATCTATCGATATATAAAACATTACCCTCACCCTGGAAACTTTTCTCATGTCATACTGTTACCAATATGTATAATGTTAGCTGTACAGTTTTTGTAGTTGCCCTTCATTAGATTGAGAAGTTTCATTTTATTACTTCTTTGTTAAGAGTTTTTATTATGAGTAGTTGCTGAATTCATTAAATAATTTTTTCAACTACTGAAATGATAATATGTCTTTACTCCTTTATTTTATTATAGTGAATCCCACTGATTTATTTTCAAAGATTCAACTTCCTGATTTTAAACTATACTACAAAGCTATAGTAATCTCAACAGTATGTTATTGGAATGAAAACAGACATACTGCCCAATGGAACAGAATTGAGAGCCCAGGAATAAACTCTCACATATGTACAATTATTTTTGACAAAGGAGCCAAAAACATTCAATGAAGAAAGGACAGTCTCTTCAATAAATGGTGTTAGAAAAATTGGATAGTTACATGAAAACGAATAAAACTAGATCACCATCTTACACTATATACAAATATTAACTCAAAATGGATTGAAAACCACCTAGAACCTTACCACATAGTTGGTAAGGTTATCGACTTATGTCTTAGCAGTGTTTTTGTGGGTCCAACTCCAAAGACAAGGGAAATAAAAACAAATATAGATGAATGGGACTATATCAAACAAAAAAGCTTCTGCATGGCAAAGGAGACAATTATCAAAATGAAAAGGCAACCTACTGAATGGGAGAAGATATTTGCAAATCATACATCTGATAAGGGGTTCATAGCCAAAAAAATATAAAGAACTCATACGATTCAACAACAACCAAAACAAATCAATTTATAATACCACCAATAATAAGCAGAAGAATTGAATAGATATTTTTCCAAAGAAGACATACAGATGGCCAGCAGGCATATGAAAAGATGTTCAACATCACTAATTATTAGGAAATGAAAATCAAAACCACAATAATATATCACCTCATATCTGTTAGAATGGCTATTATAAAAAAATACAAGGTATAAGTGTTGGAGAGGATGTGGAGAAAAGAAAACCCTTGTACATTACAAATTGATGCAGCCACTATAGAAAACAATATGGAGGTTCCTCAAAATGTAAGAATAGAACTATCATATAATCCAGCTATTCCACTTCTAGGTATTTACCTGAAATATATGAAACCACTAATTTGAAAAGATATATGCACTCTTACATTCATTGCAGCATTGTTTACAACAGCTGAGATTGGGGGGGGATTAAGTTTTCATTGATGGATGAGTGAATAAAGAAGATGTGGTATATGTATATACACAACGGTATACTACTTGGTCATAAAAAAAGAATGAATTCTTGCCATTTACAGTCACTTGGATGGACCTTGAGGGTGAAATACCAGACAAAGACAAATCTGTATGATTTCACTCATATGTCGAATCTAAGGATAATAAAAAAACATGTATAAAACAAAGCAAATTTATCAATACAGAGAACAGATTGGTGGTTACCAGAGGGAAGGGGTTTGAGGGGTAAAGAGGGCCAATTGCATGGTGATGGATAGTAACTAGACTTTTGGATTTGATCTCTTTATAGTGTATACAGATGTTAAAGTAATTTTATACACCTGAAACTTTTCTAATAAAAAAAAGAAAAGAAAATTAAAGCTGAAGTGAGTAAAAGGGAAAGAAATAAATGTGCAATACATTGTAGTGACAGAAAGCGGATCAGTAGTTGCTTGGGCTGGGAGTTGAGGAATATTGGTCATGACAAGACAGTACAGAAGATTTTAGGATTTGCAAATTTTTCTCTATTTTCATTGTAGTGGGAATTAAATGAATGTATATTCATCAAAACTTATTGAACTCTACACTTGAAACAAACGTGTTTTATTATGTATAAATTCTGCCTCATTAAATTTTATTTAAATTAAAAAAATCTCTGAAACTTTCTGAAATTTATGAGATAGTGTATGTAAAATTAGTAGCAAAATATCTGTACCTCAGTGGTGCTTGATAATTATTTGTCCTCTCCCAATTTTGCTTGTGAATGATGCTTATAAATGTGCTTCATTGTTAAGTAGCTATTCCTGAGCTCATTGGACAATTCAAAATGTGAAGCTTTCTTTGGTTACTAAATAGTTTTTGCTAAAAACTGAGAGGCTCCTCTCCTTGTTTAAAGGTAATACCAAGATTGGGGGAGGGAGAGTAAGGGGGGAAGCTGTAGCCATTGAAATTGCATCTTCATGGTTTTGGTTTAATGTGTCTCACTTCTACTCCCTTCTGATCCCAACCCTGAGATAAATAAATTATTTAAAGAAAACTTCTCAATTGATTCTGATGTTGGCCTTTTACCGTTAGGAGTAATTTTCACTGCAAGTAACAGAAAATTCCACCATCAAATGGCTCAAAGAAAAGGAGTGTCTTTCCCCACATAATAAGAAAACGTGGCAGTTGATGATGGTTCAGCAGCTCAAAGATATCACATCTGGAATTTCTGAAGTTCTCCTGATCTTTTCTTCAGTTTCACACTGCAGCTGCCACTGCTTCAGGCATCAGGTTCATGTTCAAGCCACGAGGTGCCATTGCCAACTATCACTGCCCCCTTTACCAGTGAGGCAAAAAGTTTTCCAGATTACCCCAGCAGACTCTGCTCAGTCTCTGGCCAGAAGAGTATGGCATGGCCATCTGTAGCTGTAAGGGCGGCTGGATAAGTCCGCTTCCATGGAAAGGAGAAGGTTAGTTCAGAATGGATGTGGGCCAACCACCCAGTCTCCCTTAATAGGTACTTGAGAACTTCTTCTTTAATGGGTTTTTTCATCATCTGAACAGTTAGAATTCTGAGCATTTAACACTAAAATATATGATGGGCAGTAGTTTATTTAGATAATGTTCTCAAAGAGCTCAATTGTTAATCTTGGTTACTTGCTACGACTAGTGTTTGTGGGTGTTATTGCAGCAATTCTTCCATTTGGTGATAGCCAGTAGTTGAACTGGGTTCTTCTTTCTTTGCCAAGGGAGTAGATGACTTAATAAAATTGTGGTGTTTCTATATAATATTAATAACATGCCGTTTTGTTTTCTGGTAGGTCATTTGCTCCAGAGAAGAAGTTTCAAAGTTTGGTCACCTGTTTTTCACTGAGAATTAACTCAAAACAGATCCACACTAAATGAAAGAGCAACTCTGTCCATAGTTCTCTGACCATTGGCCAGAGAACTATTGGCGGGTCAACGGTTCTGAGGGCAGCACAAAGACTTGTTACTCCCAAGTCCTGTGGTGTCGAAAGATGTTGCCAATACTCTAAATAGAGACTGGTCTGATCAAATCCTTATGAACAAATATCATTGGGAGAATATTAATTTTTTAAAAATGTAATGCAAACAAATGGTCATTTCCAATTTTCTCTCCCTTAGGAGCATGTCTATTCTGATACTTCAATAGTTTCAAGGGATGTAGGCTTTGTATTTTTTTAGACTCTTTCTTTAAATTTTTTTTTATTGACTTCAGAGAGGAAGGGAGAGGGAGAGATAGAAATATCAATGATAAGAGAGAATCATTGATCGGCTGCCTCCTGCATGTCCCACACTGGAGATCAAGCCCACAGCCCGGGGGCATGTGCTCTGACAGGGAATGGAACTGTGACCTTCTGCTTCACAGGTCGATGCTCAACCACTGAGTCACACGAGCTGGACAATATATATTCTTTTCTATTTTGTTTCTGATACAGTTACTTGTCATCCACAGAATCTAGGAATTCCAAAATTTTCAGGAGTAGAATCTGTCCTAGGCTAGGAATAAGGCAATTACTAACAAAATCTAAAATTGTTCTTGAATTAAAATGATGCTAAATCGAGCTACAGTAAAGGAGAAATTGCATCCACTAAGTTCAGAGATGTGGGGCTGCTAATTTACCCTTCTGCCACTGTCCTGAGACAGTGTGTGAGGTCCTAAGGAAAACCCCAGAAAAAGCCAAAATTAAGGGAGAGACATTTTAGATTACTCGAATAATTCAAAATGAAGCTGAATGCTGCCTACCCCACCGCCACCCCACAAATGAGTATCTTCCAATTACAGAATTTCCATTCAATCTCTTTTCAAAATCCTAGCCTACCAATGATGTCTTTCTTCACTTTCTTCCTCTTGTTCAGGGTTGGCTTCGCCTCACATCTGTGATGCTGTCTTTATTTCAAGAAATCAGGATCCCTTACCTTCTGAAGATTGATTTACTATTTGAGAATGGTCTTTGTTTTGCCAGGGTGTCAACATTGTCCAAGACTGTGTTCCTGAAATAGCTGAAATCATGTTCAGGCCAAACTCCATAAACATTACATTTTATTATCCTAGAAAGAACCACAAGACATTAGTCACTGCTAGTTGCATTCCTACACTATGAAAGACTTTTATGACTTCTGTTTCCATATTTATGAGTGTGCCCCAGTTTCCCCCACGTTATTTAGAACAACTAGTCACCATGCTCCTAGACTGTCATCCATTCTGTACCACAAAGATTCTGATAAGCTCAGTGTCCATTTCAAAGTTCCTGGTCTGAGCCAGCTGAGGCTTTGTGTGTCCTTTCCCTCTGGTTTGTGGTCAGTGGCCAGGACAACATATTTCAGTTCTTCAATCTCTAAGGCATGCAAGTCTGGGAATCTACCAGCAGGGACCCTTGGGTTCACCTTCTATAAGTGATCATTCCTGTGAACAATCCCTCCACTTCACAGTGATGTTCTTGGAATACCCTCAACAAGGTCAATCTCATAGTGACAAGAAAATACACCACCTTACTTGTCTAAAATGAAGACTCAGTAATGGTACAGGCAATTTTATATTCTTCCTTTTCACACTTGCATTTATACTGTGCCCATGTTTAATATTCTTAGATATTTTTTAAAATATGAGATGAATAGTAAGTAGCATCTTAAAATAAGATGGTATAATTTATGTGACACTTTTCTTAAATTCTGACATTTAGATTTCTTATTAAAGTTTCTTCTGTTTTAAACACAGTATTACATTAGGTATCTTATTTGTAATGACATATTTTGGTTTATTTGGGGCCTGTCTTGGATTTGATTATCAAAGTAGTAACAGAGGTGTTTTGTTGTTGTTGTTGTTGTTTTTAACTTTCCCTTTATCTCCTCTCATATTTATCCTGAGGGTCTTTGGGAGTAGAATTGAAAATAAAATAGAGGCAAGGAGCTTCTGGTTCCCTAAGCAGCAGTTTATTGGCTCCGCAGAACAAAACAGGAGAAAGGCTGCCAGGTGTTGACCTTCAGGCCTCATTTGTGTGGTCCTGGATAACGGGAGAGTCCTTCTGGGCAGTAGGAGCATCTGAGCCCTAGGGTTTTGTGGAGAGGATTGAAAGAATAGTAGGTACTCCCCATCTTTAATTCAGAGGTTGGAACTGCGTTGAATCTACTTTGTCTTAAAGTGGCTCAAAACCTTGGATCATAAATTGGATGAAGTTTGATATAATAAGTGAAAGCAAGTTAGACAATCGGTCTTAGGTTTGGTGCCCCTGCTTTTCCACCTGATTGGGCCATCTCACACCCCCTCTCGGTGCTTATATTTATTTAGATGGTTCTTTCTTAGTGCTACAAATGAACTTTCCTTTATGTGTCTCACCTTTTAACTACACCTCTGATACCTAGGTCACTTCCCTTGGTCCATCTCTGATTTCAGCCATTCTTGTGATGAGAGTGCAGCATGACCTCAGACTCACCTTGCACTGACAGCACCCCACTTCCAAGGGCACCAGGCTCTCTCCATGTTCTGTTTCCTGGGCTTTCCCAGCTCCGCAGGAGCCCAGAGACATTGCTTGACCCATGCACACACTCAGTCCAGAATTCAGGAAATTTAATTTTTGTCAACAAATATGGGATGAAAGCTGATACTTGAGGATTATAGCCTCCCATTCTTTGTCCCATTAAGTGACAATTCTAGGAAATATGTTGCGTGCTTCTCTTGGTGTCCTCATTACCCACAGTAGAGACAGATAATGTTTTCTCATAGTTTCTTCTCCTCATTCCTTGTCTCACTCTCCACATTGCTTCACCCCTGTATCCTGGGATCATATCCCAAATAAAAATAATGTCACTCAAGTTCTTGTCTCAGCCTCTGCTTTTGGAGAACCCAAACCAAAACAGTTAGCAGAGAAGTGGTCCTTAAAAGCCAGGTCTCAGATTTGGACCATAGAACTGGCTCACTCACCTATCAGGAGTAGTCAGGTGGCATTAATAGTGATAAGTAGAAAACTAATCACCTGTCAGATGATTATAACTCCTGGCAAGTTGTAGCATTACAATGACCAAAATGTTCACCTGTGTTGGATTCAGAAAAGGCACAGATATATGGAGGAGTGATAGTGCATAGCAGGGGTCAGCTTGCTGTAAGCTATTGGCCTAGTTTGGTACATAAAGATTTTTTGAAACAAAACCATGCACTTTCATTTATGCATGGTTAGTGGCTGCTTTTATGCTATGACAGCTGAGTTTAGTAGTTGTAACAAAGACCATATTGTTAGCAAATTCTAAAATATTTATTCTCTGGCCCCTTACAGAAAAAGTGATTTCTATTGTATAGCATGTGTTAATCTCAGCCAGACTGGATAGCATACTTATCAATTACATGTTTATCTTGAGTTGCCTGAATCATGGTACCAATCCTTGAGCAAAATTACAGCATGAACTAATTGAGATAAATTATATTTTGCAACCAGGAGTCTTATAAGTACCGCGCGCTAACCGATTGCGCCACTGGAGCCCCCAACCAGGAGTCTTTTGAGTTGCTTGGGGACAGCTGAATGGGCTGAATGGAAAGGATTAATACAAGAACTATCATTAGAAGCCATTTAGACAGAGATAAAAATCTCACAGGAGGGATAACTTTGGCCACATAGTGGCAAATGACTTACTAGTGGGTGAGAGAGTCTCATGTCTTTATCTCTCCAATCCCATTCCAGGTACATGAGAATGGGCAAGGGAGAAGGCACTATCAAGACTACTATTCCTTCCAGTGATATAAAAAAATGATAATTGGAAGATAAAATAACTGCAGCCATTGAGTTTTGCGGCACCTTGTTATGCAGCAATATGCAGCAATTAGATAACTGCTACAATATCCATGGTGGATTAAAATGTGGGGTTTTTGGAAAGTTCCAGTAATAGACTCACAGCTTATACCTCTAAGGATCTTAATGAAGGCTATGCTTTTTAAAATATACATATTTTTATTGATATCAGAGAGGAAGGGAGTAGGAGAGGGAGATAGAAACATCAATGATGATGAGAGATAATCATTGATTGGCTGCCTCCTGCACACACCCTTCTGGGGACCGAGCTCGCAACCTGGGCATGTGCCCTTGACCAGAATCAAACCTGAGACCCTTCAGTCTTCAGGCCTATACTCTATCCATTGAGCCACATCAGCTAAGGCAAGGCTATGCTTTTCTGACAGAGAACTCCCCATTATATGAAGGAGCTTGTCCTGGTGTCATACATGATCCTAGGAAAGACCAAGAATCAGGCCTTGGGGCATCAAGAAGGTTACTTATAAACCCAAGCTGCCCATCATGAGCTAGATAATATCAGACCCAAGCAGTAACAAGATTGGATGGGCACAGAAGCAATGTATTGTACATATCTTATATTGGTTTTGGAAAGTCCAAAAAGCACAAGTGAATTATTTGAATTTATATCCCAAACTCCTATGACACCAACCTTTGTTGAACAAATGCTTCTTCCTCAACTCACAGCATGCCTCATGGAAGATTTCCTAAGGCCAGCTGATAGAAGATAAAGAAACTTGGGACTATGTCACAGATGAGTTTATGAAAATGTTCTAGTAGTGATTTAAATGCTACAGAACTATAGCCCCACTCAGGAATGTCCTGAAAGACTGGTGGGGGAGATCCACCAAGTGGCAAAATCTTTAAGTGGTGCACTTGGCATCCCTTTTGTGGTTAGAGAAGTAGCTCAATGTAAGAATATACACAGAATTCTGGCTGGTGGCAAGTAGGTTGGCAGGAGCAAGATCCAGGAAAAGGAGATCTGGGAAAGTGACATAAAAATTTATTTTTTTGGGGAAAATGAGCACAAAATATGAGGACTTTGTAGTAACAATATGCTCACATACTGCAGCCACTACAGAGAAGTCAACCAGTAGTCAGGCAGACTAATATAGTAGATGTTTTCCAGTCTCTACCATTAGGCATCCCTTTGTTTGCCCAGAGGACCTATAAAGGCAGATATGGTGGCAGCGATGGAGATTCTGCCTGGGTCCTAAGCATAGGATCCTTCTAATCAAGACTGACTTAGCTAATGCCATGGCTGTGTTCAATCTGCTGGCAACTAGGCCAACACTGGGCTCTTAATATGGTACAACCAACTTTCTACTGGAAAGCAAGTTAATTATATCAGATCCTTTCTACCATCAAAAGGGCAGTGATTTGTTCTTAACAAAACTATCTATGCTAGATTTAAGATTGCTTTGTCTATATCTAGTATCTTGGCCAGCACCACCTGAGAGCTTATAGAATAAGTCATCCATTAGTATGATACACCAAACATGTTATTTTAGACCAACTGACCTGTTTTATGATAAAATAGAGATAACACTGTGTGCATGGCAATGGACTCTATTTGTTTTACCACATACCTCCCCATCCTGAAGCAAACGACATATTAGAATGATGGAATGTTCAGTTCAAAGCTCACCTAAGGTGCCAGCATGTGGCTAACGCTGGCTAAGTGTTTGGGGTGCTATCCTCCAAAATACAGTATGTGTGTTGAATCAACAGTAAGTATTTGGGTCTATATCCTCACCAGGTAGACTAGATGGGTCAAAAAACAAAGCAAGGGATGGGAGTAGAGTGGCCCCTTTCATGTTCACCTCACTTTTGGATACCACTTGTGGAATATTCATAACCCGAACTGCTTTATCAGAGGCTATAGTTCCCTAGGACAGAATAAGAAATCTATTGGTTCCAAATGCCATCAGACCAGCAAGCAAAGAATGAAATGACTAAAAAGATGAAAGTGATTAGCCTGAATTTTAGTTTAACACTCACAATATGCAATTAGAAAGTGCAGGAGAGTTAAGGTTGTTGGGGACACAATTGATCAATGGAATATAGGAGCTCATGGATAAATGCATCCCTCTTCTGTCTCCTGGTCAGATTACATATTTGAAACATATTTCCCAATGTTTCTTGGACAGTCCCACAAAATCAAGAAACAGTTATCTGGAGTAGTGACCAACTTTATAACACATGCTTCAATTGTGTTTTTTTTTTCTCTCACTTTTACTTTTTAGTCCCCCTGGCCCCACACCTGCATCATGGTTCATATTCTCAAATAAGCCACCTGCATGCGAGGCTTTATCTCAAAATAAGCTTTAAGAGGGAAAATATGTGTTAGATTATTCATTGATATGCTTTCCTCCCTATTGTACTGTATATTTCTTGAGGGCAGAAACCACAGTGCTTAATGGGTGTTTATTGAATGAATTGAAGTAAGAAAAATTCAACACTCATAAATATTTCCCAAGTATGGCATTGTCATAATCTATTCTCATAACAGAGTAAGGCATAAGCACCCAAGGAAATTAAATCTATTTTAAAAGAGTTGATTACCTGTTAAAACAAAGGTGGCTGTTTTTGCCATTATCAATTGTCTGTCAGGCAAGGAACAATTACATAGATTGGTCAATAGAAGATGGAATATCTGAGAAGTGGCTGCCATGATGTGGACTCACTTGGAAAATAATGAAACATAATTAAAATAATTAAAATGAACAGAAATTTGCCAGCTACTGGAGTTAGGTGTATTTGTCACACATGAGGGAAAGTGCTACTTTAATTAACATAATTGCAACATTTACTGAGAACCAAGTATGTGATAGACATTGTTGTAGGTGTTTTACATGTATTGTCTCAGTTAATCCTTCCAGTTTCATACATAGAGACTTACAATTTGTATTCATGTGGAAACTGAGTTATGGAAATATTCAATAACATGCCCAAGTTCACACAGTGGAAAAATGAGTCAAGACAAGAATGTAGACTCTCACTTAGAGCATGTGTTCTCTAGCACTGCAGTACAGCTGAAAGGTACATGGGAGTGATCTATTAATTCTGCACAGGGGCCCCAGGTCATATTTGAAAAGCTAAATTAATATTACTTTTAAATCTCTCACCCAAGATTCCTGACTCTATATTCCAGATTAAGCAAAAACAATATTTCATATAAATTAAATGTAATAAGAGTGAGCCTAGATACAGTATACAGAAACACCCCAGTGTATGCTTTATGTCTCACTAAGACATCTACTATTAAAGGTACAAATGAAGTAGTATACAAAAAGGTCTGATTCTAGAGCTGTCTGAGTTCCAGACTTGTACGTTTGTTGACTACCACATGAGTATAATTTAATAGGAAAGATATCATCTGGAAATTCAGAGACCTGACTTTTAATGCCAGTACAGCCATCAACACTTTAAACAGATTAGCCTTTTGTGTTTTAATTTTCTTCAGTAGTCGTATGATTACCTGCTCTCCACTTAACCACAGGGTTCTTGCAAGGTTAAAAATAATGTGGTTTGAGAAAGCTGAAAGACCTATTTAAGTGTTTAGGACTATTAATCATTGCTTTCCATCACTGAATTTATTATGCATCTGCTATATAACCCCACACTTGCTCACTGTGTAATATCATCTTTCCTATAATGAAAATAGTCTTCAAACCAAAAATGTTATTATGAACCTTGGGGTTAATGCAATATTTTTAGAGATGAGACAGTGAAAAAAATGCTTAAACCTCTGTGAATGCATCCATGTTTTCTTTTCCTCTTTTTTTCATATTAAAGAAGCCATTGAGTGTTCTGGACAAACACTTCCTTTTGGGCGAGGTTCATAGCCTCACCAGTTCAATCTCTCTTCTCTTGGAAACTTTGTGATGGTTTGTGTAACCAGAATCTTTAGAACACTTGTTCATGATGGAGGCACAACAAACGTCAAGTGTTGGTCAAATTTCTATTTGTCTTCCAACCCAATTTAGCTGCCACAAGAATGGTGAGACTTCTCTCAAACCGAAACATGGGCGATTTCCAAGCAAATGCTACAAAAGGATACTCCGTGTTCCCTTCACACCAGGGAAGAATGGGGAATGGATTTAATCACCTCAGTGGGGAGAAAATAGAAGAGTATTGGGAACCAAACTGAAGCTCAAACATAAGAGGACTGTGAATTCTAAGGGGCAGGGACTGAATCTTCTTTATTTCTCTATTCCTGGGACCTAGAAAAGCACTTTGTAAGCATTTTAATAAATGACTTGAAAGGAAAGAATAAACAGATGGTTAGCCTAAGAAAATCCATTCTATTTACTCAATAAAGCGAATAATTGTGAGGTTGAAGTTAGAAAATCAGGATTCAAGTGTGGTTTATTCTCTTTATAGTCTGGGTATTTGTTAAACTTCTTAATGCCTAAAACTTCTCATCTGTGAAATGGAGATGAAACTAGCCTCCATGTGACTGACAGAGAAATCTATCTAAAATGCAAATTTGACAAGAAGCTCTGGCTTTAAAACCTTGTAGTGTCCAGGAACAGGTCCAGGTTCCCTAGTGAAACACACACACACACACTCACACACACACACACACACACACACACACACACACGCACACACACCCTTCCCTGGTCTGACCTTTGGCTTTCTCTTGGACAAATGAACTCTTAAAGATGCAAAGTGAAATAAACAACTGGGGGAATATAAGCCATAAGAACTAGCTGAAAGAAGTCATGAGTATGTAAGACAGAATAGTTCTTACAATATCAGCTCAGCGATGGAACTCCAGATGTTAGGAATGCATCCACTGCAAATAATAGAAAACCCACTGCAATAGATGGGAAATAATATCAAGTGCAAAATCCCTGAGGAGGGAAGTAGGGCGACATGTTCTAGGAAGAAAAGCAACCAGTGAGGGATACAAAACAATGCTGGAGAAGAAGGCAGCGGTCAGATCAAATCATGCACAGCTCTGAATGATGCTCATATGAACCAGTTTGTATTCTATGCTACATGCTATGGGATATGGTTGAAAGGATCTTAAGCAGGTCAGAATAAATATGAGGTGAGAGACAGGAAGGAATCAAGGGTTTGGCTTCACAACCAGTTGAATGGTGGAAACATTTACTCATGGGGAAGGTAGAGGAAAATGGACTTGTGGGTTGTGTGGGCAAAGAAAAGGAAATGAAGAGTTTTATTTACCAGTAGATATGTTAGAGATGCCTGTTAGACATTGCTGTAGAGAGGTTTAGTCTGGATTTTAGGAGTGAGATGTAGGCTAGGAAAAGCCCCTCTTTCTCTAATGAGTTATGGGTTTCCTTCCAGTGTCCACCATGGAGGATTTCAAACTCTTCTTCTGGAGTTATAGAGTTCCCAGGAAATGCCACAAATTGGTATTGGGGCAACTCAACAAATTGAGCAACAGTTCAAGGGATGGAGCTCTTTTAACAAAGCAGCTTTTATTTATTTGATAGTTCTTTAAATTTATTTTCTACATATGGATTCCACATAAGATTTTATTTTCACATGTTTCAATTTTAACAAATGTTTGAAAGTTACATCATAATAATAGCTAGAATATACTAGTACATATAGTGCTTACTATATGCCAGGCCAGTATAAACATATAGACCACACACAAATTTGCTATATATTAGTGTGATACATATACTAATTTGAATATCACAACAACTTTGTAATATAGACATTATTATTAACCTTATTTTATGATGGGGAAACAAAGGGAGAGAGCTTAAGTGATTTACCTAAAGTTTCAAAGCTAGGAAGAAGTGGAGTCAGAGTTTGGTTGGACTCCTCACTGCTATCACCTTACCAAGAATAATATTGGAATTTTCTAACAGGATACACAAAACTTTACCCTATTTTGCTGTTTCATGCCTTTTAAAAATACTCAAGCAGCCCATGTCCCAAATAGTCTAGATTGTGACTATTTCTCCAAGTCATTCATACTCTTGCCTCTATGCCTTTTTTTATTCTATCCTTCAAAACCCAGCTAAATGTAAATGTTTTCATAAAAGTTTGCTTGACTCCTCATCTCTTGAGGACAGAGAAAATCACAACTTCCTTTGAACCTTTAGAATGCTCTGTTCACAGTCCAATGACATCAATCATGATTTTTTATGTACTGATCTATCCTTTACCTTCAGCACACCCATACAGATTGTGAAAACCTTAAGGGCAACAACACACCTCCCTTGTTTAACTGAGATTCATAAGGTCTCTTCACTCAAATTAACATTTCACTTCTTGAAATAAATATAGGCACAGAAATAACTATGACCCAAGAAAACAATTGTGATAAAGAACTGGCATTTCACCCATTCTCGGATCGGACTACTTAGGTTCAAATCCTGGCCCTGCCACTTGTTTCCTAAACTTAGAGAAGTTATTTAAGTTCCCTTTGCCTCATTTTGTATATTTGTAATATGCAGATAATATTACTTATTTCATAAGGCTGTTATAAGGATTGAACAAGACATGGAATGTACTTCGAACAGTGATTGGCACATAGTGTTTTATAAAGATTTGTTATTATCATTATCGCATTACCTTTATTATAGAAATGTATTCCAATGTGTCCCAGAAGATTGTATTTTGTCTTTCTAGCACTTATAACTATGAATGGCATTTCATAATTTTAAGGCTTTCTTCTATTTTTTATCTTTATTGTTAAAAGTATTACATGCTTTTTAATGAATGACTCAGTTAATGGATAGACTACACCCACTGAATCATTCATTAATACAACAAGTATTTATTATGTATCTACAATGTTCTATTGTTATGCTACTTTCTGGGGTTTTATGGGTGAACCACATAATTAAGGTTTCTGTCCTCTTAGTGATTATGCGCAGAGGTTCTCAACCTGTGGGTCGCGACCCCTTTGGCGGTCGAACGACCCTTTCACAGGGGTCACCTAAGACCATCCTGCAAATCAGATATTTACATTACTATTCATAATAGTAGCAGCATTACAGTTATGAAGTAACAACGAAAATAATTTTATGGTTGGGTCACAACATGAGGAACTGTATTTAAAGGGCCAGAAGGTTGAGAACCACTGGATTATAGCCTCACTTGGATAGGGCATAGGTGGCATTAATAAATAGGCAATTCCATCAAAGATAATGATTCAAGAGTATGATAAGGAAAGCACAGAGTGCTATGGGAATACAAGAAAGATACCTTCTCATATTTGGGAAGTCTAAATTTTACTTAAATTAATACCAGCAGCTAGACAGATTAGTGGCTCAGGGGGAAAAAGAATACATGACTGGATGTTTAAGCAGAGCTCATACAAAAAGTTTTGGAAGCCAAAGTGAGCAAGGTTTATTAGAGGAACTTCAGTGTGCTTAGATCCAAGGCACCTGGAGGGGACAGGCTCAGATCATGGGCAGACTCTGGTCATTTTAGTCAGTTTGGACTAGATTTTGAGAGCGATGGTTAGTTATTGAAGTCTTAATTAGAGGAGTAATTGATCATGATTGTTTTTTTAAATGTATGGATTTTAGACAGAGAGAGGAAGGGGGAGATAGATAGAAAGAGAGAGATTTGTTGTTTCACTTATTTATACATTCATTGGTTAACTCTTACATGTGCCCTGACCAGGGACTGAATCTGCAACCTTGACATATTGAGACAACTCTCTAACCAACTGAGCTACCAGGCCAGGGACTTGGAATTTTTTTTAAACAATATCCTTCTAGCTTCAGTGAACAGAATAAATTGGACAAGGCCAAGACTGAATGTAGGGAGACCAATTTGAGGCTATTGTAGAAGTCTAAGAGAGACTGGAATAAATGAATGGAAGTGAGAGTGAAGAAACAAAGACTAAAGCTAAATCATCAAGGCCTGGTGACAGATTGGAAATGAGGGTTGGTGAGGAGGTAGATGAGTCGAGTGTGATGTTTTATTTCTGAGAGACAACTAAATAGAGCATAGTACCTGTATGAGGATAACACACAGAAGGCCAGAACCAATGGAAGGATGATGAGTTCAGTTTTGGATATTGTAGTTTCAGTTGCTTATGACATCCAAAAAGTAAAAGGAGCTAGCTGAGTTAACCCAGGGCTTGGGTTTTGCCAGGCAGTGATCAAATCAATAAGCATTAATATGACTAGGTATACCGTAAGAATTTAATAGAGGTGGTGATTTATGAAATCTAGCTAGATAGAGATGGAAGAGTAAAGAGAAAGTCTGGATAAACATAGATAAAATAGATGGGTGAAAGACACAGCAGTACTGTCAGAGTGCGGGCACAATGACAGTAAGTAAGTAGGAAGAATATAAGAACAGAAGTTATGGTCTAAACTGTTGGAGTTGATTATGTCAGGGATGGACCCATCCAGGTTGATGACAAGGACAAAATTTTATTCCTGAGAGTGGGAAACAGAAATGGAGTAAAGACAAAAAAGTCCACAGAAATGAGTAAATCAAGAAACCAAAGGGTCAGGGAGTTGGATGTGTCATGCAAGCACATTTCCCAGAAATCAAGATGGTGGCAGAACTTGGGACAGAGAGGAAGACTTTAAAATGGGAATGAAAGCCCAGCCAGTATGGCTCAGTTGGTTGAGCATCATCCCATGCACCAGGAGGTCATAGGTTCAATTCCTGGTCAGGGCACATACCCTGGTTTCGGGCTTGATCCCCAGAAGGAGGCAGCTGGTTGATCGGTGTTTCTCTCTCCCTCGCCCTCTCTCTTACTCTCTCTGAAATCAATAAAAACATATTTTTAAAAATAGAAATGAAAATCTTTGGTCAATATGATAGAGCAATTGGGATGTTAGTAGATGACACTAGGGAGTGGGTATTGAGGGCAGGAATTTAGACAACTGTCTGGGCTTTAGACTTTCAGAGAGTCTCTGGGGGGAGCCTAGACACATTCTAAATTTAATATACCATTTTAGAAAGGATATGAGCAGGGAAGATAATGAAACTGCGCAATCCAACTCCCCAGTGGGTTATGTTGCCAGACACTGAATAAAAGCAGATTTTTTATATCAGTTCCAGCAGGTTGGGTCCACCTGGGAGACCCAACCACCTCATGCAGTTCATTTCTTCTCTGGCTTTGAAAAATTGGCACCTAAGGTGGAGAACAGTGAATGAAAGAAAACAGGAAACCCTTAATAAGAATTTATTCTTTCTGAAAGGCTATTTTTAAGACTAAGATTTTTTTATTTTTTAATAAAAAAAATGGTTCAAAGTTTCCCACCACCCCTTCAGAATCTAGGTGGAAGGAAATGCAAAAACAAATCAGTAAAAAGAACTGGAAATTCTCCACTGCCATGATGTGTTCCAGAATAAACATCATGGGAGATGTGGAAAACTCCACTAGGCAACGTTTCATAGGATCGTAGAATTTTTGAGCTGGAAGGCACCCGGATCAAATGGACCAGGGCTTCATTTTAAATGAGGATGCCCTGAAATGGCCAACAGAATGGAAGATAATCAGGAGGGAACATTGCTGATTAGAAAACTCATTGCATATTTCTCACAAAATGACCCTTTCAATTTTATTGAAAAAAAAAAACAAACACAAAAAAACAAACAATCCTCAATGATGCTAATGATTTAAAAAAAAAATCTTAGATAAATTTCACTATGGAAATGTAACTCAAATCAGAACTTTAACAGAAATTATATTGCTCATAAGACCTTGTTCACTGAACAGTTTATATCAATTTTTTATATTCTTGCCTCTAAAACTGTGAAATAGCCTTGTACCTCTGGGATGACAAATACCCTTAAGTGCAAAGCCATTTTTCCTGGCAATGCAACTAGCAAATCAGAAACAATGCTACTTGGGAAGCTCAAAATGATGTATCCCATTAATGTTATAACTTACTATCTCACAGTAATTACATGATATTCTAGTTTTTCCTTCTTTCACTTAAACACTTTACCCACATATACCTAAAGTGGACCTAATACAATAAATTAGACAAGAGAAGGAAATGCTTATTTGTCACTGACTTAAAAAGTCAGGCAAATCTAAGTCCCTTTTCTTCACCATCTGATAATATGGCATAATTTGCTTAATTATATTTCCAAGCATATCTCCCTTTGGCTTTGTTCTGGTATCCTAAGACATTTTCATTTTTTTATTAGCAGGACTCTTTATTCAAATAAAATTTTACCAACTATGTGAAATACATAAAAGCCAAAGTTCCACTGGAAATAGCGATGGCATATGGCCCACATCTCAGCCCACATACATCTACACTCCCTCCATCTCCCTCCATCTAAAAGAGTTTTGTGGGGCTGAGGTTAAAAACCAGGATCGTAAGGGGATCTATAAAAAGCACAGGCAAATAAATATTCTTAGATTAGTTTATTTACACACACACACACACCTCACATGTCTTCACACACATATACATATATACACAAGATGTATGTCTAAAAGCTACACATAAAGTGAGACCTGGCAATTTCGCAAAAGTTAGCACCATAGAAGCCAAATATAAAATGTTATTCCAATACATTTGGAAACGTTAGTGAAGAATGGGTTTCAATATTTACAAGGGTTTATGGTACAATGCATGGTCTGGTTCATACCAATTGACACTGGCTTCTTTTGACAAAGTGCTGGATTTTATTTATATTCTGGTTGGAACCTTTGACTCATAAGACCAGACACCCACACAACCCACTTAGTTTAAAAAGCTTGAGTTGTAACACACACACATACACACACACCAGAATGAAGAAGGTAGCATGTTGCAGTCTTCTTTGTGGATTGTGGTTAGTGTAACAGGATCATGAACAAAAGGGTCACGAAACCACATGGTTTGGACAGGGAACACTTCAAAGTAGCAGCTGCCTTCAAACCCAAACGGTTTATAACGGCAAATTGAGCATATGGTTAGTTAGTGTCCTAAGATGACTTGAGGGAAGGCTGGACCCACAGGAAAGGTAAAAGGCATAAAAGAAAGATATCTTTGGCTGAACACCTACTATGTGTCAGAGGCTTTCTATGCAAAGACCCCTGTTATCCATAGTGCAAAGTAGGTTATCGCCTGTTTACGAAAGAGGACACTACAGTTAGGAGAGGTTGATTAATTTGTCCAAGATTATACCACCTGTGTTTCTTTAATCATTTCACACCATTTCCTTGCTCTTCCACAAACTAGCCAAGCATGTTTCTACCTCAAGGCCTTTGCTATTTGCTGTTCTTTCTGGTTAAAATTCCCTCTTAATAGATATCCTCATATCTCACTGTCTTGTGTGAAACAGATCTCTGCTCAGCTGTACCTTCTTAGCAGGGCCTTCTCTGACCACCATTCATGAGGTGTTCCCTACTTGTCATTATCTACTCATCCTGCTTTTTTCCTTTCATGGCATTTATTGCCACTTGACATTATCCTACCTAAAATGCTAAGTGTCCGGTTGTCCGGTCATCTATTCAACCAATCAAAGTATAATATGCTAATGATATGCTAAGGCTGCTCAATTGCTCACTATGACATGCACTGACCACCAGGGTGGCAGACACTCTGACTGGTAGGTTAGCTTGTTGCTGGGGTCTGGAGGATCGAGACTGAGCGAGATGTACTGGACATGTCCTGGAGCCCTCCCACAGTCCCTCCCTGGCCCCGATCGTGCACCTGTGGGATCCCTTGGCCTGGTCTGCACCCTCTTGCACTCCAGGACCCCTCGGGGGATGTCGGAGAGCTGGTTTTGGCCTGATCCCACTCAACACAGGAGCTGCCCCCTGGTGGTCAGTGCACTCCTACAGGGGGAGTGCTGCCCCGCCAGAAGACAGGCTCACAGCTGGCAAGTGCAGTAGCAGTGGCAGAAGCCTCTCCTGTCTCTGCAGCAGCACTAAGGGTATCCAACTGATGGCTTAGGCCTGTTCCCCATGGGGAGCGGGCCTAAGCCGTCAGTTGGACAACCCCCCAGGGCTCCCGGACTACGAGAGAGCACAGGCTGGGCTGAGGAACCCCCCAGCCCAGAGTGCACAAATTTTGTTCACTGGGCCTCTAGTATTATATAAACACTTACTCATTAGTTTATCATTTGTCTTTCACACTAGCATATGAACTTCATTAAGACAGGGACCTTGTTTTTATAGTTTACTGCTCTAGCCTCAATATCTGGCACAGCATGTGTCTGGTACATAGTAGATGATCAATAAATATTTGCTGATGGATGAATAAATTAATGAATGTATACCAATAAATTAAATAGTAATTAATTTAAATAATAATTAAATGATTGGCAGAAAATGTGGAGATTTTGTTCTAATTTTAGCCCTTTTCTGAGTTAATTATTTGTTAATGCCCTGCATGAATCACTTGACCTTAAGGCTTGGACTAAAATTAACATTTGTAAGATCCCATTGTATAGGTTGGGTGGTACAGTGGTCAGCTTTTGGCGATACTAGTGAGTATACCTCTTTTTTTTTCATGGTAATTGCACCAGAATATTCTTTGGGGGAACTGCCTCTTTCACATATTTACCAAACTGATTTGAGTGGATTCTTCCTACCCACTCAATATGATGGGACTTGCATGGTTTAAGTCAACTAGTGAATACCATGATTCCGGCCAATGTAATTGCCTCAGAGGTAGTCACATGTCCTGATACAGGCCAGTGAAAGCAGGAGACTTCTTGTGTGTGTGTGACTTCTTGGGGGAAAAAAAACAAACAGCAATCTTATACTTCTGAATTTAAGAGAGATCATATTTTCTTTGGGGGCATGAGCAGGTTATTGGGAAGAGATTCAGCAGAAAAAAGCCTGAATTGTGGTTAGGGTTTATTCACCTAATACTGTCTCTAATACATGTCACACTGTTTTAGGCACTGAGAATATAGTGGTTAATAAGAGAGAGAAGGTCTTTGTATCGTGGAGATTAAAATTTTGTGGAGGAGACAAAGTAAGTAATGAAATAAACTGATAACTTCAGCTAGTGATACAGAATGAAGAAACTTAAACTATATTATATAATGGAGAACAAGATAAGGACTCTTTTTGGAAAGGGTTGCTAGTATCCATATACAAGCCCCTTTGTGCAAAATAAATAAACATTACATTTTTTGTAATAAATCAATTGCATTATTTTGAGTGATTTGTTGGCCTAGTCAATCAAAATTGAAAGTGAAATTGTAAAATATAAATCATACTATGTATTGTTGTCAATAACATTTCCATACTATCATCCTGCATCTTTCAAAATTTGGTAACTTTTATCAAGTGTGTCAGAACATGGCTTCTCTCATCTCATTGACTTGTACTGAGCGGATGTGACCATTTCTAAGCCAATCACCTTGTCTAGGGTTATGCAGGTCCCTAATTAGCTTAAGCCCATCCATGGACTTGAGGGTAGGCTCAATCCTACCAAATTGTCTACCTAATCACAGCCAGGGAAGTTGTTAAATGGTGTTACAGAGGAATTATGAGAATAGCTAGAAACAGGGGTATTGAAATGAAATAGACCACGGAACCCACAGCCTCTTCTGATCCTGTTAGGAACACACTGAACTTATGGAGAAGCATAACTAAGTAAAAATGAGATATCCTCGGATGTCAGAACTCAGAGGAAACTCAAGGCAAAGACACAATCAGGAGCTGATAACAGAGCAGAATAGAAGAGCACAAGCCCCTGACATAAGCCACAGAAGATATAATCTGCAGCCCATGCAAGGAGGAGAGCGGAAACTAAGCTCTGCATAAAGCTGGAAGCCTTTAAGTCCCACTTGGGGAAAAGCACTAGAACAACTGCACCAACAGATCTAGAAACAGGAAACAACAACAGAATACTTGTCATCCACCTGGAAATGCGTATAGAAAAATGTCACCTCTAGTTATCAACAATCCAGGCTAGAAAACTAGTCCTAAGTTAAAAGCTTGGAGAGTCTTTTGAATAACATTCAAAACCATTCTGTAAGGAACGCTTTCACAACCTAGGGTACACAGGACTTTCACAGGAGGAGAAAAAACTGAAGATGAGTTCACAATCCAAGTTTAAATAACACACAAGGAAATCTACCACTTTGAGGGAATATCAGCAAAGTCAGCAATCACTTAAAAATGACAGTAGTAAAAACAAGCCTAGATTTTCTAGGGTACAGAGCCTGGATATTTATGGCCAGAGCTGAAGCGGGAATGCTTGGAAGCCAAACCAGTGTGGAATGAGTGAGAACTACTAAACCAGAGTGGCAGAGACTCTGTCTGGGCCAACAGGCAGTGAGAATTTCCCTAAAGCCAGCCAGATTCCTATAGCATCGGAGTGGAGGGGCTACCGATTTCAAAAAACAAAGGGGTGAGGGAAGCTAAGTCTGAGATACCTGCTCTGAGCCAAGATAATCGAGGAGTCTGAGATTGGCCCAGCATAGGGGATCAATCATATGGCTGATCACAATTTGGAGAGCTGCTCAGAACTCTCTCAGCATAATACTCTTAAAGATAAAAGTAAGCATAGTTTCAGAAACAAGATTGCTGAAAAATGAGAACTCAAGCAATCATAGTGAGTGCTTGTCAACAGAGGCAGTATGCAAAACATGGAAATGCTAAGAGACTGACAATATTAGAATTGGCAGATACAGGATGCAGATAAACTATGTATGATTATCTTACATATTACAAGAAAGCATGCAATTACAATATTATCAAGAATAGACAGAGAGACTTTTCTGAAACAAATAGGAATTCTTGAAATAAAAACTATCGTGTATATTTCATGTAACAATATTAAAAATAGAAAAAAATATGACAGAACACACTCTATGTGGTTAAACCCATTAGAGAGGCATGTTTTTCTCAGGAGAGAAGGCAGTGAGGTAGCTTGGGAAATTCATGGAGCTCTTCAGGTCTCTGTCTCCAGTAAATCACTTCAGGAAGGAATGAAAACACACTTTTTGTTGTTGTTACTTTTACTGTTTTCCAATCCAACTTTACCAGTAATAAAGCGGATTTTGGGATCCTTAATCTGATTCTTGTATCTATTTTAGATTTATTCTTATTTTTATATGCTCTAAATTTATTTTCTAATGTTTTATTTAAAAAAATTATAACCTACAACAAAACCTGCAAGAGTAAGGTAATGAATACACATATATGTTTTATCTAGATTCAATTGTTAAAAAGTTTCTCACACACACTTTATCTCTCTCCACAAATATGTGCATGTTAATACAATTATTACTGCTTAGAACCATTTGGGAGTAAGTTGATGATTTTATAAACCATCACTTCTAAATATTTCAGTATATGTATACTAGGAATAAAGACATTCTCCTATGCATATGTATGCTAAGAAGAAAGGCATATCCAATTCAAGAAATTTAGCACTAACACAATATTGTATTTAATTGAACTGCATATTGTACTTAATATACAGTTTATATTCAAATTTTTCCAATTGCTTCAGAAATGTTCTTTATAATAATTGATTTCCCTAATGCATGTTTCAATACAGGACTCTACATTGCATTTGTGTTCTTAGTGTCCTTGAATCTGGAAGAGTTCCTCATTCTTTCTGGCTTCATGACACTGACATTACTAAAGAATACCATTTAGTTCTTTAAGGAATGCCTTCTCTTTAAATTTATTTTTTAAGTTTTTAGTTTATTAATCTTCTCATGAAAAATCTGCACAGTCACCACAGATAAAGTCACTGAAACTTTATTGCTTCTGTTGTCCAATCCCCAGCTCACTTTTGCCAGCACCAGCATTGGCCTTCGTAGCCCCCCTGACTTTCTTCCTCCTGTTCTTGCATTCCTCTCTCTGTTTCCTTGGGGTCTTCTTTTCATATAGGCCATGTCTTGCAAGTTTATGTTTGGGTTCATTTTTCTTGGCAAAATCCAAGGAATCATAAATCATGCCAAAGTGGAACAGACTGTCAAATCTCAGAGAGAAGGCGGGGATGGGTGGGTGGGTGGGAAGAGATCAACCGAAGAACTTGTATACATAGTATATGCATAGCACATGGACATAGATAATAGGGTGATGGAGGCCTGGGGCAGGCTATAAGGGGTCATTGGGAGAAAAAATGGGACATATGTAATACTTTAACAATAAATATTTAAAAATCAATCAATCAATCAATCAATCATGTCAAAGGCACTTGTCTTACCACCACCAAAATAGGTTCTGAACACAAACATGACATCTGGTGTGATTTCATACATTTTGGCTAGCTTTTTCCTAAATTTCTGTATTGGGTAGTGTTGCCTTCCCAAGGTGAAGAACGCCAATGACCATTTGTTTTCGTTAAAGTTGGTCATGAACTTCCTGGTCTGAATAGGTACTGTGTCCTTCATGATGGACATTGATCTTCAAGCAGCCAGGGAGGAAAAGATGAATGCCCTCTTAACATGGGTTATCTGATTGTCTTCTCATGACTAGATTTAGGTTTTGTGTCTTTGTCAGACATAAAATACAGGTAGGTGATCAGTTCTTCTCAGTTTATTAATTACATCAGGAGGCACATGAAGTCAGTTTGTCCCAGTCAAGCAGACATTATCTTTGATTACTTTGACAGTGCCATTTTTGCCACAATAAAGGAACAATTTTTTCTATATGTAAATAGTTTGATCCTGTTCAACAATATTGATGCATTGGTTATAGATTGTACTGATGATTTTTGGCTTAACAAATTATTGCTGTGTTGGTAGCCAAGTGTTTTGTCTTTTTATTTTAACTGGATCAGAATCTGGAAAGACAAGGAATCTGATGCATGGTACATTAGCTTGGAAACCTCAAGAAATCAACATAAAAGTTAGAATAGCAAGAAATCGTGTCTTGGAGTGGCTTGGGTAGATGGCTTCAAACAGAGGCCTTGCCAATCTTTGAATTTGTGGGCTGTAGCAGTTTATATTGTGGCTGGTGTTTGTAGGCATGTGATTGGTTATAAAAAGCACTGCCAGATTTGGAGGATTCACCCAATTTTTTGTCTGCTGTCTTTAAGTATGGAACCCTATCTGGGTTTAGTGAATAGAGGGATTCAGTTTAGGGATTAAGGTAATTGGGGCATGCAATTGAATGAGTAGATTCTGGACTTGGAAAGAAATTGTGATTTTCCCCCCTAGTAGTCATAAAATACTCTTGACTCTGGAGAACAAATTTATCTTGTGATAATTTCAAAATCCATTGAGGGCGGAAGTGGGGGCGGTAGGAGAGAAACACCCTTGTTAAGCTAGAACTGGTTCACCTCTAAGAGGTGTTGCTTCTTTTCCAGCATCTCTTCCAGGACTGAGCACACACAGCTATATAGCAGGCACACACTGATCTCTGCTGTGCCTTAGTTTTGGAGTGCTGAGTATAAAGACATAAAAATATAATTGATTCTTTCTTCTAATCTCCCCACCCTATTTACCTTGTTTCTCAACTTGTGGTAAGAGACAGGCCTTTATAGAAGTTCTGGTTCTGCTGCAAAAGGTACTGCTACTGTAGATAGACAGAGCCCTGGCAGCTGGAAGCAGGGTGAGTGCAACTGCTGGCCACTTCAGGGGGGTGAGTGGCTAGTGGGGGTCTGCACAGAGGATGTGGCCGCACTGGGATCCAGGCATGCCCTGTGGACTCCAACTGGCTCCCCTGCATGTAGATGCCCTCCTGTTCAGTGTAGGGAGGTGGGCTAAGGGCTAGAATATCTCTAGGCTTCCTGATGCTGGGTCCTGTACCCCCTCTCCCCCACTGACCCTGAAGATAGTTGGGGAACCGTGGGAGTCTCCCCCATTGGCCAATATGGTGCAGGGTGGGGGGTGGTGGTGGTTCTTGTGCCAAAAGATGAAAGGATAAGCAGCCAAAAGCTAGAAAGATAAATGAACAGGGCCCCAGCATGCCAAAAGCTTGCAAGATAATGAAATAGAAAAAAAGTGCTCCCATCCCTATCCTTATAAGAACCAGGGGCATGAGCAGGAAGAGGGGATGGTCTTTGAGATGGGAGTCCACCATTCTCCCACGTTGTGGCACCTGAATAAACCTCTCTCACACACACACACAAGCTGAGGACAGTGGAGATGATATCACCTTAAGGCAGCGGTTCTCAACCTGTGGGTTGTGACCCCTTTGGGAGTCAAACGACCCTTTCACAGGGGTCGCCTAAGGCCATCGGAAAACACATGTATAATTACATATTGTTTTTGTGATTAATCACTATGCTTTAATTATGTTCAATTTGTAACAATGAAAATACATCCTGCATACCAGATATTTACATTTGATTCATGACAGTAGCAAAATTACAGTTATGAAGTAGCAACAAAAATAATTTTATGGTTGGGGGTCACCACAACATGAGGAACTGTATTAAAGGGTCGCGGCATTAGGAAGGTTGAGAACCACTGCCTTAAGGAGAGCAGAGTTCAGGAAGCAGTAACTATTCTATGGGGTAGAGTGCCACCTTTCTTATGAAGTTTGCAGGTGTCTATAGAAAACAAAGACTGGCATATGTTTCTTTGAAGGATGACTGCTGAGCAAGAAGACATGAAGAACTGTGCAAGGGCCATGGCAAAGGGGAAGCACTTAGGAGAGAGGATGGAGCACCTGCCCAAGTCTCCACAGAATGATGGCTCTACCCTGTGTCCACACATCCCAATTTGGGGAAACAGAGGGTAGGTGAAATTACCATTCTGCAATTTTGCCATATATTGCCAGAGCATGAGGAAAAAGGCTTATGAAACAGGAAAATGTAGGCATGATGCCTTCATCTGGTGACTAGACAGAACCTCTAACTGCATTTTTAAAGAGACTCAATCCCTCATGACAAGAAACCTTTGAGGCTTAGCCATCTATACATATAGAATCCACAAACTGGACTAGATGAGTGGGCATTCATTCACTCAACAGAATAGTTACTGAGTACCCACTATTTATCAAGAACCGTTACTGGCAAAGGGACAGAAGAGTAAACCAAACAGATCAAGGCTCTGCTTTCCATTCATTGAGGGAGACAGAGAATAGACACATGTACAAAAACATAATCCTATCTAATAAAGAGGGAATATGCAAATTGACCATCACATGTAACTGTCAAGATGGCTGCGCACACAGTGGAGGCTGAGTTCCCGTAACGAGCGAGCAATCAACACGGACCTGAGGCTGTTCCCCCTGCCTGGTGGGGCTTGACAGGGGACCTCAGGCCATGCCCCCTTCCCCAGAACCAGACTGGGGGGCCTCAGGCTGAACCCCCTTACCCAGCAGGGCTTGACGGGGGACCTCAGACTGCACCCTCCGCTCCAGCGCTGGGCCAGGGGACTGAGGCCATACTCCCCACCCAGTGGGGCTTGATGGGGGACCTCAGGCTGCACCCTCCACTCCAGCGCCGGGCCAGGGTACTGAGGCCGTGCTCCCCACCCAGTGGGGCTTGATGGGGGACCTCAGGCCATGCCCCCTCGCCCAGGCCAGGGGACCTCAAGGTGCACCCTGCGGCCTAGGCCAGGGGACTTCAGGCCACATCCTCTGCCCCGGCACCAGGCCAGGAGACCTGAGGCCATTCCCCCCAAACCCGGCACCAGGCTGGGGGACCTGAGTCAGTGCCCCCCACCATGCGGGGCTTGACGGGGGACCTCAGGCCATGTCCTCCACCCAGCAGGCCTTGACGGGGGACCTCGGCCGCACCCCTTGCCCAGTGGGGCTTGACTGGAGACCTGAGGCTGTGCCCACTGGCCCGGCGCCAGGCTGGGGGACCTGAGGCCGCACCCCCTGTCATGCGGGACTTGACGGGAGACCTCAGGCTGCATTCCCTGACCTGGCGCTGGGCCACATGACCTGAGGCCATGTCCTCCACCCAGTGGGGTTTGTAGGGGGTGGGGCCATCCGGGTCTGGATCTAACCCAATGGGGGTGGGGCCGGCCGAGTCTGGGTCTTGCGCAATTTTGGAGCACATGTGGGTGGGTGGGGACTTGAGTCTGGCACACCCTAGACTCTGACAGGAGAAAGATTTTCATATACATTTTACTAATTTTCTTTCATCTCTGACACTTCTATTATAGAGAAAGGGCAAATAGCAATATTAAAATATTTCCTCTAATTAATTCCCTGTTAATGTGCACAAATTTCGTGCACCGGGTCACTAGTATGAAACATAAAAATAATTAACTTAAAAAAGACAGAGGACAGCAAAATTATGCAATAGGCAAGTATATAAAATACTGGCTACTGCTATATAGTACACACCTCACCAGAGTAAGAGAGGAGGCAGAGGAAAAGCAAAGAGGATGAGAAAGTGATACTCCACAACAAAGCCCTATGGCTCCATATAGTTTGGAATAGAAGGAGAAAGAAGAGAATAAAGATATGGGATAGAAGGAGGAGATTTGAACCAAAATAAGACCAATATAGTAATAACAAGATTTTTTAGGTAAGCCATTGGATTACAAATAGACTTCAGCAAAGCTTGGGGGGAAATTTTTTGATTGGACTGATATGAAACATAAACAAAATTGTAAAGTTTAAGCAGCCCCATTAAACATTAGGGTAAGATCTTGGCAAAGCAAAGATGGCAGTGATTATTGAAAATTTTCAAATCCATTTCATGCTTGTAGACTGATGAATTGAGACTGCTTGATCAGACCTGCATCCTCAAGAGTCCATCACTGAATGCTACAGTGTTTGACAGGCATCCCTCATGTGGTCAAAGGTTATACTTTGTGTGGTTTAGGGAAATATTATCCTACATAATAAAGAGGTAATATGCAAATTGACCATCACACCCTCACACAAGATGGCCACCCCCATGTGGTCAAAGATGGCTGCCCCCATGTGGTCACAAGATGGCCAGCAGGGGAGGGCAGTTAGGACGATTGGACCTGCAGAGGAGGGCAGTTGGGGGCAATCGGGCCAGCAGGGGAGAAGTTAGGCGTTGATCAGGCTGGCAGGGGAGTGGTAGGGGCAATCAGGCAGGTAGGCAGGTGAGCAGTTGGGAGCCAGCAGTCCTGGATTGTGAGAGGGATGTTCGACTGCTTCATTGGGCCTAAACCGGCAGTCGGACATCCCCTGAGGGGTCCCGGATTGGAGAGGTGCAGGCTGGGCTGAGGGACACCCCCCTCCAGTGCATGGATTTCATGCACTGGGTCTCTAGTTCTACTATAATAAGCATTTATTATGCTTTTTATATTTTCTTGGTATAGGACTGGTGCTTTGATAATTTTATATATCTGATCTACTCAGACTTCTTTAAAAGGGTTGGGGACTTGATTAATTCAATGTTAGAGATGCTGAACAAATTACCTGTTTTGGTGAAATACTCTCGGCTATAGCTATGTAAAGAAGCCCAAGTCTACACAGATAATTCAAACGAAATCACTCTGGCTGAGACTGAGCAGAATAAAAGATGGGAAAATGAGGAAAGAATATTGTCATTTTTTAAAGCTCTTTTTGCTTTACATATAAGAGTAGGAAGGATATTTAATTTTGGGCTTTTATTTCTTTTGAGGAACTTATTACTAGAAGTGTGCTCATACTCAAGTTTTAATATTGCCGACACTATGCTATTAGGAGTTATTTGTGTAGTTATTTGGGCTCATTACATAACTTCTACTGAGCTTTAATGGAGAAGATAGCTGGTTATCACTTGTAACTGGAGAGAGAGCAAGGATTTCTGGCCTCCTATAACAGTAATGTATGCCCTGGTGTGACTCATTTCAGAGTGAAATCAATACTGTATAGCTCAGGTCTCAGGATGGTCAGTAGAAGAGCAGCTATGGGAATTGGAAAAAGGGCCACATTGGAAAAAGGGACATGGTGGTGCTTGATCAACTGTGGGACCTTTTGTCTAGGGTTCCAGCCATAAAGAGTGGGCTCCAGTGCTTAAGCATATTAGTTTATAGAACAAAAATTATAGGAGGAGCAAAAGAAACAAGAGTTTGTAATAGGAATTCAAATAGGTATTCCTGCCCTCATGGGACTCGTGGGAGGGATGCTTTGTGTTGTTCTCCACCACACTCTCACCTTGCCTCTTTCCAAAGGTCATCTCTCAGGCATGGCTGAGTCTCCCTGACTCCCTCTTTAGATCTGCAGTGGACAACAGGCAGCCTGTAGCCCCCTTTCCTCCACATGGAAAGCCCTCTGGGGCAGGTGTGGTATGGAGAGGTTGAGTTTAGCCAGTGGCTCTGCCTGAGAAGGGGTGGGTTAATCCAGTTCATGGGAGAGGAGTTTGAAGACCATTCTAGTCTTGGGTACAATTTGGCCTGCAAGCCAGCTGATACTGAATCTTCAATTTCCCTCTGACTCTACTATTTTCTCAATTGCTTCAGACTCCAGAGGGGAGAGGGGGGAACAAAGCTTTGCAAACAGTACCAATGATCTCTGGGTGAGGGCGAGAGAGATCATGTGCATAAACAGATGTCAAGGACAGACACAGGCTGCACAGCCACACACACAGAGGTTGGCTGTGCTTAGCCTGGCGGAACCTAACAGTGCCATTTAGATGTCTTCTTTGAAAAAATATATTCAGTTCCTCTGCCCAAATTAAAAATCATATTGTTTGTTTTCTTTCTTGTTATAGAATTGTATGGATTCTTTGTATAGGATAGATATTAACCCTTTATCTAATGCGTGCTTTGCAAATATTTTCTCCCATTTCATAGGTTGCCTTTTTCCTTCCTCCCTCCCTCCCTCCCTCCCTCCCTCCCTCCCTCCCTCCCTCCCTCCCTCCCTCCCTCCCTCCCTTCCTTCCTTCCTACTTCTTCCTTCCTTCCTTCTTCCTCCTTCCTTCCTCCTTCCTTCCTTTTCTTTCTCTCTTTCTTAGCTTCTTTTGTTTTTTACTTTGATGTAGATACACTTGATTTTTGCTTTTGTCCCTTGTGCTTTGGGCATATATAAAAAATAATTGCCAAGACCAATGTCAAGGAGAATCTTTTCTATGTTTTCTTCTAAGAGTTTTATGGTGTGAGGTCCTATGTGTAAGTCTTTAAACCATTTTGAGTTAATTTTTGTGAATGGTGTAAAATAAAGAGCCAATATTTTTTCTGCATGTGGCTATCTAGTTATCCCAGCACCATTTGTTGAAAACACTATTCTGTCCCCATTGAGTGCTCTTAGCTCCGTTGTCAAATATTAGTTGACCATAGGTATGGGGTTTATTTCTGGGCTCTCTATTCTGTTCCATTGGTCTATGTGTCCATTTTTATTCAACATTAATACTGTTTTAATTACTATTGCTTTGCAGTATAGTTTGATATCAGGAATGCCTCTGGCTTTGTTCTTCTTTCTCATGATTATTTTTGGCTTTTCTGAGTCCTTTGTGGTTTCATATACATTTTAGGAATGCTTTTCCTATTTCTATGAGAAAATGACATTCAATTTTGATAGGAATTAGATTGAATCTATAGATGGCGTTGGTAGTTTGGACATTTTAACACTATTAATTTTTTCAACATGTAAGTATGGGATATCTCTCCATTTATTTGTGTCTTCTTCGATTTCTTTCATCAAGGTCTTATAGTTTTTAGTGTACAGATCTTTTACTTTCTTGGTTAAATGCATCCCAAGGTATTTTAAAATTGTTTTTGATGCTACTGTGAATGGGGTAGTTTTCTTTATTTCTTACTTAGATGTTTTATTGTTAGTGTATAGAAACACAACTGATTTCTGTATATTGATTTTATATTCTGCAATTCATTTGAATTTATTTATTAGTTCCAACAGTTTTTCCCCCCAAATTCTTGTCATTTAACTTATTTGCTCTACTTGACTGCAGATGCTCTTTATTGAATATTTTATTTCATCCATTGAGTTCTCTAGGTCCAGAATTTCTGTTTGGTTCCTTTTTTAATGATTTCTATCTCTTTGGTAATTGTTTCATTTTGAACCTGTATTTTTAATGATTTCCTTGAACTGTCTTTCTGAGTTTTCTTGAAACTTATTGAGTTTCTTCATGCAGAAGATAACTTATAGCATTATATGCTTATATTAGAAAAGAAGAAAAACCTTAAATAAATAATCTCATCTCTACCTTACAAAACTTGGGGGTGTAGGATGGTATTCAGCTAAGAAAATGAAGTGGAACTGCTGATTTCCAAAGCTTCCTCCTATGCAGCCTTCTCCTTTCTGGCACCTTGTCCTGCACACTCTAGCCCCTTTGGCCCTCCTGGGCCTCCAGATCTATCTGTTCTACTCAGGGACTCCACTGGGCTCTCCCTGCATTACCCTTTCCCTATGTGCTGGCATGGAAATTCTTGCTGAGGCAACCATAGGAATCACCTTGTTTCCCTTCTCTTAGAGGCCATCACACTGCTAACACCTAATGTCTGGAAACTACCATTTATTATGGTAGCTACGTAGCAAATTTATTATATTTTATCTGCTTCTAAAAGGAGTTTGAGGTTGGAGGGTAAATATTCTCCTGGTCTCTCCATCTTTGCAAAAGTGAAAATCCTTTTAATTTTTTAATAGAGAAATCATTTTCAACTTCAATAAGTTTTAGAATTATTTTAAATTCCGATTACTTGTCTCTACCCTATAGAAATCTACTTAATCTAACTTTATGGTAAAATTTGGGTATTTGCATTTTTTCACACTTTCCTAAAGATTTGGCTATAGATGGCTAAAGATTAAAATTTAAAAAACCACCTGGGTAAGAAATTTGAAAGGAAGTTGGACAGAAATGTCATAATCTTCTTGCAGAAGCTTTTATATAAATAAGACAGAGTCGTTTCAGACTTCATGGTAGCCAAGAGAAAATTTATAAGACTATTCTATCAGCTTTCCACATTAAGGACAATATATACTTAAAAGTATAATACCTGTATCTATGGATGACAGAAAAACCATATAATATTGAAAGTGCCGACGACACTGGTAATTTAAGTTGAGAAGGTTGTTAGTGGCATTTTTAAATACAATTAAAATAGGATACCATATTTGTGGGGCTTCATTTTTAAAAATGACAAGATAATACAACTGACTTTAAATAAATTCTTCTTTTTTATGTATTTACTTTTATTCCTCTATTACCAGTGCTTAGACAAAGGAAACAAATTAAAACTTCCTTCCTGATGAAGACATCAAAGACAAAATATTTTAACTAGAAATTAATAATTGTAAGAATTATTAACATGAGCCCAAACAGTTATGAAATAATTAAAAACATGTTTCATGCCATTAAATGGGAGATTCACTCCAAGTACATGCACTGCACAGGCAGGGATATTAAGAGACGCAGACAGCCTCTGGTGACAACCAAATGAAACGTCTGATTCACTTTGCCTGCGTAACCTTTCCTTTTCCTCTGTCAGTGTATTTGTTTCACAATAACTTTTTTTCTATTTAAAACTTATGAATATTTTTATTTCTGTAATATTCCATTTAATATTTTTGGACCATGGTTGGCAGCAAGTAACTGAGACCACACAAAGTGAAACTATCAGTGAGGACAGGGAAGTACTGTGGCTGCTGTTTGGATGATCTATCTTTTTCCATCTTTTTATTTTCAACTGATTTTTGTATATTAAAATCAATAAAGTGTGTCTCCTGTTGAATGTGTCAAATCCATTTCTATTTTGTCATTGCTGATATTGCTGGATTTATTTCTGCCATTTTACCTTTTATTTCCTATTATTATGTCTTTTGTTCCTCTATTCCTCCCTTATGGTTTTATTTTGCATTTCATGGTTATTTTTTAAATATATTTTTTATTGTTGATAGTATTACAGATATCTCCCATTTTCCCCTCTTTACCCCCCTCCTCCAAACCTCTAACCCCCCAGGTCTTCACTACCCTATTGCCCATGTCCATGAGCTATGCATATCCTATATAATAAAAGGCTAATATGCGAATTGTCCCCCTGGGAGTTTGACTGACTGGGAGTTAAACCACTCGCTATGACATGCTCTGACCATCAGGGGATGGCGCAGAATGAAGGAAGGCCCTGGCCGTCAGCCGGAAGGCCCCCATCGGCCCTGATGGCCGGCCAGGCCTGGGACCCTACCCATCCATGAATTTCGTGCACTGGACGAAAGTTCTTTGGTTTATCTCTTCTCAGCCCCTGAACCCCACATCCAGGTTTGTCAGTCTATTCTATATCTCCATGCTTCAGATCTTATTTTGTGGGTCAATTCATTTTTTTTTCATTAGATTCCACAAATAAGTAAGATCATGTAATACTTATCTTTTCATATTGGCTTATTTTACTTAGCATATTTTCCAGGTCTATCCATGCTGTTGCAAAGGGTAAGAGATTCCTCTTTTTTTTAAGCTGTATAGTATTCCATAGTGCAAATGTCCCACAGATTTTTTTTTATCGATTCATCTACTGATGGGCACTTGGGCTGTTTCCAAATCTTAGCTACTGCAAATAATGCTGCCATGAACATAGGGGTGCATATATTATTTCTGAGTGGTGTTTTGGGGTTTTCACAATAACTTTTAAAAGAGTGGACAGATTCTGACAAAACTTGAAAAGTTCCAAAATTTACCATATTTTAAAGTTTGATTTCTGGTTTTTTCTGCCACTTTGGAACATAAATGCTTTCCCATGTATTTATTTTTTCAAATGGAGATAGCCATCACAATCTTATAAGAGATTTCAATAAAATTCTGTAGCTATGTAGCAGTCAGAGCGATATAGACAGTGTGTAACATCAAGTCTATAATTTGTGGCATCATCAGTATTTTAAATAACACTACAATTTTTCCTCTCTCATCCTGTTCATCAAATTCTATCTACTACTAATCATTTTGTTAGCCCTGTGACAACTTTAAACATCACAGTTATTAAATTTTATGTGAGTGAATCTATGACTCATTCATTTTCTTGATTTAAACTTGTAATTAATGTAATTTGCCAAATGCTTGTCATTTATAGTTTTGAAGATATTTTTATTGAATTTCACACATTGTTTTGAATACTGTTGCTGTATAACAAAGTATCTCCAAACTTAGCAGTTTTAAACAATGAGTCTGTGCTCATGATTGGTGGGGTAGGAATTCAGACAGGGTTCATCTGGGTAGTTCTCGCTTGGGGTCACTCCTGCAGATGTAATCAGACATTGGTTAGAGCGTCTTTCTTTCATTTGACAGCTCAACTGGGGTGGATGCCCAAGCTGGCCCAGGACACCAACATGTAGCCTCTGTAGCAATGTAAGAGTAATCAGTCTTCTTACGTGAAACTTTAGGGTTCCAAGGGCAAGGTTCAAGCAAAGTGGAAGCTGCATTGTCTTACATGACTTGGCCTTGACAGTTCACTGTGTCACTTCTAATACTAGTATACTCTGTTCTTAAAGTGGTCAGAAGCCCACCCAGATTCAGGGTGTGTGTGAATTAGACTTTACCTCTCAGTGGGGCAAGATCACATTGTAGAAGAGCAAATGAGATAGGAGATATTGCTGTAACCATCTTTGGAAAATACAATCTGCCACATATAAAAATACAGGTGAAATCACACTTTGGATCCCAGATAGTGATGGCCCTAATATGCAAATAGACCGAACAGCAGAATAACCAGTAGCTATGACATGCGCTGACCATCAGTGGGCGCACGCAGAACATGGCGGGTGTTGGCAGCATGTGGCAGAGCACAGCAGGCGTCAGCCGCGGCAGGATGGTGGACCAGGTGAGTGGGGACACCAGACCAAGGCAGGGCACTGGTCGTTGTCATTGGGGTGAGTCTCTGGTGGTTACTGAAAATTATTTGCTCCCGTGCACTCCACTGCGGTCCTGGTCGGCATTCACACCTGCTGCCAGCACCAGCCCTGCTGGTGCCCAGCACTGGCCCTGATCGCTTTGCGCCATCAGTGGGTGAGAGCGGTGGCTGCCGGCCCTGATCGCCCCTGAGGCTTCTCCACCTCCCCCTGCTCCTGAGGGACGATTGGGGCAGCAGATGCCACTCGCACCTGCTGATGGCACCGGCCCCGCTTGCACCTGCTGCTGGCACCAGCTCCAATCACTCCGCACCTTCAGCAGGTGCAAGCGGGACCAGCACCATCAATGCGTGGGAGTGGCAGTGGTGGGAGTAGGGCTGCCAGCAGACAGGGGACCAGGGGCTGCGGTGGGAGGGGCAGGGTGGGGTGCGGAGGATGGGCCGAGACCCACCCCTGTGCCAACCACAGCCTTATGGCCCACAGTTCCTTTCAAGGTGCACGAATTCTTGCACTATGCCCCTAGTTTATTCATATTTTACTTTTTTTTTATCATACAGCCTTCTGAAGTTTGACTTATTCAGTTCTATGCCAGGCTTTATACTTATCCAATGAGTTATGTCTGTGTCTGTATCATCAAATGCTAATATGGAGTGATTAGGGATAATTCTAGGAATTTCTTTAAGCTTGTCTGACTTACTATTCCACTCTTCTTTCATTCCTCTGATATTTTCACTACTCTTGCCTGTTTTGTTAGCCTTTAATCAAAATGGTTTATATGCTTCTCATTGGTACTCTCAAAATATCCTCATCTCATTTCACCACCACTGACAGGAAAGACTTTAGAACCTGTAATATTTAAAACATAGTTTCAAATTTCAAAAGGTCCTGACAGTTCTTCATAATATCTAGTGATAAATATGAACAAGGTTTTTTAAAAATATATATCTTCATTAATTTCAGAGAGGAAAGGAGAAGGAGAGAGAGATAGAAACATTAATGATGAGAGAGAATCATTGATTGGCTGCTTCCTGCATGCCCCCCACTGAGGATCGAGCCTGCAAACTGGGTATGTGCCCTGACCAGGTACAAAGACCTACTGGTTTATAGGTCAATGCTCAACCATTGAACCACACCAGTTGGGCAAAGGGTTTGTTTTTTAAAATATTTTTATTGACTTCAGAGAGGATGGGAGAGATCGCTTCTCGGCCTTTTGGCTAAGATCAAGTGCAGAGAGGAAGGGAGAGGAAGAGAGATAGAAACATCAATGATGAGAATCATTGATGGACTGCCTTCTGCATTCCCCCTCACTGGGGATCGAGCCCACAGCTCAGGCATGTGCCCTGACTGGGAACTGAACCGTGACCTTCTGGCTCATAGGTTGACGCTCAACTACTGATCCATGCAAAGAGTTTTTGATGAATAGAAGCATTTGTGGAAGAAGGTTAATTTTAACCCTTCAGTGTCCACAATGGACCTTATAAATGGTGTGGAGTCATTATCATAGATTAAACCTCCCTAGGTGAGATTTTTTTAATTAAATGAATGAGAAAGCAAGAGAGCATAAGAGTGAGGAAGGGATAGAGTGCCTCTTTTAACTGGGGATACAGTTTAATCCTGATCAAAGTACCCCAGGAGAGCACCTGATATAGTAGACCCTGAGAAGCATTTGCTATATAGTAAAATATAATCCACTTTCAGCTGGTGCTGACCACGTACTAGACACCATTCAATCACAGAAGTAGACAGCAAACAAAACAGTTCTGCTCTCTGTAAGGTCCAAAGTTAATGGTACAACCATAAATCATGATCTTGGGAAAAGTAGACAGACCTAATATTCTTAGGACACCTTTTGTGTGCTAGTTGGTCACTCCCCTATCTCACTGAATCCTCGTAACAGTGATGCAAGAGAGAAACAGATTGAGGAATTGAGGAAGCAGAGAGGGGCATGAAGGGCCCAAAGTCAGGCACTTTGCAAAGGGAAGGAGAACAAACGCAAGTCGCCAAATTCAATGTCAACTTCTCTCCCTGACTGTGACCCATATCCTCAGGAGAGAGCAAGACTCCCTAAGCTTTCTTAAAGAGATATCCTCTTCATCTTACTCTTAGATGCAATGCATGACTGAGGCTAATTTTTAGGGAATTCTGTAATATTGATTATACCATTTCTAAGAGAGTATCTGATGTCCAAACTGACCAGGGTTCAATTTTTCCAATGGCCACTGGAGGGCTCCCCACTGTAAGCTTTACAGACAATCACCAGGTATTACTTTTTTTTTTTTTTTTTTTTGGTTCTCTCTGAAGTTTGGCCTTTGGGAGTTGGTGAGTGACTGTGTCACTCTTAAAAAGGAGGAATGAATAATATTTATACTGAACCAGATTGAGTCAACTTTGGGCAGAGGTCATACAAGGATCTTGCCACACAGTTCTTTATGTAGCCCTGGGGCCAGACTTCCCACCTGGAGTTCAATCAGTGCACCTGCACTTCTGACCCACAGCACTGCATCTACATTGTGCCTCCTTTGCTGACCTCCAGCTTCTCCCTGCTCTCTACCTTGGACTCTTCCCGTAGGGGCTGAGGCCTCAGCCAGGACAAAGATTTAATCTGCTCACTGCTGGAGCCTCCTCAGAATATTTTTTAAAGTGGCCCTCCAGGCTCTTCCCTGTGCTGTCTTAAAGCAAGGGGGCTCAGGAGGTTCGAGTTTGCTCTCAGACAAAATGCACACTGCTCTCTACAACTTTTCCCTGATGGGTAATACATTACCCTGCCTGGTGCATTTAGATTAAAATACAGAGAGGAAAGGAAATGGTGAACACAGTGCAATATATTGTGATGGCAGAATTTATATCGCAACAAGTGAAATTTTTAGACCTAGAGATCACCAAACTACCAAAAAGAATGAAAACTGTGGTGTTTAGATGCTCAAAGATAGTTGAACATTTCATAATGATTTCAGAGGATTTATTCCACTAGAAAGTTGTTTGAAAAATAAAGTAAAATGTTAAATAGGGTCTTCTCAATGAAAAACTCTGCCAAAGTTTAAACGAGAATTATTTCATGGAAAGGTAAATTACTCCACCTCTGAAATGACTTTCAACAGGATGCTGACCTCCATCAGAAGAAATCAGCAGAGGGTCATGTCCTTCATGACAAAATCAGGTAGACACAAGGACTAGGTATGTGCTGCCTATGGTGTCAAATCAGCAACAATAGACAAAACTTGGGAATGATGGAATGCTGAATATCAGGCTCATTACTATGTTTTTGAGACCAGAGAGCCAATGCAAAGCATATCTCTAACTTGAGCTACCACATGCAAATCGTCTATTCACTTAGAAATCATCGGTCTACTTAACCACCTGGTACCCTTATGAGTTGAAACACAGATGCATAAAGCAGGCAAACAGTTGACTCTCAGGTCTGCCTGGTTGTGGTGTGTGGTAATGAAAGTGGCTTAATCCATGATTTTTGTTCATGTGTACTTAATGTTAAATAACAAGATCCTACTGTTATTGTCATTTCTATCTTCACCCCCTCCAGCAGTGACCTCAGATCTTTGAGGCCTTTTGGCAAGAGACCTATATGGGCACAACTATATAGACTTTTCAAGGATCCCCTTCCCCCAAGTGGCTCCATGTTCTAAATCACAAAAGTCAGAATCAAGACAATGAAACAAACCTGAGAGTAGAGCAGACACTTTTAAGGGCTCAGGTTTGACCAGTCCAGTCAGAAGCCAAGTAAATACCCACCAACCTAGGAGCCTGACAGCAAGTTTCCACCCCCACAGGAGAGAAGTAAGCAGCAGTGCCTGTCTCTGTGGTTTGGTTCTAATGACATTAAATTGCCAACCCCAATCTCTGCAGCTTTCATCTCAGAAAATTCCACCCTCAGACGTCCATGGTCTGCATTTCCACCCATAGCCTGGATCCTGGGATGCTGCTTGGGTGGTATGCAGGGTACGTCCTACCCTGGCTAGATCCCACCTACGGCCTGAGCCATCATCATGGCTAAGTAGCTGTAGGTGGAAAGGCCTTTAAGACATGGGCTGCTAAATCCTGAGGCAACCGCCTCTGCACCACTCGGTATTAATTATTTAATTGCCTAACAGAGGAAATAGATACGTCATACTCTGAGAGCTTTAGCCTTATCCTAGGTTCAATTTAAGCTAATCATCAGTCTTTCTGGAAAATGCCTGTGTGGGTTTTTCTCAGTCAGGGCACTCAGCAAGTCTGAACAAAGCCTTCCTGTGCTGTCTGACACAGCTACGTTTGGACTCACATCCTGCAAGATTGCATGACAGAGAGGCTTCGGTGGTGCTCTGGGCCAAGTGAGATGGGCTCACTGGCCAACATACGCCTCTATGAAAGAAAATCGACATTTCTCTGATGGAAAGGAATGTGAGAGAATTGGGTACTCCATGTTGAACTTGAAAAAAATTAAGCACGAAAAACTTACTCTTTTCAACCATCAGGGGCACAGAGTAAGGGAAACATTTTTTCAAGAGATGAGAGGGGAAGTAATAAGAGGAACTTCTCTATCCAAAGCCTGTACAATTTAGACAAGTCAGAGAATATTTTCTGTTGGTTCTTGGCACTGCTTTATCATAGCATGGCTGGACAGCTTGCTGGATACAGAGTCTGGAACAGCAGGGAAGGCTAGAGAAACCCCAAAGAGCTTCTCAAAACAGTTTGCAAGATGTAGGGGCTTAGATATAGAGGTCACGATCATTTGAAGTAGCCATTCTTTTAAAAACCCATGCAAAATAAATATTACATATGAGCCCAAGATCTCAAATGTAGAGCCGTGTTGCTGCCAGTTGGATTAAAATAAGGAATCAGGTAGGATAAATAAATTCGTGAATTATCTGGTGTCCTTTGCATTTCCATTAGAGGGCATTCTTGCTACAGGAATTGCTGGGTTTTCTTGTCATCAGAGAGCCTTTTCTTCCCAGGCAGGTCTGCATGATAGGTGGTCCAAACTGGCAAATAGTATGCCAAGCAAGGTAAGAGAAGTCGAGAGGAAACAATATGGCATTTCTTTTTTCCTGCTTTCAAATCAGAAGTGCATACCCAAGGTTAACAGAAAGAGGTTTGGGCCCAAACTGTTTTCCTGGGACTTTTTTCATTTCACAGACCTCGTACACAGTACATCCATGGACTGCCAGAGCCTTCCCAGGGGGAGGCTGAAAGGGGAGACAGTTGATTTTTCAGGGAGATTGTGCAAATGCAGCCAAGCAAACAGGAAGGTGCCTTGAGTCCTAGACGGGGGCCCTTCCTCTCCATGTGCAGTCACTGGGGCCCTGTGTGTGGGGAGCGAGGCCCAGCCTGAAGCAAACTGAGCACCTTCTTTGGCATTCTCCAACCCCGGTGCTGCCTCTCCAGCCCCCTGCTTCCCCAACCCTGATCCAGTCAGGGCACATGTGTTGTTTGTGTGCACGCGTGCGTGGCATGTGTGTGTGGAATATAGTACATGCACACATCCCCAAATGAGTCCTCAAGGCATGCACATGGGGGGCCTGGAGTAATTCTTAGAGTATGAGGTACAGGAAATGGTGTTGACAAAGAGGATGATCCTTGCCCTGCCATGTTCTAAAGGGGGAGCCACGTGGAAAGTTATGGTTTCTCCCGGATGACAAAGCACCCTGTGGACTGTACCTATACCTCTGAGTGCACCTATGCAGTGGGGTGAGACAAAACAAGAAGTTGCTCGCTGTCATGCAAGACACTGGACGGTCTTTATCCTACACCTAGAGGATAGTACTCTGCTGCCTGGGGACGATCCGCCTCTAAAGCTGTGTGTCTCAGGTCAGGCTGCTCTAACAAAGTCCTGGGGGCTTATGAACAGCAGACATTTCTTTCTAACAGCTCTGAAGACTAGAAGTCCAAGATCAGAGGGCCAGCACAGCCGGGTGTGTGTAAGAGCCTTCTTCCCGGTTGCAGACTGCTGACTTCTCCCACGTGACAGGAAGAGAGTGGGGGAGCTCTGTGGGGTTCCTTTTATAAGGGCACCAATCCCATTCATGGAGGCTCTGCCTTCATAACCTATTTACCTCTTAAAGTTTCCACCTCCTACCATTACTCTGGGATTAAGCTCTCAACATATGGATTTGAGGGGGACACACTCATTCGGTCCTTTGCACTGAGGGAGTGCTCAGCGGTGTGAGCACATGGGAACTTCGGAGCTCTTGCTAGTCACCATACTAGCTCATTTACAGTCTCTGTGCGCCTCGCAGGGGTTCCCCGCAAGCAGGAGGGTGAAGTGGACAGCGGTGAGGGTTATCACTCACGGCATTGGTTGGGAAGCCAGTCTGTGAGAAGAGGGGCGCAGACACGAGGTATAAAGCTCTCCCTCATTTGGGGCTGAAGAGGACAGTAGCTGGGATCGCCCCACACTTGGACAGGAAAACATAGTTGTATTGTACCATGATGAAAAGGGTTTAATTTGGAGTGGCTCTAGAAAATCATGTCAAGACAGTGATAGTAAGGTAGCTTTTATGAGCATCTCCAAGTACATTGCTGGCAGAGGACTCATGAATCTTGGGAGAACTCAGATGACTAAACCTGTCTCTATGGTGCTGAAGTTAGAGACCCTGGGCAGGAAAAGAAACCCCTCAGCCGGAGGGTGAGAGGGCAGGGCCTGAGAGCAGCCCCCTTGGCATGACACTGATACAAAGTAATAGTAATTACAGTTCTCCCTGCAGCCCTACACCCGGGTTTTACAATGGAAGCTCTTGGCCCTGGTTTGCATTCTGGGCTCTGCAGCAACAAAGCACCTTTGGCCCAAATCTCTCTCACTTTCTATTTTTAAAAAGCAAGGATTTAAGAGCATAGGGGAGCCTATAATTTACCCAGCACTTGAAACAATCAAATCTGCCCCAAAGGCATGGCTGAAGCTCAGATCCTCCCGCACAGGTTTTGATGGTCCTACCAACGCACTTCAGGCTTTCTTTTATGTGCAGGGTAATCACCATAGTTCCCTTGCTGAGTGTGTTTTATGTCTCACATAATGTAGCATAGAGGTGGGTGTGCTCATGGACAGAATGTGGAACCTAACGCTAGGTTCTGTTTATAGGCCTTCGGCTTGCAAAACATGGGATGCTTTGCCAACTTTAGAACCCCCTGGAAACCTGTGGATTTGGAACTCCAGATAGAATTCCTTTTTTTTTGGAGATTCAAGTTCTTTTAACATTTGGCACAAATGTGACTTCCTGTTTCTAAGAAAAAATAAAAGCTTAAAAAAGTTCCATTAAAAGAACTCCTAAAGAGCCCTGGACAGCCAGTGGTTTTGCACAAAACAATATTTTGATGAGTTAAGTGTAAATGTATCAGAAACATATGGATTAAATTTCCCTTGAAACATGCAGGGGTTTGAAAAAGGAGGGAAAAAGCAGGCCAAACACACTTTAGGGGTTTGCCGAGCCCAAAACATTCGAAAAGTACTTTGAGGTGTTTGAGTAAGTCCAACCCTACAGTGCTGGCCCACCCGGGATGGCAGTGGCAAACTCGCAGCCAAGCAGACACCCATTTCCCAAACTGCGGTAGTGTTTGTATAGGCACGGAGACATGGAGTTCATGGTACAGTGCAACCTGGAACCGGAGTAGGGGTTGTCCAAACCCCAAAGAAGGCACATGCCTCACCTCCTTGCCCGAGTAGTTCAGCTCTGAGCAATGCATAAGGAAAGCAGTTGGCTGGGCTTCTTTTGGGCCTGATTACAAAAATTTCTTATATATGATATTGCAATGAAATGGATTCAACTGAACCCATAAATGAGAACCAACTGAAGCCTCTACTCTAAATGTTAACTGGACCAATTGCTAGGAATGGAGAGGTTCCCCCAACTATATGTTCCTCTCTCTCCCCCTCCAATCCAGCATCTGCTTTTGTCTCTTCTCGTCTTGGCTGAGACCAGAGCAAGAAGTCCCAAAACTCACTCTCCAGGAAACATGTTGTCACAAGATTTCCAGCTCCATTCATTGAAGGCAACATTTGAGTACGGTTCACAGAGCACCACATTTGGAAGGGTTTGGGGGAGGGGGCAAAACCATTTTTTGGGAATCACCCACTTGCTAGGGTTGACTCTGGGGCGTGGGGACCATGCTGCATAAAGCAATTGCCTTGGAAAGGGAACAAGGGACCCAAAACAGCGTGGCAGCCGAGCAATTCAGTTTTTCCAGTAAACTAAGAATCCCCAAAGAGAGTAAAGGCATTGCCCTTTCCCCCCATCCTCTTTGCTTTTTTAGGAGATGATGTAGGTCTTTTCCCTTTGCTGCTCAAAGATTCCTGTTTTCAGCTGTATACTATACTCCCAGTTATCTAAGACTTGGCCACCTTTTTGTGGATAAGTAGGAAATAAATGACTGAGAATGCTTTCAATTTCTGTAGTGCAAATTGTCCTAGGTCAGGCCCTCTTAGTCACTTCTTTTGAAGCCTTTTAGGGGATTTCCAGCAATGGGATTATTTATTGGTGGGTCAGCTCAAATGATAGAAAAGCTGGTTCTCAGCCCTGACAAGGTCAAAACAGATTAGAACTAGCTTTAAAGAAGTGCCTTTTAGTTGAAAGGACAGTTGGCTAGGCCTCAAAAGAGATGGGCAGAGGCTGGCCTTTATTTTCCCCATAATTAAGCCAGTTGTACTATTACTTCCTCAGTTTTCCCATCTTCCAGACAGAATGCATGTATATATTACCCGAATAATTGCTGAGAGGATTACGTGCAATGTCTCAAACTTCTTGAGGGCAAGGCTGTTGGAGTAAAAAATAATAATAATAAACTGACTTACACAAAGCCTAGAATTAAGGTGAAATCAAGTGTAGCACTGAATGTGTTAGGAAAATTGTTTCATTCTTACTTCCTGATAGCTTACAATTAATAATAGTAATTATTAATGTGGCTCTTGCTATATGCCAGGTGTTTTAGGTATATTCACTCATTCAATCTTCACAGCAACATTAATAAGTAGGTGCTTTTATTATTATGGTGGGGAAACCAAGGCACTAAACAATTTGCCCAATTTTCCACCATAATGTAGGCAGAGCCAAGCTTCAAACCATGGCAGTCAACAACTTCGGAGTCCATATTTTTAATGTTTACAGGGGTAAGAGCTTTCATCTTCTGGCCAGATGATTCCAATTCTACTTCTCAGGTCTCTGATCTCTAAAATATCCTCAAGTATTTTTCTCCCTCTCATGTACTTCACAAGCAAATAATTATGTTAAAGTAAAGCAACACAAAATCATTTCCCTGTAATTTGCCATCTCAATACTCCCTGCCAACGGAGCCTCCTTCAGACAAACATGCTTTGTGTTCATGTGGATCAACTACTCTGTTGGCTGATACAAAAACCTATTTTAAAAAAATGATCATAATGGGAAAATGGTCTGTCTCCTTTAATTAAATCTCTAAAGTCTCTGGAAAATCAAGGGAAATAAATAGTCACCTATTGAAGTTGGTGTAGAAAATTCTGAGGACAATCTCCGGGTGAGCTCAGACTCTTGGAGGAAAATGAATTGGGATGTCTGGCTTCATCAGCAGAAACTTGTTGCCTGCTGCACAGGTGAATGTGGAGGGCGTGGGGGGCGGGCGGGGTGAGCTTTCTTTTAGGATGGGGGCTGGGATCTGAAAGCTTCTTCTTCCACTAGCCCAGCAGGAGGGGGCACTTCTGGTACTTGGAGCGTAGAGAGTACAAACGGAACTGAACGGTTTGCGCGTAGGTAGTCCTTGCTAGGAGAAGGCAGGGTCTGCCAAACAGCACTTAAGCTTCAAAGTGCTGCGGAAGCCCCGTGGCCCTGGAAGGCTATTCTGACTTTAAGGAAAGGCTTGCGGTGAGTTTTGTTTCTATGGAAATAAAGCAATTAGGTTAAACAGCAATTGAAAACTATTCAGTGAAAAAGATACCCAATGGTATTTCTTTTCCTTTTACACTAAATTGTGTAGTATTTTTTGTTTTCTTAGTTAGTGACTGGAGAACAATGCATATTTATGCTTAGTTTTAATGAAAGGTTTATTTTTTAGAAAAACAGGCTTGATTGGACTGGGCACCATAATGGGTATCCGGTTCTATTGCTGGAGGAAAGCCTGCCATTGTGTGTGGAACACCATGGTCCTGCTGGAGGCACCCTTTGGATTTCAGGTTGATCTCTAGGATGACAATAACACATCCAGACATGCTTTGAAAACAACAGAGTGTTCATGATTGTCCTACTTTATAGTTCTTTAAGGATGAGTGGTCTGCGTCACACAGGCTGCAAACAGGGTTAGGGCACTCGCCACTCTTCTCAATTCATGCTTTTTATACCCTCTCTTCTCTCTTTTTCTATTGTGCTCCTTCTTCCCCCTTTTAGGATGGCTTCTTTTTGTTTTGGATTGCCTCTCAAACACTTCCCCTGGGCTTTCTGTGCAAATGCAAAGTCTGAGTCCGTGGGTGTAGGGTGGAGCCCAAGATTCTGTGTTTCTAACAAGTTGCCAGGTGAGGCCCAAGCTTCTGGTTTAGGAATCACCCTTTAGAATAGCAAGCAGACCATGGCCAACCTCTCTCTCTCTCTCTCTCTCTCTCTCTCTCTCTCTCTCTCTCATTAGTGATTATAATTCTTGCCCAATTGTTCCTCTTTTCAAATATTCAAATCTAGAAGTTGAAAATTTTTAAGAAGCTCTCATTTCCTCAGTTCTAGTTCCACTTGATTAATAACTGGTGCTGACAAGGTAACAGATCCATCAAAGTTACCAAGATTACTTGTAGCACAGAGCCATTCCTAATATTTCTCCTCCTACCCCTTCATTATGGTGTTAGCTCCCACTCCTCACATCTCCCAAACACATCTCTCAGTAAATTAGGTACTTGGGATAGGTGACCCTGTTTACCCACAGTTATCATGTTCCAGCTGTGTCCTCACATAGAGTTATATTGCCTTCATTCTGCCCAATGAGTATTTATCAGCTCTCTCTGGTACAATCATGTCAGCCCTTTTTATTCCTGGGCAAATTCAGGGATTCAAATAAAGGGCAAGTTGTAATTTGATTCAGCTTCTCTCAATTTGCTCAAAGATGAACAGACGAAGGTTACTCAATATTTTCATTCTAATCTTATTTCTTTCATTCTCAATAATTTATATTATTTTTCTATAAATAAAAATAGCTGAGATCATAAAAAATGTGTGCAAGTGAATATATTATTTTATCAGCTATTGACCAGTGAAGAGATAAGTAGGCTGTATTGTGTAGGTGATGATTGGGGCCCGCAGGGGGAAGAGCTGAATATTCCCTGAAATTCTTGAGACCTGAGATAGACTGATAGTTAATTCAATATCTTACCTGCTCACAAATAGTCAAGGGACAGTAAGGCCATAGGAGTGGGGCAGAGGGAGAGGAAACCGAGAGAGATAGGTGGGGTGGCGGCTGGTCCTCAAGGAGGGGAGACACATGGAGAAGAAAACTAAGATGTATAATACAAATGATGACCCAGAAACTGACAAGGGAAGGGAGAGACCAGTAGTAAGAAGAAAGTTTTACAAGTTGCCCTCAAATGAAGCTGAGTTTAAACATACAATTTTGGCCAAAGATTGATTATTCAAAGATATAAACCTTTATTGCCACTGAGGCCACAACTGAACAATGAATTTTCTAATAAGAAGGGAGCTACACACTCATGGTATAAAAGTGTATCTCAAATGTAATACAAACAGACTGGCTGGGCCTGGGAAGGGAGGAAGAGTGAGGGAGGAGGGATGATGGAGGGAGCTGTTCCTGCCCCTTTGGGTTCAGTAGGACCTAAAACTCATACAGGCACCATGTTTTCTAAACTTAATCCATAGAAAACACTAATGGAACTAAACTCCAAAAGCCAAAGCATGAAAGAAAGGCCCCTTCTCTTAACATTCCAGGTTCTCCTAAGACAGGTGGAGAGCAGGTTGGCAAATCAGAAAAAAAGGGGGAGTCATTTTCCCATAATTCTTGCTTAAAACCAACAGCAATTTGGGGCTCTTTGTATGTTTTAGAAATAGAAAACATCTTGCAGGCAATATGACTTTGTGCTCTTATTTTATAGAAGAGGAGAGGGGAGTAGCTTCCTGCTGGTCACATAGCTGGTTAGTGATTTGATTAGAACTTGGTTATTATTTCATTTTTTAAAACGCTCAGCATAGTACTTTTATTATTTTCCTTATAGTACTTTAAAAAGCATGTATCGGCCTTCTTTCAGTAATGTTTTGCTTAAGTATAGAATGAAGTCTTCTATCAAATCAGAACAGAGTTAAAGAAAGAAGGTCCATGTAAAGGTTGTGTCTGTGAGTTAATGCTGTTCTTCAAGTAGTGATTTTTTTAGGGGACACTTTGAGACCTCTAGCAACTTTAAGAACTCCAGCTGGCTGTTTTGCCTCAGGGATTAATTAGGAAATAATAGAGAAAGAACCAAGGCATTGGTTTTGGCATGTTTCCTAGTCACTCCAACTCTGTGTGTAGTATGACATTCCCACTGGTCACTTCTGACTTCAGAAAGAATTTGAGCTTGTGTGCTTTTTATTAATTTGGACAGTTCATTCTCAACCAGTTACCTATGAATGCTTCTGTGGGAATTACTCCTGATCAGAACCACATCCCTTAGGGGAGAACGGATCAATTATAGGCACACTGTTCTTTGCACAGAGCTATCAGGCCCTTGGGACCCCAGTTAGCGCTCCAACTTTGAGATCACTTGGCTGTTGCCCTTCCAGCCAATTTCAGCAGTAGATACAATCTAGAACCTCAAGAGGCTGGGCTGGAAACTAAACAACAGCTTGGCTGTCAGCATTCTGGGCTTGAACCTGCGTTGGCCTGGGGGCAGATAAGATGACCTCATAGGTCTTTTCCATCTCCAAATTTCTGTGAACCATTGTTCTTGGGAATAGATGATTCAATAGGCTCATGCATATTTGTATTTGCCCACTCTGCTGTTCCTTGTATTTATTATATTTCGCTTGGTTACTCTGGGAAGAACAAATACATTATGTAAGTCCAGAGACACTCAGAGGTCAATATCTGAAAAGGGCAGAGTCGGAAGGGATGTGGTCAAGAAAGAGAGATGGCGATGAGTAGGAAACCTGAGCTCACAAGTGCATTCTAGATGTTCCCAGAGCAAAATCTGAGGAAAGTACCAGGATGTGATGTTTTCTGGTACAATGGAAAGAATATAAATATGGGGACAGAAGACCTAGTTTGAACTCTTACTTACTGGCTTCTAATGATTTCAGTTTCCACACAGATAATGGCAATAGTTAGCCTGATTATTTCAAGAGAGTTTCTTTGAATATCATATGACAGAACATGTGTCTGTGTATTATAAGTATAAAGTGCTATGTAAATTAGGGATATTATTATTTAATGAAGTGATTCTTATGCTCAGAACTGAATAGAAAAGTCTGTGTAGAAAGAGCTATGCCAAAAACAGCTATGTTTTCTGAAAGTAATTTTGGGAGAAAGGACGAAAACTGACAATAGGAAATTAAATTTCATCAGTGCACAGGAAGAAAGAGAAATAAAACCTCAAATGTTCTCATCTTCTGGTTTGTTCAGCCTGTAAGCCAAAGTACATTTCAATCTGAGAAATACTGAAAATCATCATTGATTTTTTTTATGATGAATGACTTCTCAAAAATTTTAAAGTAATATGCTAAATGGTATAATATTCAAAGAATCTGATTGAAATAATGTAACTTAACAGATTTTTCTGAGCAGCATCTATATGCAAGACCATGACCCAGCCTTAGAGGGAAAAAGCATTCCCTGCCTTCAAGAACTAATTTAAAGGGGAAAAGATGAGTTCATAAATACATCCAGTGTTTTCCAGGGATTAAAATAGGATCAAAATGATTCTTGCAAAAATGTTTTTCTGAGTCTCTATTACTGCTCAAATTACTCATTGGTATCCAGGAGCTGTTTTATGGGTGACCTGCTCACTAAGCCATTGGTTACCATATTGCAAACACCATTTTTGTTCTCTCCTATGCCAATTCATTGTGGTAATGCTCCCGACTGTATGAAAATCCACTGAAGGTCCTGCTACTGCTGGCCCTCTGAGGTGCCTCCCCGACTGGTCTCTGCTTGAGGTTCCACTGCTGCCCATAATGCCTCTACTGGTACAGCACAAGTAACATTACATAAGTCATACAGGTGTTTAAACAAAGTGTAGTTGGAATGCTAAGTAGGAACCTACTGATTCTGCTCAGCGAGGGGGTCATGAAATACTCTCTGTGAACAAACACTTTTATCTTATTTTTAATATTTTTTGAAAAAATATTTTTATTTATTTCAGAGAGGAAGGGAGAGGGAGAGAGATAGAAACAACAATGATGAGAGAGAATCATTGACCAGCTGCCTCCTACATGCCCCACACTGGGGATTGAGTCAGCAACCCAGGTAAGTGCCTTGACCGGGAATGAAACTGAGACCTTCTGCTTCATAGGTTGATGCTCAACCACTGAGCCATGCTGGCCGGGTCACATTTATTTTTAATATGAAACACGAATAGATGTCCGTAAAGACAGGGAAGTGTTCTAGGATTATGGACGTGTATGGACAAAAGTGCAGAGATGTCAGACTTCATAATAAAATCTAGTTTAGGAAAATCAAGTAGGGCCTTCTCTCAAAAGCATCATAGTAGGGTATTAAGAACAACAAAAGGAAGTTAAATCAAGGGCCAATAATCTGTAAAAGGTGGGATGTGCATTCCTACTTTTCCACCATTTCACCTTCCTACCGTAGAATAAGACTTAGAGTTAACAGTATTTCCCTTCTCATAAAGCAACAAAAAAGGATTTGAATTAAAGGCCCTCTAAGTGAAGTCATGAGATGGAGAAGAGGAATGGTGAGTTCAGAGAGTAATGGAGCCCATTATCAAAATGGTTGGACATCTGATTACTAAGGGCTCAGAAACCATAACTATGATCAGCAAGTCACCTGGTAAAAGCAAATATAAATTAAGCTCAGGGTCTGAGACTTTAGATTGAAGTCTCTTCATCATGACCTGTGAATGTCTAGCAGTAATTAGTACACTTGTTATTGTCCCAGAAATTTTCTGGACAGTCAGACTTCTCTGTTCATGTGCTCCTAGAGAATGGCTCACTGTCCTCTCTACCAGACTTATACCTGTTCGCAACACCTCCCACACAGGGCAAAAAGAAGATGACTATAAAAATAATAGTGTGAAGACATATGTCTATTAAACTGCACTAAACAGTTTCCATAGAGATGACATTTATTCATCCCAGTAACTCAATGATTCTCTTGTTAAAAACACAGTAACTGAGGCTCTGGACAGGTTAAGTAAATGACCCAAGGTCACATGGCGGGAAAATAGCAGGGCTGGAACTCAAACTCAGGTCTGCTGTTTCCAAAATCCATGTTTTTCAGCAGGACACTTTCGGTCTTTTCCATTCAAACAAGAATAAGGCTGATCTGTGATAGGGGAGGGCAGGGTCAGAGGTTTATCACTATAGATCTTGGGGCTGCTGTTATTCCATCTTCTTTCCAATGACATGAATGATAAATGTAGAAATTAGCTTCTGGATGATGTTGTGTAAAGACATTAATAATAATATCTTGAACTCTTTTTTTTAAAGAGAAAGTCATAATATTAATAATGAAATGATGGTTAATAAAAAATGCAAAGATTTGATACAAACAATAGAATACAAAACAGGGAATGACCGATTGACACAAGCAAATCTGAAAATGATCTGGAAAATAAAACATACATTGTATTATCTTTTTAAAAAAAGATAGGAAAATAATTAAGACAGTTTATGGCATAGGACTGGACAGAAGGAGACAAGGAAATGAGCTTTTATCATACACTCAGAAATGGTGAACCCTTTATTAATATATTATTGGCAAATCTGATTTACACTTAAAGAAAAGATAGAGTTAAAGATGATTTAGTGAAAAGCTACTAAGAGATGGGAGAAATTGAAGATAGGAATTGTGGGTAAATGTTAATAGTGTTTAGTTTATTCTATTTAGAGAAAAGTTTGAGAGTAGCACTCACTATACCTAATATCATTATAAAAACTACATATTTTTGTTGCCTTCTCCTTTTTCAGAGGGTGGAGGGATCAGTTTTTGTTTCAGATTTGCCTCATTTTAGGCAAATAAGTTTTCTGAAAAATTGTATGTAAATCAAGAGGTTTTACCAAAATCAAACTATGAGCTAAAAAGCAGAAGGCGTTCCATTAATAGATTCAATTTGGAAAGAAATTAAAACCCCGAATTATTCTTTTCTATGGCACTGTGAACAAACCACAGGTTCCCTCTACTCTCAACCCCACTCCCTCCAAAAAGCCTCTATGAGTCAGTTCAAGCTATGACTATTATAAATTTTTCTAAAGCAATTGAAATGGAACAAAACCAGAACATCAAAATACTCTCCAACCCAACCTGACCTGACATGATATTTCACTTGGTCTGAGTCCCTGATATAAAAAATAATTTTTTGAGTCATACTTTAAATGCACCAGAGAGCTCTTGTATTTCAAAAAGAAATCCTATGGTGGATGCTTTAGAAAAACAAAGAGTTTTGTGAAATGAATAATCAACCACTGATCTATTTCTTTGAAACTATTGCTTTTTTGGAGTCTGATTGGCTTAAATCACCTCACTATCAGTAGATTTTGTTTACAAGGGCGTGGCCCAACTAGGTATAGATAAAACTAGTTTAATTCTCATGCCTACAATTGTATCAAGACCATGTTGATGATTAATTTACATTAAAACTTACTTATGTGATTTGGGGGATGCATAGCATGATTTAATTCAGAAAGAGAAGTTTAGAAATTTGACACCTTAGACTCTCCATGTTTAGACACTTGAGGAAGTTCAAGAAGTCAGAGTTGGCCCAGTCATTTTTACAGCTCTGTGTCACATCCACTGCTATGCTCACAAGAGATCCTGCTCCTTCCCCTCATACCACGGGAAGACTGGCAGCTCTTCTGGACAGCAGCCTCAGCCAGGGAGGGAACACCATGACTGGTTTTCCTTTACCTCACCACTGGGATGGTTCTGAATACTTTATGGAAAGTGTTCACTCAAGCCTGTGTTTCTTACTTCTCATGGAAGCAAAAGGTTGCATTAATTTTTCCTAATAAAAATGAAAAGGACCCTCCACTCCATTCCACAGTTTCTTGTTCTTGGTTTCTCTTTCCTTGAATTTGACTCCTTGATGGGGTCCTTGGGATATTAGAACCTCATTATTTAGGTTTTGAGTTGTACTTAGAGGCTAATTTAAATCAATCCCTAAACAATTGCAAAGGAAGTGTGTTAGGAAGGTGTGGTGGGGGGGATGGATAAGTGTACCTGTTCTTCCTAAGGTATGAAGCCCTCATCTCCTAGAGGGGCACATGTAACAAGCCAATAATAGGATGTCTCCTTTTACTCATTTCACCATTGCTACCTATTAGTCTAATGGTTGGTCTGGATCCACAAGAAAATGATTGGGGGTTGGTGAGGGATTGGCTACTCAGATATAGATTAGGCGAGAAATGTAAGACCAAGTGAAGAAATGGAGTCTGATAATTATCTGACCCTGAAATGATGGGGAGCTATTCTATAAAACAGAGATCAGGTAAGCATGGATAAGATATCAAATTTTACTGCCTAATAAGTTATATTCAAATTATTTATGGCAAAGACACTTTTACTCCAAAACAGCCTCTTCGATCTTAGGGAAGTTATTCAACCTGTTGCATAATATGTTTCCTTAATACAATCAATTAGGAATTATATTTACTGATTAGTATTATTTTATGGATTAAATTAAAATATGGAAATTGGCTGATGTAGTACCTGAAGCATAGGAGACCAAGGAATATAAGTTCTCCTCCTTTCTACTAAACTGTTAATACACACAAGTGTATAATAACAATTGTATCACCCACTTATTGAGTGTCATTGAGTGACTATTAAATATCAGGTGCTTTACATATTTGACTGTATTGTATAATTTAACTCTTCCATTAATCCTATCAGATAAATGTTATCACCCTCTTTTTACATATAAGTTAATTGGGACACAGCGAATGTAACTCACCTAAGGTCTCAACAATGGATAAATAGCAGAATAAAGATTTGGACCCACACAATATGACATAAAAATATTGTTACAGTGTTTTTTTCCCAAGTCTGCTAACCATTGCACAGTTTTCTTTAGGGAAAAGATCCACAACTCTACCTCAGATTTTATCTAAGAGAAGGGTATTTTTTACTCAATGATCAAGAAGAGTAATTTTTTTCTGAGTTACCTTAAGAAACCTTGAGATATGTGGGTAATCTAAAAAACATCTGGTCATTTCCTCTTTGACTTTCCTGACATTTAACACAACACTATTCTTTTGTGTCTGATCTTTTTCACTCAGCAGTATATTTGCGAAGTTCATTTAAGTTGTGCATGCAACTATAGTGTATTTGTTTTCAATGATGAATAGACTCCCTGGGAGGAATATACCATAACCGGACATTTGGACAGTTTCCAGTTTGGAGCTATGATGAATAATACTGCTGTGAATATTCTTGTGTCTTTCTTTGGGTGCACATGTGCTGCATTTCTGTTGTAGTAGAATTATTGCCTTATAAGGCATATGTAATGTTTAGCTTTAGTAGATGCTTCCAGTTTTCCAAAGTGGTATATGCTTTACACTTCCACCAGTGATGAGTCCAACAGCAATGAGTTCCAGTTGTTCTACATCCGCATCAACATTTTTTATTAAGTCTTTTTCATTTTAGCCATTCTGGCAAGTGTGTAGTGGTATTGCATTGTGGTTTTAACTTTTATTTCCCTGATGACAATGAAGTTGAGCATATTTTAATATGCTATTGGCCACTTGTATATCCTCTTTTGTGAAGTACTGTTTTGATTATTTTTCTATCAAATGGACCATCTTCTTATTGATTTGTAGGACTTTCTATATATTCTGGCTATAGGCCTTTTGTTAGTTTTAAAGATTATAAATATCTTTCTGTGGCTTGCATTTCTCACTCTCTTAATGATGCCTTTTGAGGAATGTAAGTTTTAAAATTTAACATAGTCCAATTTATTAATTTTTTTTCTTCAAGAATAATGCTCTTTGTGTTCTGGTTACAAAATCTTTTTTTCCTCTGGGTAATGCATATACTCTTCTTTATTATACTTTAGAACATTTTTCTTTGTTTTTCACATTTAGACTTACAATCTATCTGAAATAGATATTTGCATGTAATTTGAGGTAGAAGATATTTCCTTTTGTCCATAGTATATCCAATTGTCCTGACACTGCTTATTGAAAAGATTATTGTTTCTTCCAGGATTGTATAGTGCCACCTTTGTCTTCCATCTAGAGTCACCATAGGGGTAGACCTACATACACTCTAGTTTTTTTCCTCATACATTTGCCAATCATTAGCCAATGATTTAATTACTGTCACTTTATACTGTCTTCATATCTGATATCTCAGAGAGCAAATCGTCTCACCTGGTTTTCCTTCAAATTGCCTTCAGGGAGCCTTGGCTATTTTAATCTTTTGATAGAAATTTTAGAATTAGTTTCTCAAGGTCCACCAGAATTACCCCAAAACCCCACACTTTAGGATTTGAGGGGGGAGGAAATTGAATTAAGATCAAATTGGGGAGAATTGACGTCTTAACAATATTGATCCTTCTATTCCATAAGTATGATATATCATCTATTTATTTGTTTTCTTTTATTTTTATGCAATAGATTTACTAAATTTCTGTGTAGAGGTTGTATATGGCTTTCTTTATATTTATTCCTAGAAATTTGGTAATTTGATACTACTGAAAATGACACATTTTTTAAAATTCAACTTTCCTTTTTGTTAGTTGCAATTAAATAAAATGCAATTGATATTTTGCGTACTGATCTTTATCAATTTTTTAAAAGTCATTTGTTATTTTGATTTTTCTATATAATCATGTCACCTATGAATATTAAGAATTTGGCTTCTTCCTTTTCAATACCTCTTATTTTTCTTACTTATGATTTTGAGTAGAGCGATGTTAGTGAGCATCTTATTCTTATTCCTGATCTCAAAGGGAAGGATTTCAAAATTTGTTACCATAAAGTAAAATGTCTGCTAAAGTTTTTCTTAGATATGTGCTCTTCATAATATCAAGGAAGTGTCTATATTCCCAGCTCACTAGGCTTTTTGTAATCATAAATATAAATTGAATCATTTCAAATTTTTTTCTGCAAACATTTAGAAAACCATATTATTTTTCTCCATAATTTTTAACAAATATTTTTATTGATTTCAGAGAGAAAGGAAGAGGGAGAAAGAGATAGAAACATCAATGATGAGAGAGAATCATTGATTAGCTGCCTCCTACACAGCAACCTGGGCATGTGCCCTTGACTGGAATTGAACCTGGGACTCTTCAGTCCGCAGGTCGACACTCTATCCACTGAGCCAAACCAGCTAGGGCTCCATAATTTTCTTAATGTGGTAAAGTACACTAATTGATTTTCTAATGTTACACCAACTTTGCTTTCCTGGTCTAAACACAAAATGGTCATGTGATGTATTAACCTTGGCATGGATTGCTAATATAGTATTCAAGAATGTTGCTTCTATGTTCATGAGTTAGATTCATCTGTAAATTTTTCCTTCATATCCTCTTTCAAGTTTTGTTATCAAGGTTATGCTGGCTTTATGGAATCTAGTTACAGTGTTTGTGTAAAAATATAATTATTCCTTTCTGAATGTTTGCTAAAATCCACTGCCAACCACTCTCAACCTGGAGTTTTCTTTGGGTGAAGATACTTATTTACAGAGTTTATTTGTTTAAGGTTATATTTTATTTACATTTTTATTCTCCCTTTCATCTTTGGTAGTTCTATATTTTTAGGCATTTTTAGATTTTTTAAAAAAATTTGTTTATGTTAATTTTCAAGTTCATTTTCTTTACGTTGTTCATTATTATAATGACCAACAATTTATAATCCTACTGGAATACTTTTGACAGTGAGAGGGGTACTATAAATAATTGAAGTTGTTTAATTTTTGAAATGCTTACTCATGGATCTAAGGGTGATTTTGTTATATTTATAAAGTGGTTTTATTGAAAGTCTATTTTCAAGAGATAAAATATTTTCTATAAAAAATAGCATATCAATTTTTAGTAATACAAAAATATTTTTATGTAGAGTATCTATGCATTATCAAATGACCTAAAAATATTTGTTCTTAGTCAATCCTCATGTCACATAAGTTTCTTGGTTGTATTTGTCACTAATATTACTCTATCACTGATATTTTATGAAGAATATATTTTCAATATTATCATGTTTTTAATGTTTAATATACAGTAATAATTTGCTTAATGATGGGGATATGTTCTGAGAAATTCATTGTTAGGTGATTTTGTTACAGTGCAAACATCATAGAGTGTACTTACACAAACCTAGATGGACTACCTTACTACATACCTCGGCTATATGGTACAGCGTATTGCTTCTAGGCTACAAGTCTGTACAGCATGTTACTGTACTGAATACTGCAGGCAATTTTAACACACTGGTAATTATTTGTGTATCTAAACATAGAAAAGTTACAGTAAAATTATAAAAAATGATATGCCTGTATAGGGCACTTACCATGAATGGGGCTTACAGGACTTCGTCTGGGTGAGTCAGTGAGTGAGTGATGAGTGAGTGTGAAGGCCTGCCTAGGAAATTACTATACACTACTGTAGACTTTATAAACACAGTCCCACATGCCATTCCCCTGCTTCCTTCCGACAGGGTCAGAAATAGAACATTGAAGCTGTCAGTACTGCTCCAAAACAGGGATGTGGGCTGGATTGATTGGAAATATCCAGGAGAAACTAGCTGGGTAAGATGTAGATTACTATTACAGTGACTGTCAGAAGGGATCGAAAAGTGGCTCAAGGACCAGCAGGAATAAGAAATCAAAATGGAGAGATAAAGGAACATAGGGGATTGCTATGGTGATGTGGTCTTGGCTATTGCAGGTTGTAGCAGGGAACTTTGTGTACTCAAAACACAAACACACACACACACACACACACACACACACACACACCCTACAAAAAACGGAGTTTTACATGGAGAGGGTGTAGAACTGAGGATTCAATATTTTGACTTTAGAAGTTTGTTTTTGGTTCCATTGACCCTATCAAAGGGCTCTCTCTGTCTTTGAACTGATGTCAGAAATAAAACTGATCTATGGTTTACATCATTAGAACCTGAAAATATTCCAAAGTACAGGGACAGGCTGGCTCCATCTACCAGAGAGAGCTTTTACTAAAGTGACAGTAATACTTGATACTTCTTAGGTAGCTCCTTTGCATCTTTGCCATACACAGGATTTAGGCCCTCAACAAAGAATTTACAACAATGTACTCTGGAGACCATCAAGCTAGATCTGGGAGGGCTGTAGCACCTCTGAATACATAGCACTGGGGAGACAGGCTCCGCTGTGCTGAAATATGTCAATGGCTGACTGATTAGGATGTAATCTGTGCATTCAGTATTGAGGTGTTGTGACTGAGAGGACATCTGTTGCTGAGCCCTGTAGATATTCCTCCCACCAGAGAAAAATAAAATTCCTCTTGAATCACATACCCTTCCATTTCTCATAGGAAATTCAGCTCCATTATAATCTTACTAGGGGCCCAGTGCACTTTGAAAGGGACTGTGGGCCGCAAGGCACAGGGGCAATCAGGGTCAGCAGCCACTGCTCGCACCCGCTGATGGCGCCAAGTGATCAGGACTGGTGCTGGGCACTGGCAGTGGGTGCGAGCGGTGGCTCTGGTGCCAGCTGTGGGTGTAAGCAGGGCCAGCGCCAGCAGCAGGTGTGAGTACCGGGGGGGAGGGGGGACCACGGTGTGCGGGAGCAAAGAATTTTCAGTAACCACCAGAGGCTTGCTCTGATGACAGCGACAGGCACCCCACCTTGGTCTGGCACCCCTGCTCACTTGCTCCACCATCCCGCCATGGCTGATGCCCGCCATGTTCCGCACCTACCCCCTGGTGGTCAGTGCACATCATAGCGACCAGTTGTTCAGTTGTTCTGGTTGTTCTGCACTTCAGTCTATTTGCATATTAGCCTTTTATTATATAGGATGAGATCACCATCATATATGTGATGTGGCTCATCATTGAATAGACATTATGCGGAGCATGACTATAATGGCCTGCAGTGTTTTCTAAATTGAATTTATCTTTCTAAATTTGAAATTGTTGAAAATTTCAATGGACTTTTCTCTGTAGATCAAAACATTTTTAATTGAGAACAAACTACAGGTGTTGAGGTACCTCAAAGCTCATAGTAGTTTCCTGGAATAAATTTTATTATTTATTTCATAATGAAATGTTTAATATTTTGCCCCAATATTTTCACAGGCTCTGTCTTTTGCTCCCATTCAGAGTACATTTCTTTGAAAAATATTTTTGCAAGGCAAAATTCATCACACACGTTGTCTATGGTTCTGATTCTTTTCAGCATTCACTAAATTTATATGCTGCAAGATTGTGGGGCTTTTCAATTTCATTCCACTCCAGTTCTGAATATAAATTTATCCAATTAGAAAGAGGAGCTCCATTAAAAAACTTTTCTGACAAGTTAAAATATCACAAATCTCAATTATAATGTTCTAATGTTAAACCTTGGTCACCATTTGAATTCTCATAGTTTATTTCTCCTGTTCCTCTTTGCTTTAAAAGTAATACATTTATGTTTCTTTCTCTCTGAGGGCTGGCTACTTCATTGCAATCAGTAACTCCAAGAACTGAAATTTTATGTTGTCCCATTTCTTTAATATTTTCATTAAAGATTTCCAACTGATTTTTGGGAAAAACGAAACCAAATCATAGAAGTTTTATTTATGAAGAACTTGGAAAGTATTGTAGGACACTGAGGTTGAATTGCTAAGGAGGTCTTGAAAGGCTTGAATATTTACTAGCATTTTATTTTATTTTATTTTTATTGAATTTATTTGGGTGACATTGGTTAACAAAATTATATAGGTTTCAACTGTACAGTTCTATAATACATCATCTGTATATTGCATTGTGTGTTCACCACTCAAAGGCAAGTCTCTTTTTGTCACCATTTATCCCCTCTTTACCCTCTTCTACTTTTCCCACCCTCCTTTTACTCTGGTTATCACCATACTCTTATCTGTGCCTATGAATTTTTTTCTTTTGCTTCATCTTTTCATCTTTTATCACTCCCCGCCCCCATCACATCTGACAGCTGTCAGTATGTTCTCTATTATCTATGAGTCTGTTTCAATTTGTTTGTTTATTTTGTTCATTAGATTCCACATATAGGTGAAATCATATGGTGTTTGTCTTTCTCTGACTGGCTTATTTCACTTAGCATACTTACAGAAGGCTTGAATATTTCTAAAATCTGATGGTGGTGGCAAAGGCAGAATATGTGCCCTGCTTTTGTTGATATATATAGGATGTCCCCCCAAAAATGTACAGTAGGTCCTCGGTTACCTTGGAGATCCGTTCCTATGGCGTGACTTAATGCGATTTTCGCTGTAAGTTGGAACCCACCTACATAAGCACCTACATCACTCACATGGAGCTCATACACAGCAGTAATGAAGTGAAACAGTAAAAAAAAAATTAAAAGAAAGATAACAATTCCTGACCTTTACTTGTGGTAAATAAATAATAAAACACATAAAGCACATATGTACATATGTCGAAATGACGGAACTTTTTTTTATAAATAAATTGGAGATGGCGATGTAACCACGAAATGACATACATCAAGTACAACGTAACCTGAGGACTGACTGTATACATACACACTTTGAATAATTATAAAGTCAGTGTTTATTAAAATACATCATTTTAAAAATTGAGCTATCAGCTGTTAGAGTGTGTATACATTCATTTGGGACACACTATATATATTTACTTCAATAACAAGCTCATCACAAGTTTTTATAGTTCATCTTAAATTTAAATGTATATGTAAGTACTAAAAACTAGAGCTTTTTTTTAAAAAAAGATTTTTATTGATTTTAGAGAGGAAGGGAGAGAGCGAGAGAGATAGAAACATCAATGAAGAGAGAGAATCATTAATTGGCTGCTTCCTGCACGCTCCCTACTGGGGATCGAGCTCGCAACCTAGGCATGTGCCCTTGACCAAACTCAAACCCTTCAGTCTGCAGGCTGACGCTCTATCCACTGAGCCAAACCAGCTAGGGCTGAAAATTAGAGCTTTTATTTTAATTAGAATATAGCAGCTTCTTTGGGTATAATTATGAATTATGTGTGCACCACAGCCAATGATTAACTAAGATATAAGTGTGAAATTTAATAAGAATATTGCCTTATATTGGTGTCATGCTTTACCAAACCTTGCTAAGCAAAATTAGCCAATCAGACAAAGACAAGTATCACATGATCTCACTCATATGTAGAATCTAGTGAACAAAATAAACTGATGAACAACAAAATAGATCCAGAGGCATAGAAGCATGGAACAGACTGTTGAATCTCAGAGGGAAGGCAGGGGTGGGTGGATGGGTGGGAGAAATCAACCAAAGAACATGTATGCACATATTCATAACCCATGGACACAGACAATAGGGTGGTGAAGGCCTGGGGCAGGGGTGGGCTAGAAGGGGTCAGTGGGGGGAAAAGGGGACATATGTAATACTTTCAACAATAAAGATTTTTTAAAAAAGCAAATTATTTTGTCTTCATTGTTGAATTTCTAAACAAAGTTTACAAGAATATACACAAAAAATGTGCTATTTTGAATTTCAACATAATAAACTCCTAAGCATTTGACTCTGTGTAAACAACAAAGCATTATTGAATTAACTATGTTTCTATTGGAAGCATCTGATGACACTAGTATAAAGCCAGCATTCACACAATTGGGAAGTTATTGAACTAATGGAGCCAATACACTCATAGCTTCCACTTCACTTTTCCTACGTGCACCAGAAACCTTATCATAACAAATGAGTGGAATTAGTTTAGAGCAGTCATTTGATCCAGATGAAAAGCCATGCTTCACAGAATGATATATAAGCACACCTTCTGCGGCTGCTTTTGATAATTTTTGTCTTTAAGGATAGTCTTCTCAAAATAATGATTAATTTTGAAGCCGAATGTGAATACATTAGCTAGCAGATTTATAGCTTCTGTCTTTTTTGTGTGTGTACAGTCGGAAATAACACTGTAATTCCCATGATGATGGGTAAATGTAAACTAATGTTTTGTATAAGTAACATGTTTAAGAGCAACATCCTTGAGAAGCTAAAAATCATACATATTTTTTTACCAAATATATATAATTTAAAACTATTTAACAGAAAATAAAAAAATTACTTGACAGTAAAAGAAACATTTATAGATTTTACTCCCTTTAACAAATGACAAAAGTACTATAGCAAGAGAGTTTAGAATTTTCAAGTCTATATACTTCATGGCAGGACCCCACAGCTGTTTTCCCACATGAATTTCTCATTTAACATGTAATTTTTCATTTTCCTCACAGACTCCACTGCTGGCAGCCTGGAAGTTTCATGTACCTCAGGTTGCAGCGAGTCAAGGCCGAACTTACCAGAACACCGAGTGAGCTGATGGGCGGTGGTGCCAAAGAATCTCCCACCTCCCTCCACCAGGACCAGAATCAGCTGGTGCTGCCCCTTCTGCAAAGGGCACCTAATTCAATTAGTGAGGGGCTGGCAGTTACCTGTGAAGGGCAGTGTTATGCTGTCTGGTTAGGGTTAGCCAAAGAGTGGCAGGTCATTATCTACTATCTTCAGTGTTATAATGAACTTTGCTGAACATACATCTCAACACTACTAAATAAAGCCATGGCAGAAGTGAAAGTACAAAGAAGGAGTCTACTCAATTCATCTGGATGATTGTACTGCAAGTATTACAAATAACACTTTGTTACTAAAGGAAAACTCAGGCAAAATGGGAAGAAGCAGTTGGGATTAATTGCAGGACAAAAGGTGTAAACTGGGACATATAATACTTTGATAAATTCTTCCTTCCTTCCTTCTATCCAAGCTTCCTTCCTCTCTCCTCTTCCCTCCTCCTCCCCTTTCTCCTCCTCCTCCTCCTCCTCCTCCTCCTCCTCCCCTTCCTCCTCCTCCTCGTCTTCCTTCCTATTCTCTCTTCTTCTCCCCACTCTCTGTCTCACTCTCTCTCTCTCTGAAAAAACTCAAGCATATATCAAGTTAGAGATAATAGTATGATGAACTCTAAAGTACTTTAATCTCACATCTTCAACAATTCTGAAAGCATGACTATAATCTATAGTCTCCCAGTTACCCCATTCTCCTGGATTATTATATTTTTAAAGATTTTTAAATTGACTTTTAGAGACAGAGTGAGGGACAGGGGGAGGGAGGAAGAGAGAGAGAGAAGCAACTATGTGATTGGCTGCCTTCTGCACACCCCTTACTGGGGATCAAGCTAGCAACCCTGGCATGTGCCCCAACTTAAACCTGTAACTCTTCAGTGCAAGAGACATCACTCAACTAACTGAGCCACACTGGCCAGGGTTACTCTGGATTATTTTAAAGTAAGTCTCAGACACCATCTCACTTCATCTGATGACACTTTCAGATGCTTGCAGGATCTTCGGTAGCGCTGCCTCTTCTTCATTTTTTACATTGGTTATTTGTGTTTACTCTTTTTTTTTCTTGATAGTGTTGCCCAGCATTTATTTATTTTGTTAGGCTCTTCAATGAACCAACTTGCTTCTTTATTGGTCTTCTCTATTATTTGTTTGCTATTTCACTGAATTATTTTATCTTTATTATTTTCTTCCCTCCACTTTCTTTTTGTTCTACTGGATGTTCTTTTCCTAACTTCTGAAGATGTATGCTAGTGCAGTGATTCTCAGCCTTTCTTTTTTTTTAAACAAATTCATCCACCATTACCCATGTCTAACGTATGGTTTTAGTGGCACTTCACAAATTTTGATGTGGAGTTTATTTTAGTCAGATCAAAATATTTTCTAATATTCACTGAGATTTCTTCTGATAAGAAATGGGTTATTTAGAATTAAATTTCTTAATTTCCAACCATAGGGGGATTTTCCAGTCATCTTTTTACTATTGGTTCCTAGCTTCATTGCAACGTAGTGAGGAATTAGACTCTGTATGCTGTAAATGTTTTGAAATTGGTCAAGCTTTGTTTTATGTCCCCAGTCATTTTTAACAGACAGTTTTTCTAAATATCCCATACACACATAAAAATAATGTTTTTTGCAATGGTTGGGTGCAGTGCTCTAATAGTCAATTAATTAAATTGGTTAATCATGCTTAAAATTGACATCTTTACTGATTTTATCTTATCTGCTTGTTATATCAGTTACTAAGAGTAGTGTGTTAATATCTCCCTCTACAATTGGGAACTCAATGTTTTCTCTTTATATCTGTCAACTTCTCTTTTTATATTTTGAAGCTATGTTCTTAGGTACATGAAATTTATAAGTGGTATCTTTCCTGTTGATTTAAGCTTTTTAGCATAAAGAAACATCCTTCTTTATCTTTTATGATACTCTCTTTTTCCTAAAGATTTTTGTGTCAAATATTAAATAAATTTGGTGATATATCATCTTTCTTCTGTAAGCAGTAGTTATAGTTAGTGAGGAGTAGTTATACTCAGCACCTGTGATTTTGTGGACTGTACAGGTTTCAGAATTACAAACCTATGAAGGATCCAGAGCTGGTGAGAAAAGTGATAGATGTTACATAATAGCTTTCAGTATGATTCTTAAATGCATCCATAACACCTGTGAAACAGGGGAAACCTGGATTTCTTGGCTTCAGTTATGACACTGTGTTTGTAAGTGAGCTCAGGTAGTTCCTCCTGAGGACTTACAGAGATAATGGAATCGAGCCCCTGAAGGCCACTGCTGCAGCCAATGCACTCAGCACATTATATGACTAATGTTGCCTCACTATTAGCCAGCTAGGGGCCACCACGGGGGGTGGGCTTTATTCAGAAAAGAACTTTGCAACCAAAGTAAAGTACCAGACCTCGAAAAAGCAGGGTCTATAATAAAATTAATCCAGCTGAGACTCAAATTAAGACCCTGCTTCTATGGAAAATAATTGTACTGAATTTACCTTGTAGGAACTGTGCCTTTCTCCTATGCTATGTAAGCTAATGTGTGTTATGTAAGGTGGCTGTTTTGCTTTGTTCTTGACCATCAATAAAAAATATTTGTCCCTTAGGCACATACTATGCGATAGGCATTGCATTAATACTGCACACACAATTTCTCAATGATCCTCACCGCAGTGCTACATTGCAGGCATTATAAGAAACTGAGGCAGAGAGAATATATTAACTCAACCATGATTACAGAGCTAGCGAGTAGCAGAGCTAATGTCTGAAGTCAGGTTCATATATTTCAAAGGCTGTAATTGTTCCAACTCACAACGCTGCCTCCCCTAACCATGAGAATTTATGAACTTGTTGGGAAGGAAATGTTGTGATATGGGATTTCTTTGCAGACTACACTGGGGACATTCACCTCTAATTTTTCGTTGCCAGTGTTATCATTCAAGGCTGGACCATGTCTGTTACAAAAAGTACCTAGCTTTGGGATGGATAGGGTTTCACCATAAAAGCACTGGGGAGATTTGAGAGAAATTCTAACTAGGTTTCTAAATGCTATGCACATTTCTTCAAAACTGTAGAATACATAAATAAGCACAGGTCTTATCTGCAGCAATGAATTCATTGTAAGATGACAAAGAAAGCTGTGAGTCTCAAGAAGATAATGTTACACAAAGACAAGAAAAGCACTGCTATTTAAGTAAAAAACATATAAACAAATAAAATGATGATCTAGAGCAGTTGTTCTCAACCTTCTGGCCCTTTAAATACAGTTCCTCATGTTGTGACCCAACCATAAAATTATTTTTGTTGCTACTTCATAACTGTAATGTTGCTACTGTTATGAATCATAATGTAAATATCTGATATGCAGGATGACCTTAGGTGACCCCTGTGAAAGGGTCGTTCGACCGCCAAAGGGGTCGCGACCCATAGGTTGAGAACCGTTGATCTAGAGTCAAAGGATGTGAACTTATGGGTAGAGAAAGAGAAGAAAGGAAGAAGGGAGGAAAATATGGAGAAAAATAGAGAGAGAAAAAGAAAAAGTAAGTAGAGCAAGGAAAGCTAATTCAGTCTACTTCTATGGGAAAAATCCCGGGAGCAAAATATCGACTCTATGTGTAGAAAGTCAGTAACACTTAAAAATTAGGGTTTCCTACTTATAAGTTAAATATAAAAGCTTATTTTCTCTTTTTGTTTTGAGGTTATATCCCTATATAATGCTGCTGTATAAGTATTAACATTGATTTTGTATAGTCTTTCAGCATAATAACACTTTTCAATTCTTAGCAGATTTACAATGCTTTGTAGGTGTACCTGGGGCTTGACTTTACACATTGCAGAAAAACTGGAGTTTTCTTCCTTACATCATAACTTAAGTTTAAAAAAGAAAGAAACAAAGAAAAGAAGATTTAAAAATGTAAGAGAAGTCTAGAGTTAATTGTTAACTGGAATCATCAGTTAATGAGCTTGTTTAAGAAATGAGAAGATATTTCTTCACTTTGTCTAGCCTTATTATGTATCTATTCAAATGACAGTTAGAGTCTCCATGTTCCTAATTTTATGCTGAGATATGTCTTGATGATGCAATAGCTGTACAATAAATCAACTATGGAATTCAATCTGCTGTTGCTAAAAATCACTGTGGCAGGTCCTTGACACAAGGCAGGTGAACTGTTTCCAGAAATTGTACAATAAAGGAAATAAATAAACTGGGCAAAACCCAGGAAAGCCATAATTCTGAGGCTGTAGAGGCTACAGGTCAAGTTGACACTGTCTTGGTCCAGCCTTGTTCCACCATTGCTCAAGTGCTCAAGATGCAGCACTTGCTGTTTGTTTCTTCCTTTGCTCTGAGCTATTCACCCCGCTGAGACTGGGTTAAAACTGTTAGGTTTCTCTTGGAGACCAGAAACTGTGCTCCACAGCTTTTCATCAGTGTCTCAAATGGGATTGCCAATGGCGAAGATCTCTCAGGGAGAAACATGTCATCAAATATTGCAAGTTCTCAGTCACACCTTTTAATGAAAAAAGAAAAAAAAAGTCCCTCCTTCTATCCCACCCCAGCTTCTGCTCTTAACAGGGAACTTTTTAAATAAAACAAACAAGTTCTCAAACCTCTCCAGGGTCCCTCTTACCCTTGTCAGGACTGTGGTGCCCACTTTTGGCTATAAGATCTGTTTTTTTCCCAGTCTCTGGTGGTCTTGGCAAAACCTCATGCAGGTTCCCATGCCACACACCCAGGGAGAAGATTGTGGGGTTTGGTGGTTACAGGGAATGAGCCAGAGACGCTTATGCTTTAGTCTCTCTGAGCAACTCAACTCTCTGACCTTGCAGATGAGTCACTTGGATACCATTGACTGAAAGAGAGAATTCGGGGGCAAATATAGGAACCTTCTCTGAAATCCAGATGTTGTTGGTGAGCTATGTTTTCCCAGGTCAAATAAACAAGCACTGAAAGCAGTCATCTAGGCCCCGTGGAAAAATATTATGTACCCCAGATGCTTTCCTGGCTAGTGGGTGGCTAAATTAGGTTCTTGTTTTGTCTAAAGGCATTTGAGTATATATATAAAAATTACATAGCAAATATCTTGTGTCCCAACTCTCTCAAATTATGAAAACTACTATGCAGTCTTATAATATGTTAGTGGCAAAGCATAAACATAAATTAAAACCCAATTTACCAATAAAACATGTTGCTTGCATATTTTAGAAATGCAAAAAAGCATCGAGTCAAAACATTTTAATGTCTTAAACTATTACTCACAGCTATGCTATTCTGGAGTCACATTGCAATCATCATTAACTGATGAAATGAAAACTTGAAGACCCTAAGATTTCTCAGGAGAGAAACTACACATGATTTGAAATTTCTTGTATGACATTTAGTCTTACTAAGAAAAAATCCCACTGAGTTCCAATTTCTGTCGAGAGGGTAACCGACATTTAAGTTCTTTATCTAGGAACGTTTTCTTTTAGGACATTTGTTGGGTTTGGGCGTTTACTTCCCTCCAACTGTGAAGTTCAAGAATAGATGCTCTGGAAATCCCCAAAGAAAGCCTGATTCAGTCATCCCAACCTTTGCTAATTCCTGTTCCTTCCCTTTTCATCCCCTCAACCAACCCCTAGGAAATGCAGTGGTTATCTCTATCTGGCACGACTTACCTTTACCCATATTGAAAAAAGCCTTCTGAATTAGGTAAACGTTGCCTCCTCCTTACTCTTCCTTTCCTCCTCTTTATTTTCTGGGGATGATCCTTGGTTGATAATCTTTACTGTCCCTTGCCTACCAGGTAGGATGTTTCTTAGTTTTCCTTCAGCTGTCTAGGGTCTTCTCTGAAGGCCTTTGAGCACCAGCCAATCAGTGCATATCATCTTAGCAATTATAGCAATGGAAGAAGGTTTGATGTAGAAGTAAAATAGATTAGGAGGTAGATAGATAGAATGATAATATTGGGTTCACCAGTACACTTGGAGAGGAAACTTTTTCCTTTCCAGGACCTATTTTTCTTATGGTTATAATGATGGGTTTGGATAAGATACTCATAGACTTTTCTGAGCTCCTTGTATTAGTTGGGGTTTTCTTCACTGAAATCTGGGGCACACCTGTGTTGTACCACATACCAGGTACATGGATTAATTCATTCTATGGCTTCTGTAAACTTATTAGTTCACACATCTTATGTTCATATCAAAATACTTTATAAATTTTACTGGAATTACAAGATATTGGGAATAAGAGAATTGTTGAAGGAATTCTGGAAAAATCCTTTTATTTTTCTGAAATTGGTCTTTAACTTCATGGATTGAGACAGCAATGGTTCTCCAAGTTGTACTATATAATTGATTAATACAAAGCCTATTTTTAATTTTTAAGTTTTTGTTTGTTTGTTTGTTTATTTATCCTCATTACTGATTTTAAAAAATTGATGTGAAAGTCACATAAGATAAAATTAACCATGGTTAGTGTCATATTCAGTGGCATTTAGTACACTCCCAGTGTTGGGCAATCACCACTTCTACCAAGTTCCAAAACATTTTCATCACCCCAAAGGAAACCCTGTACCCATTGCTCATTGATTCCCCTCCTGTGCCCCAGTCCCTGGAAATCACTCAGCTGCTTTCTGTCTCTGTGAATTTGCCTATTCTGGCCATTTCATGTAAATGGAATCATAATTGTGACTGGCTTCTTTCACTTAGTATAACATTTGAGGTTCATCCACTTTGTAGCATGCATCAGAACTTCATTCATTTTTGCTGATAAAAAATACTCCAGTGTATGGATCTGCCACATTTTCTCCATTCACCCATTGCTGCACACTTGGCTTATTTCCACTCTTTGGCTATTGTGAATAAGGCTGCTATAAACATTTGTGTTCTTGTGTTTTTATCCAGACATGTATTTTCTTTTTTTTTTCAAGTATACAATAAATTATTAACTTTAGTCATTATGCTGTGCAGTAGGTCTCAAGAACTTATACATCTTGTAACTCAAAGTACCCTTTGATTAACATCTTCTCTTTCCCCCTGACCACCATTCAACTCTGTTACTATGAGTTTGACATTTTTTTTCTTTTTAGATTCTACATGTAAGAAATCATGCAACATTTGTCTTTCTGTGTAGAAGCCCATTTTTATATGTTCTGAGCATATCTATAACTAAAGGCTGTTCTCACGGCTTCTGGAGCTCTCTCTCCTAACCCTATTACAGGCTAATTCAATTTCCTTCTTCAAGTCTTGACTTAGATGTACTTTCCTCAAGATGCCTTTTCTAACTCTTCGTCTGCCTCAGGTGCTTCTCCTCTGTGTCTCTAGAACAGCCCATAACAGCACCCTACTACTCATCCTTCTCTCCCAATGGACTGAGATTCCTCTGACTCTTAGTGCCACCAGGGATGAGTATGACTCCCATCATTAGCTCAGTGCTGGCTCAGTAAGTGCTCATATTTAACTATAAATGGATGAATGAAATACATGTTCCTTTTGAGCTCTCTTTGAGGAAAAAGAAGATTCTTAGAAAGGGTCTAAATAGAAGACAGCATGTTCTAAACAGTACCTCTTAAAGGTAGGTAGATTCATTTAGCTAAATGCAGCCTTTCAGGAAAGTCAAATGTAATACTTTGGCAACCAATCCAGTTTTATTGTGAGTGGCACCTATGTCTTTGTATGCCCATTAGCTAGTATAAAATCTTTTAAAAGGTAGATTCTTGGATAACAAGGCCACAACACAAGCATTTACCACAAAGAATTGAAGGGTCAGTTGGAGAAGTAACTGGGAAAAGAAACCCCAAGGGAGACTGAAAAGGGTTATTTGTCCAGCAAAAATATGTTGAAGATAGGAGGAAGAGAATTGAGGCATTGAAGAGGGTCATTGATAAGATGCTATCAAAGGCAAAGCCATAAATATGTTACTTAGGATGTGGAGATAATAGTTTAAAAAATATCTTTACAGTTGCCCAAAGGATAACCAAAGTTATTTGTGCCCTTTCAACTTCAAGCATCCAAGTTATTTTCTCTCTTAAGATTAAAGCAGTTCTGGGGCCTAGGAGCTGTGTTAGATGTCTCTCTTCTTTACTTTATCATTGGACTTATCTATGTTTGCTAACCTGCCTCCTCTGATGGAATGTGTACTGCTAAGAGCACCCAGCCAAGTGCCTGGCACAGGGCAGGGGGAGTGGGTAAATGTTTCAACAAGTGAATGGAATGGACAAGTGGAGGTAGAGTTTATGGCTAAATGGTTCCTTCACATTTAAAGAAGGAATCTGATTTTCTTCCCAGCCAGTTTTTCAATTAAAGATCCTGAATTCCTGGGGGATGGGAACAGATAATCTGTCAGCTTTCAAATGTCTATTGATCAATCACTTTTTTCATAACACTCAAGTACTAAGAATATACAGATTCATAAGAAAAATCCTGCCTGTAAGGAGCTGATGATATAGTAGACAGATGATTGTACACAGAGATCAAATATCGCTTCATATCAGCAAATAGTGCTGGATCATCTTACTCTCCCAAATCTCTAAACTCAGGAAAATTGTTTGGCTTACTGAGGAGAGAATGTCCGAACATACGGGCGCAGGACCACCTACTGAAGGAACAACCTGAGTTTATGTACTTATTTAGCTGCAGTGAAATTTAATAAAAAAGCAAGAATAGAAGATTGATCTTCATGTGATTATTTAGTTGGTTGAAATTTAATTAAAAAGCAAGTATAGAAGGCTTTCTCCCTGTTTTAATTTGAACAAAGATAAGTTTTGATTCTCCTAAATAATCAGAAAGTCTTTTCTTCTATTTATGGGAGCTCTTATTATTTATGATGGAAAATTCACAGAAGAAGTAGAAAGATCAGTCATGTCCTAGGACTGAAAAGGAGTGAGTTCACCTGACAGAATTCAACTTGTCTCTATTTCACAATTAAAGGGGGAACTGCACTTATTCCCTGCCAACTGATTTGGTTTCACTCTCAAATGACTGTAGGAGTAAAGAAAATAAATAAAAATCTTATGTTTGAGTGCTCGCTCCACAGTTCACTACCTTTGTGTCACTTACAGTTTCCTCATTTGTTACAGGAGGCAGGCAGGGTGGCTCTGCTCTGGTGGGCGCAGATGACCTTGAAGGTTTGCTCTGGTGTTAGGCTCTGATTCTGAGGGAGATGCAGGCAGGGTGGCCCAGCTAAGCATTCATCTCTTGAGACACAGAATTCCAGGGCTTTGTAAGGCAGGTGGCAAGAGCTTTGGTTTTAAAGTCAGACAGACCTGGGTTTGAATCCTTGGGCTAGAACTTACTAGAACTTTTTAGGGTAATTGTCCTCAAGGAAGTTATATACCTAGAATCTATAGCTGAACCTGTAAAATGAAAATACTATATGTAGCTCCTGAAGTTGTCATGAGAATTAAAAATATATGTAAATGAACAAATGTCTTCGTTTTCAGCAAATGGTTGTACACCCCAGCCCCTTTCTGCAAACATACCTGTTAGCCGGGATATAGGCCATGAAGATGGGAATGTGGCAGGGCCAGAGGCAGCTTTGTCTCTTGTACCCTAGATAACAACCAGGAAATTTGATTTTCATGGACTTCAGCAAACCTAAGGTTGGCTTCCCTAAAGTTAGAGGAGATGAAAACAATTTCTCAGACAAGGGGAACTTGGTTGCAAACACCCATTTCTAGGCATCCGTGATGCCAACCATAGCTGGCAAGACTGACTTTTCCAAGAGGGAAATTCCCTTCACGCTGGCTCAGGGAGAAAGTCCAGACTTCACCCTGTCTCTTTCCAGAAAACAAGAATCTCTCAGTTTGTGTTTACGAGAAGATTGTAGGTTTCACTCCAGCTGAAGGTGAAAAGAATGTCCCCCTCCTCTGAGCCGAGTGGAGCCCACAGAGTTTGCTGAAGGTGTGGAGGGGTTGTTTCTCCCCGGCATGCCTGTGTGCTTGTGTGTGGGGGGCTCCAGGCAGGCAGGAGACCTCTTGGACCAGGTGCCTCCGAGCCAGGAGTCGCCCCGCACACTTGTACACTGCATATGTTGTGCCTATGGGGTTGGAAGTCAAGCCAGAAATAATTCCCTCTTGAGACAGAGGAGGGCAGTTCCTACTGGCTCAGCCAGGGGGTGGCTCCCCCTTCATCTGTCCCGGAGGAGCTACTGTTGACAAGTTGCTGGGTCCCTTCAGTTTAGATCTCTATGTGGAGCTTGTGTAAGGGACAGGGGCAGGGTGGGGGGAGAGAAGTCCTATTTGGATGTGAGGAGGGGGCACAACTTGGCAGGTGGGGCATCTGCTGCTGCTCGGAGCCCAGGACCATCATGAGGGTCAGAGGGGGGTCCATAGATGTGCACTCAGGTTCTGACCAGAACAGACCACAATAGCAGATGTTTTGTGTGTGGCCCAAGTGTGTTTGTACTGACCAATGTCTTGTGCTGCTTTATCTTGATGGGATTACAGCTGAGCAACCCAATTACCCAGAGTGGAACTGAGGAGACATAATCAGGCCTATCCTGATATCACCGTTGGAACTTCCATTCCTAACGCTTGGGCAAATGGGCCAAAGAAGATGTCAGGGGAAGACTAATCCACAGTGAAGACTTAAGGACTCTCTGGGCAGAACTATTTTGATGCCCTGGACCTGGTTCAAACATGGGATTCTTGGGTAAATAGTGTGAGCTCATGCTCTACATTCAGCTCTCTTTACTGTCTCCCAGGAGTTGTGTGGCTGGAGGACATCTGCAGCCCCACTCCTTCACCTCCCAACCCACTGGGTCTCTGTTCAGGATGAACCTAAGAAGCAAATGATCTTCCCTGTGGTCATCTATCTGACCAAACTTGAAAGCAGTGAGAATGTTATTGAGGAGAAAGAGATGATGAACGTTCATTTTACAAACAACAACAGCCATAATAATTATGGTAACACCCTCGGATGGGCCAGGCTCTAACTTAGTGCTATGCTACTGTAGCTCTGGTTTGGCTGGCCTCCTTGGCTTGGCAGGCTCCATCCACTTCATCTCCCCCTTCTCCTGTTGGCCGAGCTCCATCCTCCTCTTGGCTCCTGCAGCTCGATTCCTGGCTGGCTGCGCTAATCCCACATAATATTTTACGCAAATTTATATGAACCCCGTTACAAAGCCTAGCAAAGAGGCACTGTTTCTTTTCCTTGATAAAATTAATCATTTATAACTTGGCTCTGAGAAACCAGTCCAACCTGTGGGTGCTCCGTTTTTGCTCACAAGAAACATTCCCAGCCCCACTTTAAAGGAAAAAGATTTCCCATTCCTCTGCCAGGCTCTGGCCCCCCAAAGTGCCATCTACTTTGGAAATTCCCACCAGTCTCATTTAGAATCACACTCACAAGTTGCCTGGGAATTTCTCCCAGAAAGCTCCTATCTACCCCATTTCTTGGGGCTTGATTTCCCACAGACCCCTGGGTGGTTTAGATTGTTGTCTATATCAACAACATGATAGACTTACTGTGTTTATCAAGCTTCTCCAAAGAGTTGTGGGAATCATTTGTGAATTACTTCTTTGCTTTTTCTTAAACGAAATTCTGTTTTTGCTCATGTTAAGTGACTGTTCCCAGGGAGCGGTTTCTTTGGTGGCATTGTTACACGAAGGAGGAAGACGTAATCCCTGGTTCAAACAGAAATCAATGAAGGCACCGAACTCTGGATTTGCAATTAGGACAAACAAAGTTCAGCCAAAAAACACCTCAATCAGCCCCTGATGCCTCATTAATAAAGAAGGTAACTAATTTTTCAGCACCAGAGAGAAAATCTAAGGACTGCACTATATGTGTCGGCACATACAGGCAGCCTCTATACATAGACTGCTCTAGGAAAACAGAATAGAATTTCTCTACTCTTGTTTTCTTTAAGCAAAGGCAAACAGTAGGTTGTAGCATCTAGCACCTCAAACTTTTCAACAAGTCACGGGGAATGGAAAGAGCATCTGTGGACCCAGTCACTTTCCTCAAGCAGCGTGGGTGGTGGTGGGCTTGTGTGTCTGTGTTTTTCTACCTGGTGCTAGTGAAGAGTTAGTCAACTGTGCTTATAGCTCCAGCTTTGGGAATATAATTTCTGCTTTCCATTTAAACACCTAACTCTCCTTTTTTTGTAGCAAGGAGTCATGACAAACATACACTCAGGAAAGCTTTCTCGGACGGCAAGTAAAGTAAATTGGAATGGATACCAATGAACAGCACTTCCCAGGTGAATGACCAGAATCCCATCTAAAGCTCAGAAATGTGGTCAGATTTGTTCAAATCATGTGGCAATTTAATAGATATAGGACTAAGGTCTAATTCGTCAAATTCCTAATCTAGTGTTTTGTTCTTTTTCAAAAAAATATTTTTATTGATTTCAGAGAGGAAGGGGGAGGGAGAGAGAGACAGAAACATCAATGGTGAGAGAGAATCACTGATCGGCTGCCTCCTGCATGCCCCATATTGGGGATCGAGCCCATAACCCAGGCATGTGTCCTGACCGGGAATCGAACCGTGACCTCCTTCATTGTTTGACGCTCAACCACTGAGCAACACTGGCCAGCTAGTGTTTTGTTCTTAACTTCATTAACTTTCATTCTTTGTCCCAGATGTTTCAGGCATTCTGGATGTTCAAAGTATATATTATAATTCTTTCCAGAAGCATTCCATACAGGATGGCTCACAATATATTCATATAATCTACTAAATAAAAAGAGGTAAATGAATATCTAAATCGGTACTTGCCAAGCAGTCTTGTTCAGTTAATGTATAAGAGATAGTAATGACTCTACAAGAGACAGGGTGAACACACACACACATCCGGGAATCAGAACTCAGGACTAAATATCTAAAATAACAACAGGGTTCATGTGACCAGATTCTCCCATTAGGAAACAGAGGAAAGGGGCACACTCTTTAAAATTTTAAAATTGATCCTTTTGATCCTTTTAAATGACCTTTTTATTTTAAAATAAGTTTATATTTACAGAAAGGTAGCAAAGATAGTACAGAGTTCTGATATACCCGGCCTCCAGTGTGCCCTGTTGTTAAGGTCTTGCATTAATGTGATAAACTTGTCACAAGTAATGAATCAATATGGATACATTATAAACTAAGTCATTTTAAACTAAAGTCTATATTTTATTTAGATTTCTTTTCTTTTCAGCTGTTTTTCTATCTTTGATTCCCATCCTGGACACCACATTTACACTTATGGGTATTATCCCCTTATGGTCCTCTACACTGTGCCAGTTTCTCAGAATTCCCTTATTTTTGATGAATTTGAGGTGGACTGGTCAGATGTTTTTGGTAGAGTGTTGTTCACTTTGGAGTGTCTGATGTTTTTCTCATGGTTAGACTGTGGTTATAGGTGTTTGGGAGGAAGATGAGAGAGCTTAGGTGCCAGTCTCATCACATCTACCCAGGGTGCATACTGCCAGCATGACAACACTACTGATGTTAAGCTTGATCATCTGGCTGAGGCAGTGTGAGTGTGGTTTCTCCTCCTTCTCGCCTGCTTTTCTAGAACACCTTTTGGAAAGACACCACTATGCACAGTCCACACTTTAAAAATGGGATATGATGCTCTCCCTTCTTGAGGGAGCAGTGTTTATATACATTCTTTGAAATTTGCTTTTGCTTTTTAAATCACACTATCTATGAAATCACAAGAAACAGTAGGTACAACATTAGAACATGAAATGAAAGATAAGGTGTGAAAAGGTCTCAGGAAATACCTAGTTCTGCCTTCCTGATTTAATGGGGTCTGTATTGATTAATTCGCACAGAGCACACTCACATGTGGTCAAGTTAAATTGTCAACATTTATTATTCACTCACTAAGTGTTTTTTTGGTGCATATTCTTTGCTAAACTGTGGGTCCCATCATTTTAATTTAAAACCACACTGGGTAGCAGGTAAGAAAAGTGCCACAATTCTCTCTCAGCTTTCAGATGAGAAATCCACAGCAGAAAGATTTTCCTGGTTGCTACTGATCAAGCGACAAAGAATACACAGGTTTTTGGACAACAAGCGCAGTGCTTGACTATACTCAATGGTGTGGTCTTCCTGACACCACGAAGCAGAACAGAACAAGCTGTTTTTATTAAATATTTCCATGGGTAATCCTTATTTGCTGAACCATACCTGCCACTGAGAAATCAAGGATTCAGCTTAAAGTTTTATTTGGCTCATCCTAGGATTCCATCTCCTCTAGCCACAACCTCCTCCCTATCCTTGCTCCCACCTCTGTAAACTATTACGCTGGCTATGTCTATATTCCTGCTCCTGAAAATAAGTAGTGTGTTGACTGCTTGAGACTTGAGTGTCTACTGTTTAAATATATTATCAAGGTGTTTGCCTGAGATCTGTTGCTGTAGAACTCTGGTGTTCCTTTATAAGAGCTCAATTTATCCTGGCACTTTACAAATCAGTCCAGTGGTCTTTTAGGAAATAAAGACTATCTATTATGCAAAGAACATTGTATTATATGTCATAGAAAATGCATTCAAAACAAAGGGAAGCGATTACAATGGGATGATTGGTACTGGAAGGTTTCTAATCTAAAAATTGCCAAAGAGTTGGAAAAATTCCATGACTTGGAAATGTAGTTCTCATAATAAAGAGAAAAATAGAGCTGTGAAAGGGATAAGGATTGAATGAAACACTGAAGTGAACTTAAGAGATTGAGCTGAAATGAGCTAGAAAAACAGGGTTAATCTGAGAGATAGTGGATCATTGAAGATCCGATCTAACATCTTTACCTATATGCATGATATTCATGCCACACTCACATTTTACCCTCCTTCTCTTCTCTAAGGCTTCTCCTGAATTATCCTTTATAATAAACCACTATAAAATATTTGGCACCAGAAATAGTGATGTTCCATGGTCCTCTTGGGAATGGTTTAAGGCAAAATCAAAATATATATTTTTCTTTCTTCAGAGTTTTAGGAGGAGAGACTATCAAAATTCAAGTTCATCATACATTTATTTCTAATACAACACATTCAACTTTTATACAGCCGGCTTAAAGAATCTTATTCTATTTTTTTAGCTCTCTCAATTTTCATATTATTTTGGCTGCTTTTGGTCAGACAGGCTCTCCTGAGATAGTTCACTCAGTATGCAATTACCCACTGTGAAAACATTTCCATTATTCTAAAACCATTCTTCTCTTCTCCCTTTTGGTATTGAATTTATTAACATCAAAAGAGACTAGTTTTGGAAGATTTAAGACAGAAAGAAAACTGTCTTTCAAGTCTTGGGGTCTTTGTTCCATGGGCTATATATATAGCAGGTAAAGGGAAGCAATATAATAAAACTTCAGAGTAGGATACACTGAACTAAACCTACCCCCTACCGCATACATTTGGGTGGCATGAATGGGATAATTTAAAGGTTTTGGCAGTCAACGTAGAAGTCTTAATGTCATTATGACTCAGGCCTATGAAGAGAGAAAATAGGTTATAGCAAAGGAAAAGGACAATGGAACAAAAGAGTATCTGTAACCTCCCTTTCCATCCACAAGTCAGTTTTTCCCTATTGTTACCATACTCCTTACTGACTTGTAGCCAATGAATATTAATATCAGACTCATATTCTGTCAAAATAACTAAATGAACTTTTGTTTTCAGACTAAAAATATGTTAGAAAAGCCAAGAACTTTCAAAATAAATACTGGCCTTTTTTTCTTATGACAACTGACAAAGAGAAGAGTAAGCTACAGCTCAAAGCTTTCTGATCTGTCCTAGCTAGTTTGGCTCAGTGGATAGAGTGTCAACCTGTGGACTGAAGGGTCCCAGGTTCGATTCCTGTCAAAGGCATGTACCTTGGTTGCTGGCCCTCTTGTCAAAGCATGTGCTCAGAGGCAACCAATGTGTCTCACATTGATGTTTCTCCCCCTCCCTTTCTCTCTCTCTAAAAATCAATGGGAAAATATACTCGGGTGAGGATTAACATACATACATACATACATACATACATAAATAAATAAATAAATAAATAAATAAATAAATAAAAGCTTTCTGATTTACCTGCCAAAAATTTTAGAGAGATATGGAGCATGATTCTCAAGAAAATTCAAACCTCAATCCTTTTATCAATATTAAGAGAATTTTGTCAAAGTTACCATTTGTACTCTATAGTTAGTTATTCTAAAAAACTGTCTCTAAGAGAACTTTGAAAATTAAAAGGATAAAAATATATATTTCAAATGTAGAAAATATGCATAATAAAATCATAAATATGATTTGACCCAAATGAGGACGATCATCATGATGTAAATGTTTTCAAGTTACAAATTATTGTAATATTTTAGCATAAGATAGATTTATATAATTTCCCCCATCTCCCCTGCACTTCTGTGTATGGAGCAATAAGGAGAGGAATCAGAACCAATAAATTCTAAAAGATTTAGTGGTTTTTTAAAAAGTTATTTCAAAAGATATTATTCACTGTAATCCTTAGAAAGGTTGACTGAAAGGTTATACCTCTGTAGGTTTATGCCTGGGGAAATGCATTGGAGGCTCAAGGACAGGAGGAAAAGAAGGGGGAACCATAAATGCAAATGCATTTGTATAATTATCAAGAACTGAGAGAACAATAAACTGCATCTACCATCTATCTATCCTTTAGGCTACTGTTCTGCCCAAGTACATATAGTTTACTTTTGGCAACAACATAAAATCTTATTAATATAGTTCCTATTCTTCCCATTCTGGCCCCACTCTACCAAGCCAATCTCATTTTGTTTTCTAGTTGGCACATACATTCATTCTTACAGATTGATCTTTCCACTCTTTGCATAAACTGCCCCATTCCTTTACCACTGGGCTTCACTGATGTTACCCACACCCTCCCTGGAACACCTTTCCTTCAACCTTCTGCCTACCCATGTCTTACAGATATTTTAACATTTAGCCCACACTCCTTGAAAACTTCTTTTTCTTCCTTAGACTACTTGGATTACTTTTTTTAAAAATTGGACTTCAAAAATCCAGACTCCACAATTTATTTCTTTAACTATTTTCTAATGGTTTTCAAGTGTGTTTGTTAGTTTGACTTCTAGGATATACATTAAATTCTCTCAAGAAAACATATCTTAAATTTCTACTGTACTTAACATGAACCTTAGTGGTTCTGGACTTAAATATGATGTCACATAAATACTAGAAGATGATTGATTTGGCTTTGCCCATTCGAAAAAAATGCATGCAAAATCTTTCAATTATTTTAACCATCTGCATGAATCGATTTTGTTACATCAGATCAGAAAGAATACAATAAAGTGGCTGGAATCGGGTGGGGATGAGTGAATGGGAGTGAGTACGGGATACAGAGTATATAGTATACCTTATCTTATTTAGTCTTTCCTCTGAATGTGATATTATAACCACAAATTTAAAGTTCAAAAGCTGATGCTCAGAGAGGTTATATAACTTGCTCAAGTTTATAAGGCAAATATGTGACATTAAATACATTCATAATGCTGTGCACGCCGTAACCGGTTTGGCTCAGTGGATAGAGTGTCGGCCTGCGGACTCAAGGGTTCTGGTCAAGGGCATGTACCTTGGTTGTGGGCACATCCCCAGTAGGGGGGCGTGCAGGAGGCAGCTGATCGATGTTTCTCTCTCATCGATGTTTCTAACTCTCTATCCCTCTTCCTTCCTCTCTGTAAAAATCAATAAAATATATTAAAAAAAATAATGCTGTGCAACCATCACCACCACCCATCTCCAGAACTCTTTTCATCTTGTAAAACTGAAACACTATTCCCATTAAACAATAACTCACTATTGCTATTCCCCAAGCCCCTGGCAACTACCCTTCACTTGTCTCTCTGATTTTAACTAAGTACCTTATATAAGGGGAATAATACAGTATTTCTTTTGTGAATAGCTTATTTCATTTAGCATAATGTCCTCAAGGTTAACCCATGTTGTGCCATGGGTGTCATATGAAGTTGGATATTCAGGAATTACTCAATTTTATAACTTCTCTGAGTCTCTACAATTCCTCATCTCTAAGGTGAAAATAGTACTTGCCCAACTTCTGGGCTGCACTGGATTTTTGGGGATGATTAAATGTGAAGATAATGAAGTGAAACCATTTTCAAAAATCATGATTGTTTTTATCAACAGGGAAAAAAACTTTTCATTTTTGCATGATGTAGAAAACTATATAAACGGCAGTGTGGTGAATGAGAGGAAAGTTTCCCTGGCCCACCCTGCACACGCACACACAGCCACACTCCCAGAATGATGAAAACTCCTTCCATGTCTCCGTTTAATGACACAGCCGGGTTTCATGCTGTTTTACAAAATACAGCACGGGTTTGAAAATCCTTGGACATCAGAAAGTACATGACGGCCACCTTTTTATTTGGGGGTTAAAAGTGGGCATGAGATCCAAGGAACCTCAAGTCACCGTGTGCAGGACAGTCAGGCTGTGGTGAGCAGAGCATCCAGGCTGCAGATATTTGCACAATTTTACTAGTACAAACACCCAAGGTACCAATGCTTTCATGGAAATCCTGGCTGTGTAACCGTATTAACATTGGCGGAGGCTTGAAGCTATTTTCAGAATCCTTCACAAACTTACAGGAAGTACCTTCCCTTTTTATTTACATTCCGTATTGTTATTTTTAAGTAATGCACTTGCAGGAAGACGTTTCCTTTGCCCCTACTGAGAGTCACGTTTTTAAAATCACACATGTATGAACAATCATGAAAACACATAACAATCTGGTTGAGTGAAGCTTAAGAGAACAACACTCCAACTCTCACCTGATTGAAATGCTAGACTTGATGGCTCTTTCTAGCAAAGCTTGAGTGCTTGCAGACTTGGTGGAGTAGACTGCCCCCCCAACCCCCCGCCCCGCAGACTCCAGTGTGAGCTGTGGCAAAATCAATAAACAAATAAATAAAGTAAAGTAAAGACCAGAGGCTCCGTGGAGAGTTGGGGCTCCCTGTCTCTTTTATGAGTAATGAATGTGGTAACCACAGAGACTTGGAAAGGATTGGGATTCTCAACTCCGCAAGCTGACTTTCAAGTAGGTCTGCGCACTATTACAGGGGCTTGCTGGTGGTTGGGGGATCAAGGAATAAATAAGAAGTGGGAATTCAGGCAGAAAAGCAGGGGCCTTGGAAAGGAAGACATGATAGGGATTGCTGTAAATCGACCCTCTCTCCCTCTGGAGATTTGTGTGTACTGAAGTTTGAATCCCCAGGAACTGTTGTGCAATGTGACTGAAATTCCCAGCCAATCTCTTGAGAAGTAAGACAACTTGTGCCCAAAGAGACCCACCTGACGAGGCCATCTGTTTCGAGACTGTTTCACTGTCCTGGGTGGTCCCAGGCTTTTGAAAGGGAACATCTTTCTCTTAAGAAATACACACGAAGTAAATAGAACAGAAGCTGGCTCTTACACATTGGCCTCCCCACTCCATTCCAAATCCTTCATGTTTTCTTAAATGTGGGGGGGATTTCATGCGTCAGTCCCGTATGTGCCTATTCTTGAATGCCAGCAAGAAAGACAGCAAAGGGGAAGAGAGGGAGACTGGAGGGACCCATGGAGCACTTGCAGATCCAGACATGAGTAAAACAACTGTGGTCACCTTAGCAACTTGACCTCTTCCACAACCCGGTAGTCAATCAACAAGGTCATGGGAGGTCAGAAAGGTAGAAATATGGTGTCTGGTTCCATGTAAAATAGTTGCTAGTCTACAATACTAATTTTTTTCTGGGTTCACAATGAAAAATATCTTTGGAACATTAATATGGACTTTAATTTGCATGGTGATTATCTTTTCACTAATGTATCCATAGGAGTCAAGAACAAAAAGAGGATTTATTTTTTCTCTCTCAAATTTGTTAAGAGAGGTACTTGCTCACTTCTGTACAGAATGCAAGATTGCCTCTTCAGTGTGGCACTCCACCCACTCTTTGAATATTTAAAGCATTTCATGACTCGAAGAAGCTGCCAATAATTCTCCAAAGAGAGAATGATGTAGCTAAGGAAGCTGCTTCTTTAAGAGAAAGTCAGAGCAGAAAATGGGTATAAGAGGGAACCAAGTGGAAACTATAATGTAGTTCTCTTTACCTCTTCTGGAGTACCAAGGGCTGCTAGGCCTCTGCTCGGTTCTGAAAGTGTGTGTAAGAGCCTGGGGAAAGAAAGAATCTCTGCTTAGCTGCACTAGTCATGAAAATGTTTATCTCTGACTCATCTAATAAGAGGCACTCTGGGAGTTTAAGGCATAAAGAAAAGAGATGGAAAAGGAAAGAGATTTTGAAAAAATGCCAAGTTATATGATTAGAGAGGATAGATGAATATTGGAAACTGAAGAGGAAGAAATGAAATGAAAATCAATCACAATACAGTGACTCATCTGGCTTTGATTTTTTTTTCCATTTAAAAATAGTATCAGGATACAAGTGAAATTTCAACCCTTGTCCTATTAAAAATGTAATTCTTTGTTTTGATTACTACTAGTTTCATTTCCTGAAACACTGATTTTTTTCCTTCATATATAAAAAGCAAAATCCACTTCTGAAAAATGAAGATTTTTTATGCTACATTCAGGGCAGTGTTCTCCCCAACTCTTCAGAGGATGGCTAAAAAGAAATCACGCCTTTTGCCAAAGGGCCTCCCAACTACAGGGCTCATGATTAAATAAATTCTTTGACAGAGGAGAAGAGTAGGTGTCTGTCCCAACTGTGAAGAAGAAATGCTTTAGAGGAAGCCCAGAGTGCAGTGTCGGGAAGGATAGTAAGACTTTATTCTGTGAAAGATTAGCCTAAGAGTGAGGGGTAGCACAAATGACATCTATTTGCTACCCTTTACTAAATCGGATGGTTCTAGAGGCACCTGCAAAAGGTGTTACTCACATAAATATTTCATCTAGTGGTTCCTAAGAATGGAAAACCACTTGACTGGATAACTTTAGCCCATAAATACAGAAGCTTTAGCGGAAATACCTTGAGATAAGGAAAAAAACAGGACTTGTGCTCTGGGTAGGGAGGAGGTGATTGATATCAGATCCTCCTGCCTTGATGATGGAATTGTGTATATGAAGGGCAAGGGAAGTGGAGAGGGGTCAAGGCACTAGATGCCCGATTACAGGGAAACAAAGATGCAGAAATACAATGCTCTAAGATTCACCCCTCGATCAATCATGGTCTCTTAGATCTGAAATGACCCAGACACACCTGCTTCAATGAATCCTGAAGCTGAGGAATAAGTTTCTTTTTAATGAAGTAGTTTCTAGAGAAATCCATTGGGAGTGCAGAAAATTAAAACACTGCAATGTGTTTTAGTTTGCAAGCCCTTGCCCTCCATAAGGAACACTCACTGCTCTTAGAACAGTGCAGAAATTAAAAGCTAAAAAATTTTCATGCAGTGTTTCTGCATGAAATATCAATGACGGCGAATCTTTTGAGCTCGGCGTGTCAGCATTTTGAAAAACCCTAACTTAACTCTGGTGCCATGTCACATGTAGAAATTTTTTGATATTTGCAACCATAGTAAAACAAAGACTTATATTTCAACCAAAAAATGTGTTCGCGTGTCACCTCTGACACGCGTGTCATAGGTTCGCCATTACTGAAATAGATAGATACATGTATTTAAAAATCTACCTATATATAATACTGTTATGTCCTACTTCCCATTTACTTATGTTTCTAAAGTGAAGTTTGTTCCTGGAATATGACAGTTAAAAATCACAAGATTAATTTAATAGTTGTTGTGGGTTGGGGTTTGACAGGAGTGATCCTCACATATACCCACACGTATACCCCACTTCACTCTACTAAAAATCTCAGGAAAAGTATCCTAGTAAAAGACTTGAGATGATATTGAGCAAATAGTTCTATGTCCAATTTCACAATCACCTCATATTAATTGATTATTCTGTTTGTGGGGCACAGACTTTTGAAAACCCTTTTTTAAATTAAGACCCACCTCCCCCTAAAAATCCTCCCAAATATAGGTGGAAAAAAGTCCTGTTGGGAAAATTTATATTTTCTGATAAAGGTGCCAGACATTTTTTTATGCTACAAAACTAAGGTCACATCTCTAGCTTTCTCGATTACCCTTGGTGGTACTATTACCTATTAATTTAACTAACCATTCTAGAGTCTCATTTTTTCCAGTCTGTAATGTAAGTCCCCTTAAGAAAACTTTTGCTCTCTATATTACATAGTCATACATTTTGTCCTAAGCTGCCACTTTCATGCTTCAAGAGAACATTCTTATTTGAATACTAGAGGCCCAGTGCACGGAATTTGTACATGGGTAGGGTCCCAAGTGGCTGCTGGCTGCCACCTGGGGCTGGCCAGGGGGAGGGGACACGGGCAGTTGGCCAGCCAGCCCCACCCCCTGGTCGAACTCCTGGTCAAACTCCAGGACGAGGGGACAATTTGCATATTAGGCTTTTATTATATAGGATTAGTGAACAAATCCACCTCCATTTTCATCTTAATTCCTTAGATTTTTGTCTTTACAAACTAAGTACCTCCAGTTCTTTAAAGGCCTAGGTTCCCATCGGTAGTTCTTTTAATACAATTATTATTTCAAATGAAGCTTTCTACATGGTTGCATATACTAGGTGTACCAGTTAATAAGGCGGATTTTTTTCAATAGATGGAGTTACACATATGTTGATATATATATGCGATTTGATATGTATGCTATTTTGTTGTATTGACAACAAGCTTCAAAACTTCATATGTCAAATTTTCTGAAGGTGTTAACATCATAGATACTTTTTACACTTAAAAATGTCGAATATCGTGCCAAAAAAAGAGCATTTACGGGAAGTTTTAATTCATTACTTTATGTTGAAGTAAAAGTGCTGCTGGAAGTTATCGTATACTTCTGGAAGCTTATGGTGAACATGCTCCAACTCAAGATACTTGTGAACACTGGCTTAAAAGCTTTAAAAGTGATGATTTTGATGTGAAAGACAAAGAACACCCAGGTCAACTGAAAAAGTTTGAAGACCAACAATTACAAGCATTATTGGATGAAGATGCATGTCAAACTCAAAAACAACTTGCAGAAAGATTAAACGTTGCTCAGCAAACAATTTCCGATCATTTACAAGCAATGGGAAAGATTGTAAAGGAAGGAAAATGGGTGCCACATCAACTGAACAAAAGACAAATGGAAAACCGAAAAGTCATCAGTAAAATGTTGCTTCAATGGCATGAAATAAAGTCTTTTTGAATCGAATTGTGACTGGTGATGAAAAGTGGATTTATTTTGAGAATCCCAAATGCACAAAATCATGGGCTGGTCCAGGTCAACCATCAACATCAACTGCAAGGCCAAATCCCTTCGTAAAGAAGACAATGCTCTGTGTTTGGTGGGATCAGGAAGGTGTGGTGTATTATGAGCTTCTAAAACCAGGTGAAACCGTTAATACTGATTGCTATTGTTAATACTGATCGAACCACGCTTTGATCATGAAACGACCAGAATATTCCAAAAGACACAGAAAGTAATTTTGCTTCATGATGACACACCATCACCCACTTCATAACCAGTTAAAGACACGTTAAAAGATCTTGCCTGAGAAGTATCAACCCACCTGCTGTATTCACCAGACCTTGCTCCTTCAGATCACCACTTGTTCAATGATACACGCATTTTCTGAGCAGCACTTCAAAATGTACGAAGAAATGGAAAATTGGGTCTCTGAATGGTTTGCCTCAAAACAAAAAAAGTTCTGTTGGGACGGTATCCACAAATTACCTGAAAGATGGGGGAAATGTGTAGCTAGCGATGGACATTATTTTGAATAAAACACTTTTGATGTTTCTCTTGAAATTATCGTGTTTTCTTTGATTACAAAATCCGCCATTATTAACCAATACACCTAGTACATCATTAAGTTTGTGTGGTTTCTAGTTCATTCTAAACTCTAGCAATTTTATTTCTCACAGTGTTTTCAGCTAAGTTAATTAAAATAAAAGTTGATGGATTTATGCGTTAATTTACAAAACCTTTTTGCCTCACCTTTAACGATGGAACCTATTTTTTCCCCCTGCCAAAGCGGATTTTCCATTACTAACCTGCTGCTATTGCATTAAGTAGTTGCCATTTCAAACACTACTGGAAGGTTCCATTTCTACTTGGAGCCTATTTAAATTACTTTTAGAAGCTTTTAATTACAAAAAGGTCTCCTGTGCCCTTTGTAGCCATTTTCAGTTTTCACTTACCATCTTTAAATGGAGGAAAAGATACATCTTAAAGTTATTTTGCTGGAAAGTAGATGTAAGATGCTGGGATAAGAAGCTTTACACTTATTCATATGTCTGGTATTCCCTAGGTGAGTTGTTTTACAAAATCTCGAATTCTACGTGAAATCAGGACAGGCAGGAGAAAATGGAGATCAGTTCTCTGAGCCACTTCTTCATGTATAACCACAGCTGCATAATGAAAAATGTGTGCTTTCTAGTGGTTGAATTTTATGAAATAAGCAGAGTTTATGAAACATACATGGGAGCTCCTCCTTCTGGCCTTCCAAATGCCACTACACCAAGGCCATTCCCATCCAAGGGGCTGTCTTGGCAGAGAAAGGTTAAAGCCACCATCTTGAAGCATTTGCTGATTTTTCTACTCATCATTCATTTCTTCCTTTGCTTTAATTCTATATACTTTGTTCATATTCATTTTTATATTCCACCATTTTTATATTGCTCCCCTTAACCAAAACAGCCTCATTCTCTCTTTTCATAGAACTGGTGCTTCAAGGATTGTAATCCCCCCTGATGTGAATGTTGGTATGTTTGAAGTTGTCCCAGAGTCTCCTTACACTATCCTTATTTTTATTTATTTATTTATTTTGGATTCTTTGTGCTGTTCTGATTGGGTGTTTTCTGCTTCCTTATCTTCCCAATCTCTGATATGATCCTTTGCTTTATCTCCATTGTTGATTCCCTATAGTGTATTCTTCATTTCAGTTAATGTATTCTTCATTTCTGACGGGTTCCTTCTTATGTTTTCTAGTTTTGCTCTTAAGTTTCTTATCTCTTTGTTGAAGTTCTCACTACTGTCTCACAAATCTTCCTTAAATGGCATGTGATTTCAGTGTCCTCCTTACAGTGCTGATAAAGAAATATTAGGCTTGATCAGATACCTGTCATTTATGTTCATAGCAGCTTTATTAACAATATCTGAAATGTGGAAGCAACCCACGTGTCTATGGAAAGATGAATAGATAAACATAATGTAGTAGGTACAAATAATTAAATATCATTCAGCCTTAAAATGAAGAAAATTCTGATAAATTCTACAATGTAGATGAACTTTAAGACATTTGCTAGGTGAAATAAGCCAGTCACAAAAGAACAAATATTCAATGATTCTACTTATATAAGGTTCCTAGAGTAATAAAATTCATAGTCAGAGAAAGTAGAATGGTGGTTGCCAGGGCTGGGCAGGAGGAGGAAAGGAATGGACAGTTACTCTGTAATGGGCATGGAGTTGTGTGTGTGTGTGTGTGTGTGTGTGTGTGTGTGAGTGTATGTGTGTGTGTGTGATTTTTGTTCCTGATATTCCATTTTGCTGTCGCCAGTTCTTCTGTCTTTGAACAATATTCCCATTACCTAAAAAATCTCAAAAGTCATTTTCGTTTATTTAGCAGCAATGCCTCAGAACCGAGATGTTTAGTTATGTTTTAGCCCCATAGAGAAGCTGTGTTGAATACACTGAAACAAATAATTAGTTACACTAATATTACAATCAGAGTCATGGGAAGCTACTCAGCTCCCTGCTTTCGAGTTCAGAGCAAATATATCTTTAGAAATTAAGGATGCCTCATTTTCTGAATATATATGAACATGTAAAAATAATGTTGCTTCATGGAAAATCTACTTAATTAAAAAAATTAAATTCAGGTTTAAAAGAAAAAATCTCTACTGTATTTTCTAATTTGTCTTCTATTTTCTATTAGAAAGTAAGCTGCATCCAACTGCTTATTCAATTTCTGCTTCCTCTCGTTCTCTCAGTCTCTCCTTTTCACACCAACAGTTCCTTAGAACTCAGAGGAAAAAATCCAAACTCTTTGTCGCAGAATATAAGGTTCATCACAATATTACCTCATTTTTTAATGCTGGCCTAACAGCCTAGATTCGTTCCATTCATATCACAGCAGCCACCTTTCAGAATGGACCATGATACATACATCATATTGTTCTTTCTTTACATGTCCTATATGCTCAGATCAGAACACCTTCCCAGCTTTCTCCAGGTGACAACTTCCTATCATCTTTGAAGCCGTTCCCTTATCACCTTCTCTGTGGAACATTCTGTGTGTTTCCCTCCTCTGCCCAGTCAGTTACCTCTCCCTCTTCAGTGATCCCGGGATTCAGGGACTTCCTGCATAGTTCTCCTACCATGCTCATAGCACACTGTCCACATGTAGATGTCAGCTTTTAGACTAGAGGATTCTCCAGGGCGGTGTCACACTTGTCTTATAGCACCTGACACAGCACCTTAGAGTAATAAATAATGAATAAAGGAATGAGTGAAAATCAAGACATAAACATTCATTATTAGGGATTTCACAGAGAGAACACAGAGGCTTATGTGTCCAGGAGCAGGAATGAAGGTAAAGTTTATTTAAAACAGAGAGGACAGAGTTTTATAGTTACTGGGTGAATGTCAACTCCACTTACAACTCAAAATCACTTACTCTGCTATGAATCTGTAGAATATCACACACAGGGGTGTTGTGAAAACCAATTCACATCAGTCAACTGTTTCAAAGTTGAAAGGTAATAAATTGTCTTCATTATATGAAATAAAAATAATGTTGTCCTCTAGCAATTTTTTTTTAAGTTGAAGAGAATCCCTTTCTACCCAGAAAATGTGTGGTGAGAAAGTCAATAGAATTGTTTCTACTTACAATGCTTTCAAGTTATATCCCTGGAGCCATTTGGCCTGAGATACAAAGGTGGAAAGAAACTTACTTTTATGCACATGCATACTCACACACAGTACACTCTCTTATGTAAACCAGGCAGTGACAAGTTACTTGGATGGCTAAATCAAAACTGGTCCACCAAACAAACTTCTGCACTGTGCTGGAGAGCAGTAGGGCTGCTGGGTTTTAAGGTTTGCCTTGGCTGGGATTCATTGTAACACCACCCACCTCTCTCCAGCTCTCCAGTTGCAGTATTCTAACCAGGTCACCTAGATGCTGGGAAACAGATGTTCATTGAAGGGAAAAGGAAATAGGTGGTGTCCATTGAAAAGTGATAGCTATGGCAGAGGAAAGAGTATATTTTTACCTACAACACAAGCTGAATATTATGGCAACTTACTGGTAGAACAGAAATTCCTAGCTCTCCAGGAATCAGCAGCACTTGGTAAGCACTTCAGTAAATGGAGAGGCAGGAAAGCAGAGGGGGGAAGGGCTCAGGCTCTGGGGTCAGACTGGCTTTAACTCTTAGCTCTGTACTTCCAAGTCATATGTCCTCAGGCAAATTACTTAATCTTTATTTTCAGTGTCTTATCTATAAAGCTGGAATCTATTTCATGTGGTTCTTGCGACAATGACATGTGTTGGTGCAGGTAAAAGACTTCAAATGGTACATAGTGCTGCTCACTATTATCACGATTGTCTCTTTGCCTAGGGATCCTGTTGCTGGTTTGGGTTGGCAACCTAACCTAAAGCTCTAACAAGGGACGGACAGTGATCAGAGCTTCAGCAATGGGCTAGAAAACCCTGTGAGTTCCCAGTGTTAAGATTTGCACTTACAAAAGCTAGGGAGGAAGATGGCAAAACAACCAAATACCGAGGTTAACACCATCCTTTGACATTCCAGGAGCCGCACTTTACTTGTGGCTAAGAAGTGCCACAGCTGTGGCCTGGTTGCAGCCCTCTGCCTAGACATCTGAGGAGGCAGAAATCAGAGTCCAAAGGATGTGATGGAATTTGAAGGGCAAGGCACCAGAAGTCATGTGTAATTTTCCGTGGGTCTTTGGTTGAGGGGGCCCTTGAGAACTACAGGGTAAATATCTTGATAGTTTGTATCTTTTCCAGTTCATTGTCTGACTAATTTCTTTGAAAATCCAAGAAATAGCTTATTTGGAATATTTTCTTATCTCTTAGGTATGCTTTGGAAATGTATTCATCTGGTTATAATAGCCTTTGCTAAATTTTCATTTTATTGACTATGTACCTATGTCTCATGTTGAATCCTTTCTGTTTATTGCTTTTTTTTAAACATGTAATGTTATATCCACATCTGCTATATGCTCAAGAACGATGTGGGAAGGGGTAGAGAGAGTGATGTGGATCAACAGTGGACTTTGTCATTTCAGAACACTTTCTCAGCATATTTTCTGTCTTTCTCTGGAAAATATCTCTGTTCATCTTCCTGGAATTCCTTCTACATCTCCCTTGACACACGGTGGAGTGAGCAGATTGCTCAGCAGGAGGCCAAAATGGGGTTGCCTATTGTCCAACACTTAAAAAACAATTGTTTCATTTCTGTTGTGCAGTTTTGCAGGTACTTGCAGTGGGTGGGAAGATCTGGTCCCTGTTATTCTACCATGGCTGGACGCAGAGTTGCACTGTATTTTATGCTGGGCAGAATTCAGAAAGAAGGGAGCAATGGAGAAAAAAAATTCCAGAAATATGCACAGAAGTACCCAAGTCTTTCCTGATACGAAGATGTGCATGCAGGGCAAAACTCCATGCAGTTGGGAAAACAATGACCAGGTACCTGTGAACTGAATGGGAATGGTTCCAGGAATTCAAGCAGGATGTGAAGTTTCAACTGTCAAAGTTGTAAAACTCCACTGATCATTTGGGGCATTTATTAGAAACCATGGACTGGGTCAGACCTTACGAATGAGACTAAGTCATCGCTACAGTACAGGTTGCTCTGGACCTTACCTAACAAAGCTTAACATAAAACTCAAAAAGATCAACTTAACTTACAATTAATTTTACTACCTATAAAAATAGAGTCCAACAGTCTCTAAGGGAAATCAACAAATCCAGACTTTAAAAATTTCACAATGCCCCAAATCCAGTGAAAAATTATTAGACTTTTGATGCAGGAAAATATCACTCATAATGTAAAGAAAAATCAGTTATGAGAAAAAAGATAAAAACGATGGAAACAGGAGGAAATGATAGAATTAACAGTAAAAAATGTTAAAACTATATTGCAACATGTAAAGAAAATGTGAACTGCATGAGAGAAAGGGAGATATAAAAAAGAACCAAATGAAACCACAGGCATAAAAAATACAGTATCTGACATGAGACATTCACTGGATTGGACTAAGGGCAGATTACATTCTGCAGAAGACATAAAATAGTAGCCAACCACAGTGAAGTGAAGTACAGAACAAATAATTTTAGTATATCTGATCCATATATATAGTCCTATATAATAAAAAGGTAATATGCAAATTGACCCTAACAGCAGAACGACTGGGAACAACTGGTCACTATGACACACACTGACCACCAGGGGGCAGACACTAAATGCAGGGGCTGCCCCCTGGTGGTCAGTGTGCTCCCACAGCGGGAGCTCTGCTCAGCCACAAGCCAGGCTGATGACTGCCAGCACAGCAGTGGTGGTGGGAGCCTCTCATGCTTCCTCAGCAGCGCTAAGGATGTCCCACTGCAGCTTAGGCCTGCTCCCTGCTGGCAAGTGGACATCCCCCGAGGGCTCCCGGGCTGCCAGAGGGATGTCTGACTGCCAGCTTAGGCTCGATCCCCCGGGAAGCAGGCCTAATCCAGCAGGTGGACATCCCCCGAGGGGTCCCAGACTGCGAGAGGGCACAGGCTGGGCTGAGGGACTCACCAGAGTGCACAAATTTTTGTGCACCGGGCCTCTAGTCCTCTAGTTTTAATATATAAAAATCCAGCTATATATATATATATATATATATATATATATATATATATATATATATACATATATGATAAAATGTGGTGCTTATCCCAAGAGTGCAAGGTTGATTTAACATTTGAATCAATTAATGAACTTTACTATGTCAATAAAGGAAAGAATGAAAGTTATGTCACTTAAACATATGCAAGAAAAGTAATTTTAAAAATTAACACTCAAGCCCTAGTCGGTTTGGCTCAGTGGATAGAGCATCGGCCTGCAGACCAAAAGGTCCGAGGTTCGATTCCAGTCAAGGGCATGTACCTCTGTTGCAGGCTCCTCCCAGGCCGGAGCCTTGACCAGGACTCGTGCAGGAGGCAACCAATTAATGTGTTTCTTTCACATTGATGTTTCTCTCTGGCTTACCCTCTCTCTTCCACTCTCCCTAAAAATCAATGGAAAAATATCCTCAGGTGAGGATTAACAAAAAGTAAAAATAAAAATTAATACTCACTCATGATAAAATTTCAGCAAAGTAAGAGTAGTGGATTTATCAACCCGATAAATGGAATCGGCAGCACTTAGTAAGAACTTCAGTATATGGAGAGGCAGGAAAGCAGGGTGGGGAAGGGCTCAAGCTCTGGGGAGGAAGAAGTCTTACCTTTTGTAACAAAATGGATGGGCCTGGAGATTATTATGCTAAGCAAAATACGCCAGACAGAGAAAGGCAAATGCCATATGATCTCATGTATATGTCTAGTCTAATGAACAAAATTAAGTGATGAACAAAATAGAACCAGAGGCATGGATACATGGAACAGACTGAAAATCTCAGAGGGAAGAGGGGAAGGGGACAGGACTGGATGAAAGAAGGTGAAGTGATTAGTCAAAGAACATATATGCATAGCCCGTGGTCGGCAAACTGCGGCTCGCGAGCCACATGCGGCTCTTTGGCCCCTTGAGTGTGGCTCCTCTTAAGCCTTAGGACTACCCTAATTAAGTTAATTACAATGTACCTACCTATATAGTTTAAGTTTAAAAAATTTGGCTCTCAAAAGAAATTTCAATTGTTGTACTGTTGATATTTGGCTCTGTTGACTAATGAGTTTGCCGACCACTGGATAGCCCATGGACACAGACAACAGTGTGGTAATGGCTAGAGGAGGGGAGGCGAGGGTTGGGAGGAGGTGGGTTAAGGGGGAAGTGGAGATGGAAGACATCTGTTATAGTGTCAAGAAAAAAGTACAAAATAAATAAAATTTAATTTAATTTAAAAAGTAAATTTTAAAATACTGAAAAAAATTTAAAATGTTGATAAGGGAAAAGACAAAAGGATTGCTTTAGGTTGTGAATATAATCTAATCATAATTCAGGTGAAAACTGACTTCAATGTGCATGCACTCATACACACACACACCTGTAAGCCAGAAAGAAGTGACAATTATCACCGTGTAGCTGTGACACTCTAGTAAAGGCCCTGCTCACGGAAACAGAGCAGTTGGCTCTGTTTAAGAGGCAGTGGTTTGAGAGGTATTATTAGCCAAGGAAAGTGTTGGGACTTGTCAATGAACCAGAATTATTTTGAATTATAAGAATTTGGAAGAGAATTTTATGAGTATTGTTTAAACGTGTAACAATTCCTGAATGATAGTTCCTGTGAGTCATGCTGCACTTATTGCATCGGGGAGTGTAGGGTGTGACGCCCATTCACATTCTTGCACATACTGGCCTATTCACTCACAGGGGATGGGTGTTTATGGACATAACCTCATTCCAGCCTGTGCTCCTTCTTGCAGAGTGACAAACATTACACAAATGGCTGTCATCTTGCCTCAAACTATGTGTATTTCACGCACTTTTTCTAACCTACATGTGGCTTCAAACTCTTACTTCATCATTATCTCATATCGACCTGGTAGCCAATTGAGGATGCTAAGTAGTTTTTCATGCAGTCACATCTTCTTCCTCCTGCACTTACAAATTAGGGACTTTAGGAGAGGACTTTATGTTATTTTGATTATATTTCAGGTTGCTAATTTTGGTCCATCAGGACTGTTGAATTAAGATGGTCATCTAACAAATTTATCATCCATTCTGCTTTTGGGTGCTTAGGGTATCTGGTGAACATGCATTCTATGACTTCATCCAAACATTGATACCAGTATTGAAAAGAATAAGATCAAGAACAAAACCTTAATGCAAGTCACTATAGAGACCCCTATAACTTAATGTTAATTTAACAATTAGCTTGATTTAGGTATATACTCTAATGAGCTATAGAGAACAGACTATATTATTCATCCAAGCTGTGGAATCCTATAACTGGAGGACTATCTATAGTCAGGAAGTTGAGGGGAAATCTCTTAAACTGAAATCTGAAGATGTGGCTCTGATACTTCACATACACTATAATTGTTCAAATCCCAAAAGCCCTACTTCTTCTGAACCATAAACCTGTGTTTTTAAAGAGCACACAGGACCTCCTATAAATCACTTAATGTGGGTTTCTCATAGCTCTAGTCCTGGGTGATTTTGTCTTAAAATCACAACAGGCATTTCATAGTCAAATATATTCTGGAGATGTTCCCTATTGTGGAACTCTTCACATTTTGTATTGCACGTTAGCCTCATAAAGACTTAGAAAATCCCTCAGTGAAGAGGTACTTGCCTATGACATACTTGTCCAGGAGACACCACTTAATATTTCATGGAATTGCAGCAGTAAAGCATTGCACTTGTACACCTTAGGATCCTGTGAAACAAGGTCTAACACCCAATACGGTGTGGGATGGAACACCATTGTGTATAGGAGCCAAAATCATGGGGAAGGAGGTCCAGATGTACTCTATTGGCTCTATCTCACCCTTCTTGGAGTCTCCAGTAGCTCAGGGTTCTTCCTCACTGGCTCTGTTAGTTCCTGAAGAAGAATATGGAGGACAAGGGATGGCAACTGTGATTCCAGAAGGAGGGTAGAGGAACTATCCCCTGGCCCAGACTGGAATTTTCCTGAGTGGAGGTGTCTCCATAATTCTCCATGACAAATGACAACCATCAGCTGTGCAATATAATGTGTGTCTCTAAAATGTGTGACTCAGGTAACATGCTTCTTATTCCCATGGCTGGCTCGCCATTATGCTGTAAGGTGTAACCAAGGTGGCAAAGGCTATCATCTGGGGGAAAAAAGAAAGGAAGAAGATATTGTTCCTATTTTGTGCATTTTTTTCTCCCATTTTCTGGAACTCCTCTGTCTATCAGAGTGTCAGAGATAAGAAGAAATAGAGAATAGGCTGTATTTTGTTTGCTGGCTGAGTGGGAGGAGAATGCCCTGGGGAGAAGCATGGGAGTACAGAGAGAGGGCTCTGCCTTACCTAAGCCCAGATTGACGATTGCAAGTGTTGGGACTGTGGGATTATGAGAATGTCAAGACATGATTTCAGTTGTCTAATTATCCAGGGGTTATGTCAGCCAGCCAAACAACACGCTTCTGCCGCTGCCTTCCCTGCCCGATCGTTGACCCTGCCTTAGCAAGACCACCCTCCTACTAGCAGAAAATCAAACCCTCCTACTTGTTCATCCATGACTTCTCCCACACACTGAAGAGGCCAAATGCATGTAAGTACCAGAGATTAGTTTGTAATCCACCGGGCTACCACCCTGCAGAGACTCCCGCTGAGATCACAGTGTTCATTTCTCTGTCAGAAATCTGCTGTGATTTTAATCCATGTGTCTCAGACGTGCAGAGTTCAAGGTTTTCCCTCAGCTCAGTTATTAGACCCTATGTCACTGATGGGATGCTTTGGCAGCAGCAGGAATCCTGTTCCCAGACCCCTAAACAATCACTTTTTAAATTCTTTCAATCTCTAAACACATGCATGCTCCTACCCATTCCACCTTCTTTGCCGCCTGCTTTTCTTGGCAGGTGTTGGTGTTGGATAAATCCTCCTTCATGGAGGTGCTTGTCTGTCAGGCCCCAGGGAGAGGAAAACAAATGGCAAGTTCATGAATTCAGGATTGTGTCTGGCAGAAGGTGTGTTCCAGTCCCAGGTGGCACATCTGGCCGCAGGTTATGACAAAAACGAAATATAACAATGGAGTAAAAAATGCAGCACTCAGAACCCTGTGGTTAAAACAGAGTTAAATAAATGTCCTAAATGTGAATGTCCCTAAAACCAAAAGCATGTGATGAAAACAGAGAAGAAAAGACCAGCAAGGCACAATTTCAAAGCAATTATATCAGGGCAATTTAAAAATTACTTAAAAAGCAGCAATAAAAGCTTTCACAATGAAATTGGTCCAGAAATGTGCAATGTTTTGAGGATCTGGCCCTACACGTGTTATCTGATGAAGGCAGCGGGAATGAACTGCCATAGCGCAGCCTCCTCCCCACGCAGCCAGAGGGAAGTCCCTCCGTATCTCATGCTCTGAGCTTTAAAGAAAATGCAAGATCATTGGTGCTTATTATTTCAAGTGGGTTTGCAAAATTAATATTTTTCAATAACTTCATGTGTTGTAAAATTATTTCTGTATTCTTGGTCACAATATACAAGCATTTAATCGGTTAGGGCAGGGGAGATAGGGACATACACCTTGTCTATGCAGAAGCAGAATTTAATATGCACCACAGCAGAGCACAGCCTTACGGAGAAGAAGATTTCTTGGGATTTGCTATTTTATATTTTAAACAGGAAAAGTGAAAGAATGAATATTGAAATGATGTAAAAACAAAAGGAGGGACTTACTGAAAGTGGGACATATGCATCAAAGATTTGTGTAAAATGATAAATATCACGGTGATACCAGCAGAAGATGAGAACATTTAAAACTCTGAGAGTGCTAAGTCAGGGCTCTACTTAGAAAACTTTTAAAAAGAAAGCCTTTCCTTGGAAAAAGGAACATTGCCTTTGGGGTATCTGAGAGCCTTAAGAGTATGGCACTGTGTTTTCATGTAAAGCCATAGCATCACTTTCTATGCGAACGCTTTGGGCAACCAGATCAGATAATCATGTCTAAAGATGTTTCCAGTTGAAAATGGAACATTTCAGTCTCTGTACTTCTAGAATGTGGCAGAAGGTTTTGTTTGCCTAAGTTACTAACAAGTCGTTCTTTGCCAAATGCAAAACAACGGCAATAACAATACTGCAGATGAACAAACACAAATCATCAGTGGTGCAATTAACCTCAAGAAATCCCTGTGTTCTTTGGGCACTTTGTCATCCTGAGTTCTTGAGAAGCTGGTACTTGTGCCTCATTCCTCACCAGATGTCAAGTACAGAGTCACTGCAATAAGTATTTGCTTAACGAAAAACAGTAACAGGATGGAAAGCAGATAGTAAATAAAAAACATTTGCCCGGCCAGCATGGCTCAGGGGTGGAGCATTGAACTATAAACCAGGAGGTCATGGCTCAATTTATGGTCAGGGCACATACCCAGGTTGTGGGCTTGATGCCTGGTGGGGGGCATGCAGGAGGCAGCCGATTAATGATTCTCTCTCATCATTGATGTTTCTATCTCTCTCTCACTCTCCCTTCCTCTCTGAAATCAATAACATGTTTAAAAAACAACCAACCACCAAACAAAAAACACTCATCTTCTTTGAAGACGTGAAGGTAAAGAAAATGAAGGCAAAAATTCCCAGGGGAAGAAAATTTGGCATTTTGGTCTGGACAGTTAGGTATTCGAGGGGTCTTTTGATGTTGCCTGTTGGAAGGGCGGAGGGAGTCCCTCTATAGAGGAGGCAGAAGAGTCCCTAGAGCCATATGGACTTCGGTTATGAGTTATTCATCCAGAGACCAAGACTCCCCTAAGGCCTCATTAGATAGGGCTCAGGCTGAGCAGGTATTATAGGAGGATGCTAGACTATGAGCAGAAGCTCCTGTATCTGGAAGATTAGGTGGGTAGGCCTGTCAGAGGTCTTTCTGCAAGGATGCTGGGTATAGGAGAACCTGACCATCAGGACAAAAGCAGACTCCCTAGTTAACCTTAGTCCAGGGAAGATAACTACTGGTGAGGTTAAAAGGAGAATTTTGATAATAGCAGAAGATGTGTCACTCTATTTTTCCACAGCCTTGTGAACTCTAACCCAGGGACTTGGACCAGATACCTGGATAGAGGGGCTTACAACAGGTAGAACTGCTTGGACAACATTGCTATTAAACATTGAATTCAAGGTGCTGCTCTTTATGTACTAGTGTAACAAAATGAGTATGAAGGATGTTTTTTTGCTTTAGTAAAGGCTGATAGGAGCACACTGGGAGAAGTAACAGAAGGGTGGGTGGTTGCCACAAGAAGTAACAGCGGCCCAGAAGCCACAGTTGCCTGCATTAAGATCACAGTATTCTGCTCTTCAAAATTCTCTAGTGCATTCCCATCATACTCCAAATAAAGCTGAAACTCCTTGCCAAAATGAACAAAATTCTATGCTTGACCCCTCCCTTCCTCACCAACTGTATCTTCTCCTTCTCTCCTTTCTGCTTCAGTCATTATGACTTTCTTGCTTTTTCTTAGGCAAGCCAAACCCACCACAGCCTCTGGGCCTCCGCATCGGCTTTTCCTTCTGTCTGGCCTGCTCCCTCCCTAGATCTTCCCCTCGCTTCATCTCTGAATTCATGCAAAAGTGTCTGCTTAAATGTCACCTTCTGGGAGAGGCCCTTCCTGAGTCGATCCAGTGAGGAAGAATTAGAACTGGGTTAGGATCCCCTATTCTGAAGGTTGACACCAAATCAGAATCATGCTCACTGGTTCAAAATACCCCACATGTGCTGAGACGAGTGGGGCCAGGGAACATGGTCACAGATAACAGATATATCTCAGGGTCAGACGGTTATACCTTTTTATTTTATTTTTTATTACAGCACTCTTCAACACCATGATTTGAAGTTTCTTTGAACTATTGTGCTTCTATGAAGAGTTGAATGCTTGAAGGTACTCTACCAAAACCCTTAGCATTTAAAAGTAATACATCAGACTATAGAACCATAGGGGGAAGGCATGAGACGTTGGGTGGGTGGGAAGAGATCAACCAATGAACTTGTATGCATATATGCATAACCCATGGACATAGACAATAGGGTGGTGAAGGCCTGGGGTGGGGGAAAAAGAGGGACATATGTAATACTTCCAACAAAAAAGATTTAAAAATAAAAGTATTTAAAAATGCATAAAATAAAATAAAAGTAATACATCAAACATGGTAAGCAGATCATTCTGAAAAATTAAATTTATAAGAAATAAGGACCTCTACCACGCCATATAACAAGGTCTAATAATCTTATGGAAGAAATCACCTTTGTGTAAACACTTGAGACCTCAGAGTAGGGATGGGCTTCCTTTATAGTGTTTATGGAATATCATCAACCCTGAATATTGCTTGGGACATCGAAGAATGAGTCTAAAGATAAGTTGTGTGACATCCAAATTTGACAAACAAGCAACCTCTTTTCTCTATGATACAAAGTAATAATAAAAATAACAGAAAAGAGAGCTTTATTGCTAACTTCTTTATTCTCAGATACCATGATTGAGTATTTTTACCGCGATTATCAAATTTTAGTTTTAAAAACATGCTTTTAACTTTGGAATGTTTATAAGCAGGTTTGTTTATCTAATATAAATCACACCCCAGCGACGTTCCTAAAGTTACTGCAATGCTAATTCATTTAGTACCAGGCATGACTAACTCAGATCAGTTTAATAAGCTTTGGCAGGAGGCAAGTGGAAGAGATGGAAAGAGATATTATCACAGTTTATAAACAAAAAAGGGGAACGGCTAATGTTACGTGAATCTGTTCACACTTGAGGGTGCCAAGATTTTGTTAAAGCTACAATGCCGATCTTTGTGATAATTAGAGAATAGACACTAGCTTCCCTGGTTTTCATTCATCAGGACAAATGAGGTGTGGTTTCTGCATGTGCAGGTGTGCATGGCAGGTGTGCACACATGCCCAAGATGTCAGATTCTGCTCTGCTCATGCAGGAAAGGTGTGTAAGAGGGGAAATATTCTGGATGCTCTCCTCAAAATTTGTGGAGCACAGGCCCAGGAAAAGGCTGCCATCACCAAAACATAACCATTAAGTATATGGGCTATGTTCTGGGATGGGTCCCAGAATTCTATTTGAAGCTTTAGTGGTTCATCCAGAACTATAATTGAGAATTTAGGAGGATCACAAGTACCTGGGTGTGTCTCAGATCTCACTTCGGAAATGGACACCTAGGCAGTGCTGATTAACTAGAATGGTATTTGTCCTGATATATTCTTTCGTAAAATATATATGACTTGGAGAAATGACTAGTTCTAGAATCAGGACAGAGAAAATCCAAGATGAGCCTGGAGTAACTTGTAATGCAAATAAATAAGGCCATGCTCAAAAAACAAAAACACACACACACACACAAAACAACAACAACAAAAGGGAAGGTTTGTATTGGGCAATCTATTTTTTTAAATAAGTAGTCCAGATGATGCTAAGGTAGTAGATTCTGAACCATATTTTGAAAGCACTGCTCTGAAATTACTACTCCAGTGTTTTGCCTTTTAGTAAGCAGATGAGGAGTGTGATATGGTGTTGTTTTCCAGATAAAAAGTAGATTGGCTGCAGGATTGGCAGCTTCTAATGTAAATGTGCCCTTAAGTTGAGCTGAGAAGTATTATTTATGGACCATTTACACATAACTAAGGCTCCTTGCAGCTTATTAGGGTACTGAATATGCTACCAAAATAAACAATGGAGACACTGTCTGGCAATGTTTATGTTTCAGGGGCTTCTATGGGAGCATGGCCCAGTCACCCCAATATATATAACCCCAGGTTATAAAGCAAAAGGAGTGAGCGAGCTTACCCAGGCTCTGCTTCCCTCCATTGCTATATTTCCCCTCTTGCTAATTTTGCTATTTTTCTCTTTTAAGATTTATTCCCTCATTTTAGTGAAGCATGTCCAGTAGAAGTCTCTTAAGAAACAAGAAATGGAAGGTAAGTAATGTTCAAACTAGCCTATCTGAAAACAATTTTTTGTATTCACATATTTGATTAATAGTTGAAGTATCAATTATGTTAAATTAAAATTAATGATAAGGTTAGACATAGAAATAGAGCAAGACAGGGAACGATTCCATTTCTCTAAAGAAAAAACTTTCACCCATTTTCTGCAAAAGATGTGGTTGGGATGGTCTATCCTTGGCTGCCAGCATCTTCAAAGGACAAAGATGAGACACCATTTACTTTCACTTAGCCCTCTTTCAGTTTGCACTTGACTTTTTTTAAAAATCTTTATTGTTGAAAATATTACATATGTCCCCTTTTTCTCCCCATTGGTTCCTTCTAGCCCCCACCCCGGGGCCTTCACCACCCTATTGTCGGTGTCTATGGGTTATGAATATATGCATACAAGTTCTTTGATTGATCTCTTCCCACCCACTCATCCACCCACTGACTTTCTTTCTACCTTTCCCCCCCTCATTCTCTTTGTCCTTTTTTGGTTTATACATTTTTAAAAATTTCTTTGCTTTCATGATTTGAGCTGTGGTTCATCCACCATGTTTTACCCGTCTAGCTTCCCCTTGTCCCAAATGCCTAGAATACAACAGATTCTCAGTAAATGTTAACTGAATGGGTCACAGACATTTAAACAAGAAATGACAGGGGGTGAGGGCATGAGTCAGGGGGATGGAGGGGTAATGTGGGGATAAGGACACATATGTAATAAATTAATCAATAAAGAAATTTTAAAAAAAGAAATGACAGAAGAGAACATTCTCCTCTTTGAAATTTTTGTTTGCTAAGAAACATTGATTTTTTTCTCAAAATAGTAAATTTTTCTATTATAAGAAATGAATTGTATTCCTGCCACTTTCTCCACACAACATCTCACATTTAGAATTTCCATTACATCCCAGCCATGGTTAGAGTGAGAGCACCACAAGGACAGACTCATAGATGACTTTCTTTTTGCCCGGCACATCGCTCCTAACAATGTTGAATGAAATCTTCCTCTAGATAATAATGAACCTAGTCTAAATTGATCTTAATCAAGATCTAGTTCAGTAGCTTGGCAACAAGATAGGAGAATCAGTACCATAGTAAGATGGATACATGCCGAGCCAACCGATTGCTTGTTGTTCTAGGCAGGCCTTTTCAAACTGGTATTTTGAAATTTCAATTCACTTTAGTTTTTAAGAGAGGCAAGATTGCATATCAACGAGTGGGATAAGAGGACCAGAGGTGGCATGCCTCTTCTGGCCCTAAACTTGCATATCCCACTTTATAAAAAGAAAAACTCGCATAACAAAGCTTTTCAGTTAACTAGAACAGTAACTGAATATTTTGGGCCTATTTTAGACACTCTCTGTTGCAAAAGCATAGTTCTTATAAGTAGAGTAATTCTGGTGGTAGTGGTGGTGGAAATTCTTATAGTTTATCCCATGAGGCTCATATGGTTCTCTGCCTAAAAAGAGTTTACATATGTTTCATTTTCTCTATTCCCATTAAATTTCCAGTGTCTCTTAGAAATTCATGTCCTGGGTAATTGCTCAACAAATATTACCCTTAATTTAACTTTAGTCAATGTATATGTAATTCAACTGTTTGTTTCTTTAAGTTGGAGAACTGATGTTGGAAAGAGTGATAGAGTAAAGGTGATTGCCTTCATATTATTATAGCCTGTCTAATCATAGTCTCACTTTAAGTCAGTTTTCTAGTAACTGGGCAGGAACTAATTCAGTGTTATAGTCTTGCTTAGAATGATCCTAGTGGTGTTATCTTAAGATTTTATGTCTTTGACTTGGTAATGCTTGGCAGGTGCAACTCTTAGCTTATTAAATGAGGTTTCTTTGGACTAGAAGGATGGTAAAAAATGAGATCACAGTGAAGTTAAGCAAGCAGAAAATTTTAAAGTGTTGCATCCAAAGCAGATAGCCAGATCTTGGACAACTTTGAAACCAGAGATTTGAAATGTGGAATTTGAAATACTTGTGAATGGTGGTGTTGTCTTCTCAGCATATTGCTATATATGGTTTTACCTTACTTTGATGATATTTTCACTTCTGATATACACTTTACAGTCCACACATTATGTTTAACCTAGATTAGGGCTTGCCTTTAAGCACTCACCATCTCATTGTCTTCTTAGGCAACTTTTGGATGTTAAACCACTTTAGATGAGTGAGGCTACATTTACTTACACAGCAGGTGTTGTTACCAATTACCTATTATTCTTTTTTTTAACTTTTCATTCTTGATTACTACTGTGTCCAAAACCATCTTCTCTGGATGTCTTATTGTTCCTTTCTTTTTAGAACATTGACTGGTTTTGGTCTTTCTGGGCCTAAATTACAATAGAACTCTCTAGAAGGCAGAAATAGCATGTTTACTATTGCTAAAATGCCAACCAGGAATAGCTCCTTCATCATTTATTTTTAAAATTAATTTAATTATTTTATTTTTTAAAGTTTATATGGTCTTGTGGAATGAGCATGGATAGCATGGAGCTAGCTTGGAGAATCAGACAAACTTGGATTCAACTCACAAACCTATCACTTGTTCTCTTGGCTTTGTGACCTTGGTTGAGCTCATTAGTCTTCCTAAGCCTAAATCTAAGATATGACCAAATATACTGATTTCACACAACTGTTACAAGGATTTTATATAACAAGTAAATCTTGTCTTACTAATTTATAACTAGACTTTTATTAGTATATTCTATAATTTGGCTAGTTAAGTGTTTCTCAGGCTACATTATACACCAAAAGCATCTGGGGCACTTAAAAATTTTCAAATATTCTGATCCAACCAGTCTGGGGTAGGATATGTACAGTCGTACTTTTTAAAGCTTCCCAGAAGATTTTAAAGTTCAGCAAGTGTTGAAAACTATTATATTTGAGCTCAATGAGTGTTAGTGATCATCATTCTAGGGTGATGATGAAAAACTTCTTCTCAGGAAACAAAATGATAACAATTCTGCAACCACCAAAGAGAAAACAAGAGTCTCTGGGCTACAAAAATAATCAGTTCATTCTCACCTTGGCAGTACTGGAGGAAAGAGAGAGTAGCATACAGAATTCCTTCTTTCCTCTGAACCTACAAAAGCCCTTGAATGTGATGTTACAGGTTTTGGACAGAGAGTAGAGACCAGTGTTCTCAGTAGCAGCAAGATTCAAAGAACAACAACAACATGTTATTTTAGTAGTTATTACTCAAAGATATTCTTCTATAGTTGTATACAAAATTTGATGTAAAATTGAGGGGAGAAATTTCTTAAATGAGTCAAAATAGTTATTTCATATAAATTTACAGACCCATCATCCTGAAATTTTATAACTTCTGATATTTCTTTCTTTATAAGGCACCAAACAGGAAATACATTAGAAAAGCTTTAACACAGGTATTAAAGAAAGGTTTAAGCTCTTTTGAGAGAAATGTAAATCAAGGTTTCTACCATTTTATTTGGAAGAATCTGCACAATGATTTTTTTATGCTTAGTCTACAAAAAACAATATAAACAACCAAGCCATAAGTCTCATAACAGTTTGTTACTAGTATTGGGGGATCCATAATTAAGTTACTCCATACTTAAAAGGTAACTCTAGAAAATAAGTCAGAACACTTTCACATGCTAATTAAACCAGCATAGAGGTCAGGCCACCAGGGATGAATAAAGATCTGATTTCTTTTGTAGCTTGTCAAGAGGTCTTTCTACAAGGAGAATTAATATATAGCACCATGTAGAAAATAAACATATTATTATTTTAATTATTACCAATCATAATAAATTTATTCATTGCACTACAGAGATGATATAAAAAAACAAAAGTAACCACTTAAAGGGATTACTGCAATGTTTGGAAATGTAAAGTAGAAAATTTGCAATGAGATGTTTGTCCCAGAATACATATACAAATTCACATCAAAGGCATATAGTATAGCTTCATGGTTTATTTTTCATAGAATGCAATTACTATACAGCACTATAATATAGGGTGTCCCCCCAAAATGTAGACACACTTTGAATAATTACAAAGGCAGTGTTTGTACTTCAACTGCATTTTCAAACTTCCAGTAGCATTTTAGGATGAATTTCCTTGGTTCAAAGCTTAGTCTGGCCGAAAAGAAAGAAACATCAATTGAGCTATCAGCTGTTAAAGTGTGTATACGTTCTTGGGACACCCTGTATTTTATCCTGTTATCAAGCACCTCACAGTTGCCAGGCACTGTGCTAAGCACATCATCTCATTCAATCCTCATGACATCCTCACCATTATTATCCCCATTTTATAGATGATGAAATTGAGGCTCAAAGAGTTGAAGTCCCTACAACTTAGAGTGGTCCAATAGCAGCAGCAGTGGCAGCTTTAGCATTGCCTGGGAGCTTGTAAGAAATGCATAATGATAGACTCTTCCCCAGAACTATCGATTCAGCATCAGCATTTTAACAGGATTGCCATGTGATTCTTATGTGTGAGTAAAATGGTTTCAGTAAGTTGCCCAGGCCATGCATGTAGATACTAGCTGAACTAGGGCTCAGTTTAGTCAATGTTAGTATAAAGTTGGTGCTAAAATGTATATCTTAGGATGTAAATAGCAATTCTTTTATAAACATAAGAAAGATATAAGACCGTGGCAATGAGCACTGTGCCAGATACACATATGTAAACCCAGAGTGAAGGAGTATAAACAGGGTTGCAGACCTCACACCTACAAGTGGGAGATGAATCCTTCCACATTCACAGCAATGTGGCCCTATGTCCTGACTTTGAGGAGTAAGTGCCTCTGTTTCTCCAACGACCCCAACGGTCTATCCCCTCTCTACCCCACACAGGTAAGGAGGCATTGTCCTTCATGGAGTCAGCAGAGGCCCCTCTCCACTGCTTTTGCTCTGACTGTCATTACCATTGCTGAGACTGCCCTCTGAGCCCAGGTGGCCCCTCATGCTCCCATAATAGAAACACCACCTGCGAGTTTCCCTGGTCATTGAACACACCTCTTGCTATAGTTCTACATGCCCTCAGTTATGCCTGGGAATCCTCACAGGTATCTTATGTTCACAGGTTAAATCCTGTCAGCTGACTCTTGTGCCCTCTGTGCATGTTTTCCTATAACCCATCCCGTTCACTATATACACATAGATTGGGAACCAAGTCACGAGTATGGTTTTCCTTGAAATCTTCTCTACTCACCAGGCAGCAGCCAACAGAGTGTCCTGGAAGCCCATTGAACTCAAGGTACTCTATCACTTGCACAGCCTTTGAGAAGAGAAATACTGTTCCTCTGGGTCCTCCTCTTCACAGTTCTGGGGAACTCAGATAAAAGTCCGAGCCACATGACCATGTGACAGCCCCTCAGCTAAGACTTCACTCTTGGGCCAGCCTCTTCTGCCTGCTTCTCTCTTCCTATACAACACTATTAGTTTACATCACCGTATATGAAGGCATTATGCAGCACTTAGTACATAATAAATGCTCAATAAATATGAATGGTTTTGAATGGATGGTTAATTCTCTTTCCATAGTTCCTCATACAAATTCTGGTAGATCTGGCCACCAAGTCACCAAACATGTTCAGACATATCTGAGTCACCTCGTTGGAGAGAGCTTAAGATTTTCTTGGGGAGGAGGAGTTACTTCATTAATGAGGAGGATGGATTCTACAAAAATTGATGTTATTCAAAAATTTGAGAGAAGGCACAGCTGTCTTCCTTCTTCTCTGCATACCTACCTGAGCTATAGTGTTCCCTGCTTCTCTCCCCTGCACACCTGTAACCTGCAGCTGCTAGGAGGCTGCCTCCTCTCCTGAGACACTTCATTTACTGATTCTCAAGCTCCATGAGGTTGAGGCCCAGACCGGGCTTCCCTGACTCCCTGGTGATGAGGTCAAATGGGGCTTCACAAGACTGCCCCAGCCACCTCCTTGTGCAGATTCACCCGACCCAGCACCAGGGAACTGGGATTTCTCCCAAGGACAGTCCACATGTGCCAAGAAATGTCTAATATCGTTGGATTTGTGAATCAAGACACCAGGGAGTTGGATGTTTGGGTTCACTTCTTTTTATTAGGGGCAGGAGTATATAACCAAAGATTTAACCAAAGGCTGTAAAATTAATTACTGCATTTTATTTAATCTTTACAGTCCCTTTGTGAGATAAAACAATTTTTTTAAATGAGGAAACCAAGGCTGGTCTAGGCAAATTAATAAGTAAGGTAGCTAAGAAGTAACACAGCTAATAAGTGGTATTGGCTGGATGAAAATTTATATCTGGCGGTCTCCACATCTGGTCAGTCTTTGGACAAGTGCAGACATTGGTCCAAGGAAGTGATGGGCTCTGTCTCCTGATGGGGCACCTTTGTGATCCGAAGCCAAGAGTGACTCTGAACTTAAACGAGGAAAATGAAAATGATATAAGTTGTGTTATTTGGGTTTGCACCTCATTACACCTCTGGAGGCTGTTCAACAAGTTCTTTTACTGACTACTCCTACTGAAATGCTCTGGTGGGACCCTGCTGTGGGCAGCCATCTGAGGTGGTGCCTAACTGTCCCTACCTCTCTGTCAGCAAGAGACTCAGAAAAATAGTGTGGGCGCCGTGAACGGTGCTGACAGAAGAATGTGCCGCCACTGCCAACGGGAAGCCATGCCAACAAGAGCCACCACCGTTGTGACTGGGTGATGAGACATGCCCGGGAATCTACCACCAACAGCAGCTGCCTCCACTGGGAACCAAGTCCTCTCTGGTAGCTGCACGCTGACACCTCCCTTGGGAGACGGTCCAAGGCCACCTTCGGGAGCCCAGATAGCATGTAGCCTGGGGAGACCTGGCTCCCCTCACTATTCCCAGCCTGAGTCACATCTGTGAGGATAGAGTTTGTTGATCTTTCAGGAAACTCCTCACTGAGAATGAATAACAAATCCCCAAATAAAAAGCTGGCAGGCTTAGAGGCACCAAAGCCTGAGGTTTGGGGGAGTCTTCTGCGAGAATTTCAGTTCTGCCTGGGTTCCTGGGCTGGGGGGCACCTGGAGAAGGCGGGGTATGTGCTATCATTTGCCATTTGCGTTGGGACATCTGGCCGGCCCCTGTTTACAAGAAGTCATCTCAAACTTTGGGCGTTGTCAACAACACTACCCGGGGATTTATTTCCCTTAGAGCTGGTCTTATCCTTCTGGCACCCCAGTCTTCTGACATCTATTTTTGAGGTGTAACCTAATTCCCTCCTGAAAGTTCTGGATGTTTCTCGGAGGCTCTCGCCTGGCCCTTTATTTTCCAACAGTTTTCTGGAAGTTCTATTTCCATGACTTTGAGAGGGTCCCCAGACTCCTCTCAATCAACTGAGCGCGCCTGGCAGCATGGGCCATTCTTTCATCATTACATTCCTGTTTGGGTTCTGCCTTGCAGCTCCCTAATGTTTCCTGCATGTCCCCACTCCCCAAACATGTCACTCTTCACTCTCACACAAAAACACCCTCCGCAATGTTGACTTATAGTAAGCGGCCTTTTTCCAGGGCTTGAGAAATTCTCTAGGAAAAACTTCAGTCATTCCGGGAGGCTTCTTTAAACTCTATCGTTCTGCTGAGTTTCCAGGTCATTACTGCTCGCTGCAATGCTTGTGGCCTAAGAGCAGCCTCGGATTACCTTCTCCAAGCAGGCCAAGAACATTCCCAGGGCACGAGGCAGAGTTTCCGAGGGTGGGAGGTCACTGCCAATCCTCCCCTCAGTGAAATGTGCCACAAAGTACTGGTTGTCCCACAGGCTTGGTGTGGAGACGGAATGACATAATATATCAATGTATTAATGTGTATTAATAAAATAACGTATATTAATCAAATAAATCTGGCCTCCTTTCCATCTACATTATATGTCTTTGATGCTAGCTATGTTTGAATTCCTTTCAAGTCCTCATTTGCATTCTCACATACCTCCAATCTCTTGTGATCCGGTGTTCCCACAGAGACTATATTTATAAATTTGATAAGTCTTTGTAAAGACTTTGGCTTGTATATATGGATTGTATTTTAAACAAATTGCATTTTTAAAATTTACTAGTACCCAGGTGAAAACTTTCTGAAGTTTTCTTTTCCCAGTTTCCCTAAAGCTTATGGGTGGTTGGTCCATGGGTGGCTGCCCAATTATTCTTGCTGTGGGAGGACACAAGCAGGGCACCTCCTCTTCTGCCATCTTGCTGACATCACCTCTGAGTGTATTGATTTGTGTGCTGGAAAACAGCCCTGTCTAATTCAATGGATTTTTTTAACACTAATAAAAGCATGAATACCTGACAACCATGGTTAAAGATTAGAAATGAGGTTAAAAATGAAGGGGGCAGTGCAGCTGGGACTTCCGTTTAAGGTATTATGATGAGGTTGGTGATCCTCTCCTAACCACCCCTCACTCCTCCCCACTCCCCCCCCCCACAAAACAACAACAACAAAAACTGGACAAAATTGGCAAAAACAACAACAACATGTCTTGTTGATTATAGGTGAAAAATAAACTGAGAACCATTTATTGTTGACAAACTCTTAGAGCACTGGGGGAGAATGTAGGAGTCCGTGGCCTATTTGCTAGGGGTATCCCCCATCCTACCACACTGGGTGATAACTATAGTTTTCATAGATTGGGACTGGCTACAAAGCTCACAGCTTTGCCACTGCAGGACACAGGTTTGATTTGTGGCAGGTATGGGAACTCACAGCTTTGTAGCATGGCTATATTTACTGATGTTAAGCTAATGGTAGCCTGGAGTGGATTATGATACATTGAAGATTCATTTTATAATCCCCCCAATCTGAAAATATAGCTAATAAAATGAAAGAGAATTAAAATGACATGCTAGAAAACATCTCTTTAACCAAAGAAGGCAGTAAAGGAGGGACAAAATCGAAAAGTTGTGAGACATATAGAATGCAAATACTAAAATGTAAATCGACTCAACACTCCAGTTAAAAGGCATAGTGTGTACACTGGATAAAAATGACACAACTGTATGCTCCCTACAAGAGATACTTTTTAGATACAAAGACACCAATAAATTCAAAGTAAAAAGATGGAAGAAGATTTATCATGCAAATTTAATTTAATAAGTGAGTTTAGCAGGGTCACAGAATGTAAGATCAGTGATCAATATACAAAAGTCAAACAATCAAATTAAGGAAATGAGTCCTGGCTGGTTTGACTCAGTGGTTAGAGCATCAGCCTGCAGACTGAAAGGTCACCGGCTAGATTGCCAGTGAAGGGCATGTACCTGTGTTGCAGGTTTGTCCCCAGCCCTGGTAGGGACATAGGCAGGAGGCAACCGATTGATGTGTCTCTATCATATTCATGTTTTTCTCTCTCATACCCCTCCCTTCTACTGTCTCTAAAAATCAATGGGGAAAATATCCTTGAGTGAGGATTAATAAAAAAAATTAAGAAAATGATTCTATTTACAAAGAATATTTTTGTTAAAAGAAGTAGGGATGAGGAGGGAGGAGAGAGAGAGAGGGAGAGGGAGAGAGAGAGAGAGAGAGAGAGAGAGAGAGAGAGAGAGAGAGAGGAGAGAGAGAGAGAACATTCTTCTTAAGGTCGGAGAGTGGTTTGAATTAAAGTTATAGAGGGCCCAGGAGGGGTGACCATGAAGTTCCTTGCAAGCTATAGAACAAAGTTTGGACTTTAGCCTGAGAACTAGTTGAATATATTTGAGGGTTTTATGTTTTTAAAGAAGGAAAGATCTTAGCATTTATTTTTCAGAAAATCATTGTGGCTGCAGTGTGGACTGGAGACAGACAAAAGAATTTAGGCAGATAGGACGCTGTTGCAGTACTCAAGGCAAGAGTAGAATTAGTAAAACTGGAAAGAAGTGGTCAGATTTGAGGGCTACTTTGCAAGATACTTAATCTAAAAATGATTAGGTATATAAAGCAAAAGTATGACTGAATATCTAATATTCTCAGTGTTTCCTCATGAATGGAGTTTCCCAAGAAAGCTGCGTAGATGAGCTATAAAAATTGGTTCCTAAAAAAAAAAATTTTGGTTCCTCAGTCTATTTTACCTGTTTGCATTCTGAGTACAGGCCTCAGCTGTGGCAGTTGGGTTAGATGAACATAGGTTCTCTCTAGATGTTAAGACCCTATGGACAAAAATAAAAATCCCCAACTAGCTGCTGGACAAAATGGTCAATGCATGAATGAAGTCAAGAAAAAGGGAACATCTGAAAATGAGCAGTGAATATAAAACTCTTCTATCAAGGGACAAACACTCTAAGACCAAGATGAAATTATGAAACTGGGCCATGTTTTTAAAAATTATTGTATATTTACTTATTTACTCATTCAACAAATATTTATTGTGTGCTTACTATGTGTCAGGAATTATTTTAGGGATTTAAGGCATAAGAATAAAGAGAAAAATTTGGATATGAAACATATTCTAGTGGGAAGAGCATAATAAACCTAAATAAATTAATAAGATGATCTCAGAGATTCTGAAGTATGCCAGAAGATACAAACTTGGAGATGTAGTAGAGAAGGTGGCTGAGAGGGAGTTCTATGAGTAGGGTGATCTGCAACAGTCTTTCGGAAAAAATGTCACGTAAACTGAGACAAAAGAGCACCCAAGGCATCATTATATATATATTACTAGTGACCTGGCATGCAAAATCACATGGCCCCGCCCACCCATGCATGCCCCGCCCACTTTCCCACCACCCTGCCTTGACACCCGAACCTCTCTACCCAGAGCATGAGGGCGCCTGGCCCCACTCCCAATCCCTCAGGCCTTTTCTGGCTGCTTCAAGTCCTGCCCTCGGTCCTGTGAGTTGCCTCGGGTTGGTCCCACCTCCTCCAGGTGCCTCCCGGCTTCTGCCCTGTCTCTGGAGCAACGTGGCAGCTCCACCCCATCATGGCGCCGGAGGAGAGCATGGAAGCCTCCCGCCTGCTGCGGAGTTTCAAGCGCCACTTCCTGGCAGCGCGTGTGCTGCGCTCCCTCCCCTGTCAGGTGACAGGTGGGTGCACTGATTGCAAACAGTGAGTGGCAAAGGACTGGCTATGGGCTCTCACCCCCTCCCTCCCCGCCACGGGATGGTCCCGCCTCCTCCAGGAGCCTCCCTGCTTCTGCCTTGTATCTGGAGCAATGCGGCGACTCCGCCTCACTGCGCATGGAGCCTCCTGCTGAAGGATTGTTATGGCATGAGGGCATCACAACCATTAGCATATTAGCTCTTTATTATATAAGATAGTTGTAACAAATAAAAGATTAAAAATAGTGAAGATGCGCTCATAATTTACTTAGGTATAAAATTATATCATGGATAGAACCAGTGAGTATTTGAGAAGTTGAAGTAATCTAGCTGGGTTGTTTTTTGTTATCTTAATTTTTTTTCTAAAAACTTAAAAACTGATGATAATAGGAATTAAGTATGGCCAAATTTTAAAGAGAGATGCTGACCACACCAATTTATGATCAATCTCCATCACTCACTAGCCTAAGAAAAGATGAGATATTTGAAGGCATGGTTTGAGAGTGCCATTAACATAATGAATTGCAGGTCAAGGTGAGAGCACCCCTCTCCTCCTTATTGTCAGTTGCATAGTTCACGGCTCCTGTCTGCAATGGGCAATGTAGAGGTTCTTTCAGGTCATTCTTCCACTCATTTGTGTCCCTGTATTCTGGAGCCAACAGTGTTGGGGTACATGAGGAACTATGTCCTGGAAAATGCTCAGAACTAATAAGTGGGAAAACTAAACAAGAGACACATGAGCCCTTTTGCCATGCTACAGTCCTGGGTAATCTGTGCACAGGGATTATCCAGGCAGGAAGAGTCCTTTGCCTACAACCATTCATCTCTCTCCTTCTTGGATTTGATGTTATTTTCCCCGATTCTGTTGGCCTTTCCCAGTTCTGGAGTGGTGCCCTGTTTTCTACCCCTCTGGCAACTTGTCTCTGGCATCTCTTTGGTTCTTCTCATTAGCCTGAGACCTAGGATGATTGTTTTCCAAAACAGCTCAACCATTTCACATGCCCACCAGCAGTGAATGAGGGTTCTGATTGCTCCAGTCACACCAACCCTCCTTACTATCGGCCTTTTTAGTTAGAGCCAGGCTGGTGGTTGTGAAGTGGTATCTCACTGTGGTTTTAATTTGCAATTTCTTAATGACTAATGATGTCACATATTGTTTTATGTACTTTTTGTCCATTTGCACTTTTTTTTCTTTTGAGAAGTGTCTATCCAGATCATTTGCCCATTTTTAAATTGAATTATCTGTTTTATTTTTCAGTTGTGATTGTTCTAAGTGTACTTGTAAGAAATGTATATTCTACTATTTTTTGGTGGGTGTTCTATTGATAAATTTTAGGTGTAGTTTTTTTTATAGTGTTATTGAAGTCTTTTATTACTTTCAGTTGTTTTTTTCATTATTTAAAGTGAGATAAAATGTCTCAAACTATTATTATTGAATTGAATTGTGTATTCAATTCTATAAGTTCTTGATTCATGAAACTTGGGGCTTTCTTGTTTATGATCATTATATCTCCTTTTCCCAAATTAATTCTCACCTGAGGATATTTTTTCCTATTGAGTTTAAGGAGGGAGAGGTGAGGAGAGAGAGAGAGAAAGAGAGAGAGAGAGAGAGAGAGAGAGAGAGAGAGAGAGAGAGAATGAGAAAGAAAGAGAAATTTTTATGTGAGAGAGACACATTGATTGGTTGCCTCCTGCATGTGCCCCAACTGGTGCCAGGGATCAAACCTGCAACCCAGGTAAATTCCCTTGACCTGGAATTGAACCCATGACCCTTTGGTATGCAGGCCGATGCTCTAACCCCGGAGCCACACCAGCCAGGGCATATCTTCTTATAATTGTTATATCTTGATGTACTGACCTTTTTATCATTATAAAATGTCCCTCTTTGTCTCTAGTAACAATTTGTCTTAAACTCTATTATTTATTATCTTATTTTAGCCACTCAAACTCCCTTTACATTATTGCTTCATGGTATATCTTTTTATATTATTTTACTTTCAGCCTATTTTTAATTTTGAATATAAAACATGTCACTTGTGGATGACATTTAATTGAAGCATGGAGTTAAGGAAGAGAAAATTGGTACAGGGCAAGTTAAAAATGCCACAAATCTCACTATTCTTAATGAGTGTCTGCCTTTAAAAGAAGAAATTTTCCCTTAATTTCTGTAAGCCTTTGGTTAATTTTAAGAGTTCTGAAAAGGCTGACAATTTTTACTAGTGTTCTCATTTATTTTATGAATGAAAAGATTTTTGGAAGTTTTATGCCACCATTGTCACTGATGTAACTGTGTAATGTGATTTTTTTCAGTATCAACCAAAGATACTGAAATATTCATAAATAACTATAAAGTCTAAAATGTAAACATTAATAAATCATTGAAAATTATAAATTATAATTGAAAATCCTGCATGTATGCCTTGTGATGATTGCACTATATAATGGTTGTTAGTAGTTCAAAAACAGAATTATTTTTAGAGCAAGGAAAAAAGACTATCTGCTTGACTTATGAGAATATGTGAAATTATTTCTATACCTTTATACTTTAGTTTAGACATAAGCTACTTTTGTTCCCCTGAATGGGCAATTTTATCTTCTTGTGTCTAGGTCTCTGAGAATACATATGAGATTTTATATTATTAAGAACTAAATATGGTCAGAACTGATAGATGAGCTCTTAGATGGTGGTTGAAAAAGATCATGATTATAACTGCCTAAAACACTCAAGTATTTGAGCAATATTAACATACTGGTGACAACTGTATATGTTGAGTTGCCATGCAAGGCAATAATAATAATAATAATAATCCTATATTATAAAGGCCTAATATGCTAAGTGTCCGGTCATCTGTTCAACCAAAGTGTAATATACTAATGATATGCAAAGGCTGCTCAATCGCTTGCTATGACATGTACTGACCAATAGGGGGCAGACACTCAATGCAGGAGCTGCCCCCTGGTGGTCAGTGCGCTGTCACAGGGGGAGCGCCGCTCAGCCAGAAGCCAGGCTCACAGCTGGTGAGCACAGTGGTGGTGGTGGGAGTCTCTCCCTCCTCCATAGCAGCGCTAAGGATGTCCCATGGGAAGCGGGCCTACGCCAGCAGTTGGGCATCCCCTGAGGGCTCCTGGACTGCGAGAGGGTGCAGGCCAGGCTGAGGGACCCCCCCCCCCCAGTGCACGAATTTTGTGCACCGGGCCTCTAGTAAGAAGAGAAGAAGAAGAAGAAGAAGAAGAAGGAGGAGGAGGAGGAGGAGGAGGAGGAGGAGGAGGAGGAGGAGAAGAAGAAGAAGAAGAAGAAGAAGAAGAAGAAGAAGAAGAAGAAGAAGAAGAAGAAGAAGAAGAAAGTTGTGTCACAAAGGAACAAATGAACAATTGAAGCAAATAAACCTGAGAGTTCAAGTATGATTGCCCTAGTACAGTGATGGCGAACCTATGACACGCGTGTCAGAGGTGACAAGAGAACTCATTTTTTTTGTTGATTTTTCTTTGTTAAATGGCATTTAAATATATAAAATAAATATCAAAAATATAAATCTTTGTTTTACTATGGTTGCAAATATCAAAAAATTTCTATATGTGACACGGCACCAGAGTTAAGTTAGGGTTTTTCAAAATGCTGACATGCCGAGCTCAAAAGGTTCGCCATCATTGCCCTAGTATTTTAGTCACTAACTAAAGTCTTCCTATAGATATATGTCTGACATTTATAGCTCAGTGAGTGGCTCCTCTGGGGCAGTTGCAAATGGTAGAGATTTTTCTCCATAGGCTTGTTCATTCACTGCATTTGGCTTCTTGCTGATCTTGCTTAAATCTATTCTTATTTTCTATCTTTTTTTTTTATTTCAGTCTCTTAACATTCTAATCTTGGGGAATCCCTAGTCTTGGACTGAATTTCCATTGCTGTATGCACTTCAAAATCACGCAAACAACATGAACTCTCTTTCTGTGCATAATAAAATGAGGTTGTTGTGTACTGAATTGTGTCTCCCTCAAGGTTCATATGTTGAAATCTCAGGGTTGTTGCAGATGTAATTAGTTAAGATGAGATCAGACTGAAGTAGGGTGAACACCCTAGTCCCGTGGTCGGCAAACCTCGGCTCCCGAGCCACATGTGGCTCTTTGGCCCTTTGAGTGTGGCCATGAAGTTTCAATCGCACTGTATGTGGGCGACCACACGTGGTATTTTGTGGAAGAACCACACTCAAGGGGCCACAGTTTGCCTACCACTGCCCTAGTCCAATACCACTGGTGTCCTTATAAAAGGGGAAAATTTGGGCACAGGCCTACACCCAAGGAGAATGCCATGTGCATACAAAGGCAGAGACCAGGATGATGTTTGTAGATACCAAGTAATGCCACAAATTGCCAGAAAACCACAGGAAGTTAGGGGAGAGGCATGGAACAGAAGGAACCAACCTGCTGACATTTTGATCTCAGACTTCTAGCCTCCAGAAGGGAGAAACAATAAATTTCTGTTGTTTAAGCCACTCAGTGTGTGGTACTTTATTATGCAGCCCTCACAACCTAATGCAGAGGCTTTTGTTTCTGTCCCTTGGTATTCCAGTGGAAATAATTATCTTCTTTTTTTTTAACTTTTCCTTTTCTCCTCAGACAATCACTTTCTGAATCTCTTGTGACCTTCCCTTTCTAATCAATCCTCGAAGGGCTATTCTCTATGATACATTCTTGAGATGGTCCTTGTTACATTTGTATTTCAAAACCAAAAGCCCGTTAATGTTCCGTAGTCTTTCTGCAGCTAGGGTTCAGGAATCTGGAGAAGGGCTGCACAGAAATGAATAGAGACTAGACAAGAAATATAAATTAGAAGGCATTTGGGGGAACCAGGTGGAGGCTTCACCTTCTAGTGGTGTGGCTCCCTGAATCTCCGGACCCAGGACTTTTTATTTACTGGAAAACACATTGGTCCTTTAGGAATGCAAACAGGCATATCAAAGGTAAAGTTTGGTAAACAGGAAAAGATTATCAGATTAGGGGAAATGCTACAGCTGTTCAGCAGCAGGTAATAATATGCAGATTTTCAGCCCTGCTAAAAATATCCATCAGCCTTCTGATGAACTTCTCGCATTTATTATGCTAAGTACTGTTCTTAGCCTCCATCATTAATGCTCTTCCTCTGGATGAGTGCATTGGAGAAAGGAAGATTGGATCCACTCTTTGAAGTGTGATTCAACATTCATTTATCTTCTTACTTATTCTACTGACTTGGCAAAGAGTGTGTGAAAATGAACTGCCATGGAGATTTTATGGTTTTGATGAGACATTTGTATTCAGAGTTAAAATAAAACATTTCATTTCAGACCCATCCCCTTCCTATTTAAAGTATCAGGATTTAGTTACCCTCTGCTTAAATTGAATGGAGAGTTTGATCTAAAAGAATATAGGGAGGTACTTTACTATTCTTCACTGCTGTATAGTATTCCATTAAATGAAAACTATACATCATAAAAAAAGAACATAGGGAAATATGGGAGAGGAAATTTGTGATGAGTACTGTTTTATTTTTAAAAAATATATTTATTGATTTCAGAGAGGAAGGGAGAGGGAGAGAGAGATAGAAACATCAATGATGAGAGAGAATCACTGATTGGCTACCTCCTCCATGCCCCACACTGGGGATTGAGCCCCCAACCCAGGCATATGCCCTGACTGGAATCGAACCTTGACCTCCTGGTTCATAGGTCAAGGCTCAACCACTGAGCCATGTGGCCTGGGTGTGATGAGTACTATTTTGGATTATAGAGAGTTAGATACAATTTGGAAGGAATAAGAAACAAAAGTTAAAAGGTGAAGTATGTACTTGAGCCCAAGAAAGGCTATTCCACCCTCTTTAGAGAGCAGCACGATTGAAAAAGGGGTGCAGCCAGTGGCCATCTACATTATAGCAACACCAGAAACAACCTGGATCTCCATACTAGTGCAAGTTTCTGCCAGGCCACAGGACCAGTTGGGCCTATTTTTATATGGATGCTTCAACCACGCATAGACCGTTGTATAAGAGGAGATTAAATGACAATGCATCCATCTTTGCCATAATTCAACCTAATTCAAGCCACATTCATCAAATGTTACTATGTGGCATATACTATGCTCATTATGCAAAGATGAATAAGGTTTGGGCCCTGCCTTATTCACAGTTGGGTGGGGAGTTCAAAAAGTCTTCATAAAATATATCAGACTCAGAATATATAAAAAAACAAAAACAAAAAAAAACAGAGACCAAGTCATATTCTTCTTTGTATACCCACAGTGCTTCACATATGGTAGATATTTGGTAAAAATTAATACTGATACTTGTAAGGTGGCTATAGAGACCTCCCCCCCCCCCTCTGCAAAAAGAAACAATTTATCAGGAGACATCAAAGAAAGGCTGATAAATGAAGCTTTAATTACATTGGGACTTAAAAGCTATTTAGAACTTTACTTGGTTAAAAGAAAAAAAAAGTAGGAAAAAAGCATTTTTTTGGCAAGCAAGCATGACTTGATTAAAACAAAAATAATAATAGTATTGATTAAATGCATAATTATTCTGGGTGTAATACTTGATTCCTTTTATTCTTACAACAATACTGTGGGGAGACTAGTGTTATACCTAGTATGCACATGAAAACATGATGGGCACACAGCCACTGAGCATCGGGGCCAGAATTTGAACCATTACTCCTCAATGTACAATGTTCCTTGGGAAAAAAGGGATGGGGAGTTTCTGATGGTTTTTAATCAGAGGAATAGCATGTTCTGGTTTGTTTTCAGCCAAGAGGATCAAAGATCGGAAGGTGGCAACTTTCTGCTAAAGTTACCTAAACCAAAGTCAACAATCAAGTTAGAAAACATATACCTTTGATGGTCTAATTCAATTAAACTGATTTGAAGGTAGGTACTACATTTTGTAAGTTCTGCACATATAAACTTTCAATACCAAAGAATGTAGAAATAATAATAATAAATTTATAAACTTGTATTTTAAATTCATGTAGGCCCCATGGACATATGTTTGGAAGTAGGGTTTTTAATATACTCTACATATTTTGTGTTTTTATTCTTTAGGCAGCCAAATACATAAGGATTCTGTGTTAGAGCTCACAGCAAACGATATTTCACTTTGTTATAAGAAATGTCTGCATGCTCTCTCATGAAATAAAGTTGTTACTCTTTTGGTATTATTTAAAGAAATTACTTTGGCTAATAGCATACAACTTTTTTTTTCATGTTCCCTTCAGAATTTTTAGGGACTAACATCTCATTCAAGCTCAGAGGGTGGAAGATATGGCAGCCAATTGGTGCTTTATTTAGTGGACTGCACCAAAGGTTTATTGTATCTAGAAACAGTGTTTATAAATAACTAAAAGGTTGCTATGGTCTTTAACTGGGAATGGCCTCTGAGGGAGGACAAGAAATAATTAAAACAGGAGGTTTAGAAAAACTCTTTTTAAAAGGCAGGTCGATTTACCATGTGGACTGTGCCAGTAGAGGAGGTTTTTAGTTCAATTTAACTTTTATTGAAATCTTACAAGTGACCTGACAGTATATTTTTAGATGGGAGTTTTATGTTGGGTCATGTGCTGGAACAGAAAATATAGAACAGATATCTGTGAACTAAAAAAGACTGACATTCGCAGAGAAGTCTAACCTATAAATTGGAACCCCAGCCATTTCAAGGACAGAAATCATTGTGGCAAAATAAGTGGGAAGAATCTCATTATTTGATGACCATTTCTCTTAAATGTCAATAAAAATATACTGTATTTATACTCCTTTAGCTTTCAAGGTGCTGGTATATTATCAAAATCATTATGATTTCAGAAATTGATCCATTCCCATGTAGTCACTGAATTTCCCAATAAAAGACACCCAGAGTAAACATCTCTATTTGCCCAATGCATTCCACAAAGCATCTTTAGAGACTGTTAAAAATTTTATTCCAAGGTCCTTGATGAAATAGCCATGGCTAGTGTTGAAATCAGTTCAGTAGGGAGATAGCCTGATGAATAATCTCATGGTAGAATTCAGAACCCCTGGACATGAGTGTTTCCATGATAATAGTCATCCTCATTTTTCCAGGGTAGTTTATTTCTTTAGTGTATTTGCTATAAAACTGCTCTAGCTATGGCTCTCCACAGGACTCCCAAAGTCCCAGAATACTCACTCAAGGACATTCAAAAGTATTCAATTTTTTTTTTCATTAACATTATACCATAGGGTCTTCAGGAATAGATCTGTATACTGCTTATGTTATCCCGATTAAGTTTGAAGGAATTGGTCTATATAAAATGATAAATGATACAAGAAGGCTCTTTATATGAATCATCCTAAGAAGAGGTTTTCTTATTCTGCCTTTATAGTCTGTGAAAAGTATTATTTGATTCACACAAGTCCAGATATTGTTGATTAAAAAGTAATATGGTTAGGCTTTCAAGACTTTATATAAATTTCTAAAGGACCAAAGTAATATTGTGAAATATTTTACTCTTAACCTTAACATACATATATAATACATACAATAGCTATAGGTAATATATAAAGGCATAACTGGCATGTGAGTCTACCAATCACTGTCAATCCTACCTCACTAGAGAAGATGAACTACTTAGCTAAGAAGTGAAAAAGGTCTCTTCAGGTATGGGTTGGAGCCTTCTCCATTATCTCTCATGCTGTTATACAAAAACACTAGAGGCCTGGTGCACGGATTCATGCACCGGTGGGGTTCCTTGATGTGGCCTGCAGGGATCAACTGGCAGCCCAGTGCCACCTGCCCCTCCTGCCTGCTGCTCCCGCTCATCCTGGCCCAGCTGCGCCTACCGTGAGCTCAGGCCCAGTCAGTCCTGATTGAGGGAGGCTTGCGCTGCTGCAACGGCGCTCGCCAGCTGTGAGCCCTGTGTCTGGCACTCGTCCCAAAGGGGTGTGTGTGGGGAGGCGGGACACAATCGGCCTTCTAGGTGGGCAGTGGGATGCTTTTGCCCACCTGGGATTCTGATCCGTCCCGCTGACATCCCTGCCGGTTGTCGGGAACCACCTGGTGGCAGCTTTTATATCCTTTCCTCCTTGTGGAATGTCTAGGGAGGGGAAGCAGCCGTGGTGCCTGAGGCTGACTTCCAGGAGGCCAGTCGCACTGTTGGGATTGTGCTGGTGGCACCAATCTGTCAGTGCCTGGCCTGTTCTCTGGAGATTGGACCTGCAGGACTACAGAGGGAGTGAATGGCTGCCACTGGGCTGGTGGGCCACCAGGATAGGTCAGTCAGTTGAGCAGCGTTCCTGTTGTGGGAGCGCACTGACAACCAGGGGGCAGCTCCTGCGTTGAGTGTCGGCTCCCTGGTAGTTAGTGTGCATCATAGCGACTGGTTGTTTGGTCACTTAGGCTTTTATATATATATACTAGAGGCCCAGTGCATGAAAATTCGTGCACTTGTGGGGTCCCTCAGCCCAGCCTGCACCCTCTCACAGTCCGGGAGCCCTCAGGCGATGTCCTAAGCCACAGTCTGGCCTCCCTGTATGGGAGGCAACCAGCGGACTGATCAGGGGAGGCGCCGGCAGCGAGCAGCCATCCCCGTCCCCCATTGCCCTGCTGCTACTGCCACCGCTGGTGGCCTTCTCTGTGGGAGGCAACCAGGTGGGCCCATCAGGGGACGGTGCAGGCCGGTGAGCATCTGGCCCCACTGCCCCAATCACTCCTCCACTGCCACTGGTCGCTGCCGTCCCCCATTGCCGTCCCCTTCCTCTGCCCACTGGCACGTGCCCTGGCTGGCCTGGTGCCACCTGCTTGCCAGTCCATCCCCTGCCGACCCGTACTTCCACCATTTGGTCAATTTGCATATTATGCTTTTATTATATAGGACATATTATTCTATAAAAATGTCACTGCTATCTGCAAATAGTTAATGCCCAGTTTAATCCCTCATTTACCAATCAGAAAGCTCACTTAATAAAGACATGTTGTTGACAGACCATGGTCCCAGAATAACATCAAACCAAACTGAAGATTTGTCTCTAGGCTTGGAATAGAATCACAATTCTCCTTATTGAACCTGCTAAGAAAATTATATTTGTGCTTTCTGGGGGTGTCCCGTTAAAAATCCCAGAGATGTCATTTTTGCATAATGTTGGTCTTGGGACAAAGGTTATCCATCCTGGAATTTTCATAACTACTGAAAGCAAGCAAGACATTACCATTAATCATGAAAACCAGTGCTAAGCTTGTGCATGCATGCTCACAATTTAAAATTTATATAAATTTATGTGCAAATTACGTGTAGCCCTCAAGCTCCTGGCAAGTTTCCATTGCACCCTGTGGAAGTATAGAACTTGGGCAGCTCAAAATTTATAGCTTTTTCCACTGAGGTCTGCTTTATTGACTTTTGCTTTTTTGTGGTCTGCTGGGGACTTGATGGCTGATTCTAAAATGTACCTTTATGTTCTTATCTCTCCACTTGGGAGACCCAATGAATGAATTATTTAAGTTTGGAGGAAATATTTTGAGCTCATTTTTCCAATTTCAAGGCTTTCTGTTAAGCTCATTGAAAACCTTCATTTGCAAATAATTATGTAAACAGAATAGTAAAGAGGTGGACTAGTCCTCTTGCTTTTAACTGGCTCCTATCAAAACCTACCTTTTAAAATGGTTAACCTTGTGAACATAAAATTGACCTTCACTTATTCAAAGATCACTTACCCAGCAAACTCTGCTAGCCGATTTCCAAATACCTGGAGGAATGCCTACAAAAACAGTCAAAACTGATTTTGCAGTCTCTGTACCAAAGGTCATGTACTACACCCATTAAAGAGACTTCCTGACAATCAATGAAAACCCATTGTACACATACTTTATCTTTAATTCTAATATATTTAATTAATTTGTTTCCTGGTCTGTATCAATTTGGATGCCACAATTCAGAAGAAGCAGTTTTGTATCTAAGTCTCCTGATTCTAAGAAGCAGTAACATTTGACAATCTGATAATATATGGGAGAGGAAAAACCAAACCAAAAGCAAAGCAAAACCAAAAAAAACCCAAAAAAACAAAAAACACTGGCTTAAGAATGTCAGTCTGAGGACATTTTCTATGTTGTCAAAAGCTCCATTCACTCCTATAGCCTGTGAGGTTATTATGGCTTTACTGTACAACAAAAATATGGCTTAATTCATTCAACACACATTTATTAAGAACTTAATACATGTCTGGAGTTGGGGAAGCAAAGACAAGTGAAAGGTAGTGTATGTCCTTGAAAATATTGCAGTTCAGCTGGGAAAGCAGGAACATGGGCAATTATGGTAGAGATAGAAAGTGCAATGGGAGTATAGAGAAAGAAAAAGCTGATTTATCTTGAAGGCTTAATGAATAAGTAACTTTTTAAGTTGTTCTTAAACGCTAATCAGAAGTTTTCCAAATTGATAATGGGGAAATGGATGTAGTAGGAAGAAAGAATAGTACATGCAAAGCCATCGAGTAATGAAAGAAAATGTCTTGTATGGCAGGCAGAATTCTCAAATGGCCCCCAATATCCCCACCCCTGTTGCACATGCCTGGTGTAACCCTTCCCTTGAGTGTGAGAAGGACATGCCTCTGAATATGATGGGATATTACTCACATGCATATGTTGTATTGTATGTGAAAAGAGATTTTATAGAGGGAATTAAGGTCCTTAGTCAATTGACTTTGAGTTACTAAAAATGGACATTATTTTAGTGGGTCTGACCGAATCAGGTGAGCCCTTAAAAGACATTAAGAGGTTGAGAGAGAGAGAGAAAGAGAGAGAGAGAGAGAGAGAGAGATAAGAGGTTGAGAGAGAGAGAGAAAGAGAGATTGATTCTCCTGCTGGCCTTGAAGGAGCAAACTGCCACATTGTGGATAGGGCCTATATTAGGGATGTGAGAGCCACTTCTAGGAGCTGAGAGTAGCCCTTAGTTATAGTAGTCCCTATAACAGCTTATAATAGAACTGCTACCTCAGTCAAATGGCTGCAAGAAAATAGATTCTACAAACACCTGAAGGAGTATGGAGCTGAATTCTCCCTTGTAAAGCTCCCATATAAAGATGCAGGTGGCAGACACCTTGACTTCACCTTAATGAGACCCTGGGTGGAGGACCCAGCTAAACTGTGCCAGAGTCCAATTTCACAGAAACTGTGAGCTAAAAAAGAATAAATTGTTGTCATTTAAAACTGCAAAATTTCTGGTAATATGTTATACATCAATAAAAAATGAATATAGAATTTTCAGAAAACAGAAGTTTAAAATTTATGAATCTTGAGGTAGATGGATAGACAAGGGAAAAACTAATTAATGGTCTGATACATAATGAAAAAAAACTCTAAGTTTATCCTGTGAGTCACAGGGAATCATGAAAAGTAATTAATGTAAAGGGTTCCTATAACAGGTTTGTATTTTAGGAAGTTAATGCTGGCCCAAGGAGCAAAGATGGATTGAACAGGAGAGATGATGAATGATGGCAAACAGGTTTACTAAAAATAGCCCTAATAAAAGGTTGTAAAAGTTTCTTGAAAGGCAATGACAACAGTGAGGAAGCAGAAGGATAAGGTCAGCAAAATATTTACAGGAAAAGATCAACATGATGACCAATGTGAGATCAACATGAAAGAAAAAAATTAATGGAGAATAATTCCAAACTTCTTTGTCTCAATGAGACGAGAATAAGGGAAGATAAACAATTAGGAAGAGAAGTTACTTTGGATTTTGAAAATGGCATGTTTTAATGGCATGTAGGATTTCTCAGTGCTTAAGAGAGAGCTACTCACTGTCAGTTAGAGTCATAGTTCTGGACTCTAGAACAAGGTGGAGGCTGGAGATTTATTTGGGGAGTTGGTTATCAACAGAGTTGAAGGCATGGAATTAAATGAGAGATTATTCAAGAAGACAATGTACTCTGAAAAGATGATGGCAGATCATACTCTGGGGAACTGTAACATTTAAGTGTAAGTAGAAGAGGAGCAGAGGAAAAAATAAGGAATTGTTATTATTAAAAGAGTGAAATCTGGAGAAATGGTATCATGGAATCTAAGGGGGAGACATTTTCAGAGAAATAAAGATTGAGCATTGCCAAATGTTAAATGGAAAGTAGAGGGAGCATTGAGAAAAAGCCTGATAATTTAACAATAAATTGGCTCAGATAGATAAGAGCAGGTTGGCCTTAGTAAAAGGGTTTCAAGGGAATGGTGGGTGTTGAAACCACATTGATGTGGATGTCAGGAATAAATGGGAAGTGAGACACAATGCACCACAATAAACTTCTTTCAAGTAGCAGGGCAATAAGAAAAGAAGGATATTAAAGGAAAAGAACAGCATTAGAAAAGTGTGAAAACAACACATAGCATGGGAGAAAATATTTGCAAATCATATACCTGTTAAGAGGCTTGTCACATAGAGAGATGATAGATGGTAGATAGATAGATAGATAGACATATAGATATGCATATATATAATACAAAGAGCCCTTACAATTTAATAGTAAAAAACCCAAATATTTCAATTAAAAGAGGGCAAAGGATCTGCATAGACATTTCTCCAAAGAAGATACACAAATGGCCAATAAGCACATGATAAGATTTTCAACATTATCAGCCATCATGGAAATGCAAGTAAAAACCACAATAATATACCACTTCACACTCAGTAGAATGGCTAGTATCAAAGAGCAGCTCAGTTAGCTAAAGCATCGTCCTGATACGCCAAATTGTGTGTTTGATCCCTAGTCAGGGCACATACCAGAATCATCCAATGAATGCATAAATGAGTGGAACAATATAAATTTACATCTCTCAAATCAATTGAAAAAACCTCTTATTCAGTTATCTGGATAAGTCAAAACAGTTTTTTTTTAAAGAGTCAGATAACAGGTGCTAGCAAGGATGTAAGGAAATTGAGCCAGTCATGTACTGCTGGAAGGGATGTAAAATGGTATACAGCCACTTTAGAAAAAACAGTCTGGTAGTTCCTTAAACAATTAAATATAGAATTTCCATACAACCCAGCAATTTTATTCCTAGGTATACACACAAGAGAAACAAAAACACATGTCCACATAGACACTTGTATAGGACTGTGTATGGCAGCATTATTCAAAAGAGTCGAAGGTAGAAACAATTCAAGTATTCATCAATGGGCTTACGGATTTGAAAAATCTGCGATATCTACACAATGGAGTATATTTTGATCATAAAAAATAATAAATCTTTATATAATCAACATGGATGAACCTTTTAAACACTTTGCTAGTGAAAGAATCCAGACACAAAAGACCTGTACTATGTGATTCCACTGATATGAAAATCCAGAATAGGAAAGTCTAGAAACAGAAAGTAGATTCGTGTTGATTTGGGGCTGGAGGGAGTGTGGGTGGCACCAAAGGGTGGGGAGGATGTTAGCTAAAGGGGATGAGTTTCCTTTGAAAGTGTTCTAAAATCGACTGTGGTGGTTTTGCACATACCCGTGAATATACCAAAACCATTAAATTGTATACTTTAATTGGGTGAATTGTATGGTATGTAAATTATATCTCAATAAAGCTGTTTTAAAAAAGAAAGTAAATGGAGTATTTCAAGGTGTACTTCAAGGGTCAAAAAGAACATTTCTTTTAGCTTGTGAGAGATTCCAGTCTGTTTGTACTTTTGAAAAAAAGAGTTGAGGGCTATTCATAGTGATTGATGCTCCTGATGATAACTCTGACTCATCAACAAAGGTCAAATCCTGTTCAATATGTAATATCTTTTAGAAAGTCTTCCAGCAAAAATATTTAAATGAAATTTACTCCTTTGAACCCAAAACACATCTCCTTTTATTGGAAAATTAATTTGTGAAGCATCAGCATTCCCTCATTGACGAATGACAAATGAGGTGTTACTCTAAGGAGTGGAACAATGCTTACCAAAAAAGTGTCTTCTTTCAAATTTATTTTTTATTTCTAAAGTTTTGAGGCAATTTTTGGACTGTGAAAAAAGAAAAGGAAAAATATACCAAACCTCCTGATTCCCATACAATTTTTCATAGGGTCTGCATTACCCTTTAGCTGCCTGGCTCCTAAGTAGTAAAGGCTGTAGCATCAGGCTACACACCTGCCACACTGCTCTGAATCAGAACAGAAGGGCCCTCGTGCTCAGCTATTGGGCTGACAGATAGCCAACCAGCAAGACTTCTGGTACTCCTGGTGTTTCAGCCAAAATGTTGGCTGTCACCATTTCGTTTCTCTTTTGAATCTGTGTTCAGCCTTATTATTGCTTTCATTGATTTATTTTTTTTTTATTTTACAAAGTACTTCCTTGCTCTTCAATGCCTGACCTTGTAGCATATCACCTGGCTATTAAAAACAGATTGTTAAAGGCTTACTGGCAAAACCCCAGAGGATCTATATGGATTTATTTGTTTTAAAATGTATAAAAATTCTCTGGGTACAGATTAATTTCTCTTGCTCCATATACTTTTTTTGTTGTTGTTATTTCACCTGCTACCGAGTAGACACTGCAACTGGGAAGGTTTTTGTTTTGTTTTGTTTAATACCAAGTTCTATCAGGATTGTCTGAAAGAGCCTAAACATTTTTTCACTGGAAGGATCCGCTTTCAAACAGCCCACCATCCTCAGGAGGGGTTAGTCACACAAGGTATCCAGATGTCCCGGGTGAGGAGCAAATATTCAGCATCTTTAAGGAAGGGCGAGGCCACTTCGGAACTTGGCAGGAGCTCAGCCCATGAGGAGAAGAGACCGACTCCCCAGCTCTCTGTTGATGACCAAGGAAAATGGTCTGCTGGATTCCGAGTGTGAGAAAAGGCAGCTGAGCCTTCTGTTGATGGAATCAGCCAGGCAAAACAACTCGCCTAGTGCTGTGAGGATGAGCCAGATCAGAGCGTCCTGTGAAAGGAAGTCCGAGAGGGGCAGGGATTCATTTCTGGGAAGAACATAATGAGAGCAAACGGCATAATAAATAAGAGCTGTTTTTCTCTTGATTTGGATTTGAACTTCAATGTGGAGATCAAGTGGTTTTTAAAAAAGAAGTGTCTCTGGTTTAAATAAAAGTGATAAGTTTCCATTGTGTACCTACCTATTTAATGAAGAAGGCTTCAGAGAAAAAATAATAATTCTTAGGGCTGTTCACTAAGGTCCTCACGTCAAATGTGAAAAGGGGCCTATTTTGCTTTTTTTCCAAAACTTACCACTATATCCTCTTGCTTTTCTACCCTGACATTAAATCTCCAAATAAGTGCTGTCTAGTGCCTTCAGAGGTCTGCACATTAGATCAGGATTAAAAGAGGCTTGAATTCTAAAAAAAAAATGGTATCCAAAGGCACAGATTCATTGGTTTGCATCTATATGCTGTCAACATATTCACGAGAATGGAAAAAATGTAGGCTTTGGCCTCCAAAAACCTTAGTAGCTGACTAACCATTAGCCTCCTTAAGTCTCAATCATCTCATTTTTACTTGTCTGTTTCCTCATCTGTAAATTAGGAATAATACCATTATCTAATATTGTTTGACAACTGAGATATATGTGAAAGCTCTTTGTAGGTTATAAAATATAACTTAGGTTAATTGGAAAATATCTGAATATTTTTCATCTAACTTTACAAAGCCAGGATTGGAACACAGGGCTACATGACTCAAAAGTTTGTCTTTTTCTAAAATTGCCTTGTTTGTCCATTATAAGTAAATACATATTTATAAATAATATTTAATAATAAATTTATAAAGAAATATTTCCAGCCAAACCGGTTTGGCTCAGTGGATAGAGCGTCAGCCTGTGGACTGAAGGGTCCCGGGTTCGATTCCGGTCAAGGGCATGTACCTTGGTTGCGGGCACATCCCCAGTGGGAGGTGTGCAGGAGGCAGCTGGTCGATGTTTCTCTCTCATCGATATTTCTAACTCTCTATCCCTCTCCCTTCCTCTCTGTAAAAAATCAATGAAATATATTTAAAAAAAAGAAATATTTCCAAAATGCAAGGTATTTTTCTTTAAGAGATACTAAACAGAATCAAACATAAATACTGCTTTGAAGGAGCTAATAGTTTATTATGGAAGACAAGACATGATACAAACTTTTTTTTTTCTCATGAGTTAAAACATGATGCATCTTAAAAGATGTTCACCTAACTATTTGTTTGATAATTACCTACTGAACATCTAAAACATGATAGATACTGTGCTAAAACCCGGGGACAGAATGATAAGCAAAAATAGTCATGACTTTTGCTCTTTTGGAACTCATTGTCTAGGAGAAGAAAACTATTGATCAAGTAAATGAAAAATCACATTATAAGGGCTATGAAGTAGAGATACTTACAAAGTGCCAGATTATTCAGAGAGAAAGACTACATTTAATGGAAGGTATAGAGGGCTGCTTTAAAGAAAAGGGTTCCTTGGAGCTCAGCTTTTGAAGACAGATAAGAGTTGGATCTGCTACACAGAAGGGAAAGTCGTCTCAGACAGAGGGCACAGACAGCAAGAGCCAAGGAACGAGGCTAATGATGTGAGTATTCAAAAGCGTTTGGAGGAATTGAAAGTAAACCCATTTACCTCATATACAGGAAGAGGAATAGAATTTGACTGGTATGTGGAAGTCATATTGTGAGAGTTTTGAATGCCAGGTTAAAGAGTTTGGATATGATTCTGTGATTCATAAAGAATTTCTGGGGGTTTATGGGCAGTAGGGACATGACCAGGTCTATGTGCAGTAAAATAATGTGCCAGGACTCTGGAGGAGTGAGGAGGTTAGAAGAAGAGATGCCATTTAAGAAGGTACTTCAGCAATGAGCTCCTGGAGGACTGAGACAAAGAGGATCCAATTCAGGCAGTTAGCAATGAGGATGCAATGGAGGAGAAGACGCAATTTTGGTTGTGGAAGACAAGGACAATAAAGATTCACTAGCGAATAATCAGCTGTAAATTGGCATTCCTGCGTTGTTTTGTTTTTCCTGAATGGAATTCCTATACTGGGCATTGCATATATGTTAACATATAACTTTTAGACTTCAATTTGTTTATTTATAAAATAAGGTGAGTGATAATCACTTAAATAAAACAACAATAACAAATGTATTCGATAAAGCGAATAGATGCATTGGAGTCCTCTGTGCTAAATGGATGACCTAGCTTCACCTATTCAAGTAGAGAATGTCTAAGCTAGATAGAAGCTTAGTGACTTGAGTGAGCAGTGGGTTTTGCAAGTTAGGAAGCTGACGTCCAGAGAGATTAAATGACTCAAGTAAGGCCAAACAACTAATAAGAGCAGAGTCCAGATGTCCGCCTTCCCAGGCCAGGGCTTTTCTGCCACTTCATGGAGCCTCTTACTTTTAGAACTGATGTTTATTTAAGAAAATGATACTCTCATTGCAGCTGGGCTTGCCCAACCCATAACGACCTTACACTGTTCAACCAAGTCAGTGAAGGAGAGGTTCATTCTTTGCATGAGAACAGCTGGATGTAGGCTATTACAGCCAGGGCTCTAGACAGATTCTCTGCTCTGTCCCTCCTAGGATTCTGTCCTATGTCTGAGAAAAATAGCTGGTGGGAAAAGCTGCAGAGAACTGAGAAGCCACTCAGGAAAGACCTCTTTCCAAGGAAAAAAGAAGTCAAAATGTACTCCTTTGGATTAAGTTGCATAAGCCAGATCTGGGAAAAAAGAGAACATTTCCCATGGTGGCCTTATCACTACTATCTTCCATTTGAGTCACTGGGTGAAGAGACTGTACCAAAGAATATGTAAAACTTAAAAACTGCTATTTCTCCACCTTCTTTGTGAATGTGAAAATGACCGAGGTGTTGCAGAACTGGCATTGGTGGCCTCCATGGCAGTGGGTTGCCTGCAGTGGCAGTGCTAGCATGCGTCGTGTTGGTTGTATGCCAACCCCTGGTGGCAAACATCTCTCTCTTGGTCTGGGGCACTGAAATCATCAATGCAGATATCAGCAGCAGCAGCAGCAGCAGCAAATATGCCTCCACTTGGCATTTGGTAGCTTAATTGTCACTTTTACTTTGGCATCCTGGTGGGGAATGAGTGAATACAACTGGTGAAATACCAAAGGTATTTGTGGGAATCACCTAGTCCTAGGGCAGTGGTTGGCAAACCGTGGCTCACGAGCCACATGCGGCTCTTTGGCCCCTTGAGTGTGGCTCTTCCACAAAATACCACATGCGGGTGCGCACGTACAGTGCGATTGAAACTTCATGGCCCATACGCAGAAGTCAATTTTCGGAAAGGAGATAGACGAAACAAGTATACAAGACGAGTGTGGATGGGAGAGTTGGAAGGGGTCGACCTCAGCGAACGTACCTCAATCAGATTGAGGACATTTTTATCAAAGGCCAGCTTAGGAGTACCCTAATTAAGTTAATAACAATGTACCTACCTATATAGTTTAAGTTTAAAAATTTGGCTCTCAAAAGAAATTTCAATTGTACTGTTGATATTTGGCTCTGTTGACTAATGAGTTTGCTGACCACTGTCCTAGGGGATTCTCAGAATTCCTAGTGTGGAAATTGAGAGGGAAAAATTTCCTACAGAGTGAGGTGGGGTAAGCAGGTAAATTCTCTTATTACCTAACATTTCTTCTATAGGTAAACAAACAAACAAACAAACAAACAAAAAAGAATTTAAACCTGCTATTATTTTATTACTAAGTTTGTGGGGTTTTTTTTGCTTGTTTGTTTGTTTTTTGTTAGTCTTAGTCTCTGGAACATTGTTGGGGGTTTGGTTAGCTGATGGATTTATATTTCTGAATAATCACAGTTTCTAGAAAAACAGACCTCTAAAGAGTTGACCCTTTTTGTCACAAGTATTTTAAGCTTCTTAGAATCTGGGTGACTCATTATCACCCATCGATGTTTTCTCAACTCTTAATGGAGGTATAATACATGTGTACTTTAGGTACAGAGTAGATACTCTAATTGTCTCCTAGGAAAACACAAGTAATGGCAGTGAGCTCCTGGAAACATCCATTTGAACAATGTGACAATAAGCCCCTCACACATAGTTGATTGGTTCAGAAGATGGGCCCATGACTTAGGTTGAGCCAATCAGAATCCTTTCTCTAAAAATTCTGAATTGGAATAAGATTCTGTGCTTAGTGTTGGTTTTTCTCTTAACTGCTATCACTTAAGCACAGTGTGCAAACCTGTTCACCACCAACTGGACTGGCATGCAGAGAAAATTTGTCTTTGGAGCATGGTAAGGGTGAAGCTGACATGCAACAGAAGACCTGAGAAGTGGAGATTCCAGCTCTCTAGTTAGTCCCTGGTTCTCTTCCCTCCTGGTAGCCAGTGCATTTTTGATCTTGGGTACTGCAAGACAGCTCTATATTCTATCATGTTACCTCTCAAAAAAACTTACATTTGTTCTATTTTCCAAAAAAAATGTTTAAATAATATTGTTCCATACAAAACAATACAAAGGGAACGATATTGTTCCAAATACTGGAAGTTTGGTTGGTAAATCAGAAGGGTCAAATTGAGACAAAGTATAACTTAGTGGCAAATGCATAGCCTTGGGTGACAGCCACACCTGAATTTGAATCCTGGCTCTTCCAATTGCAAGAGCCTATCAATAGTGGATAGCATTATCCTCCCAGGGCCTCAATTTCTTCTTCTGCCAAATGGGCATAATAAAATTAGCTACTTCAAAGAATTTGGGTGAGGATTTAATAAGCTGATGCATAAAATGCAAAAAAAGCAACATAGCACACAATGAGAATTCAATAAATCTTATAACCATTATTATTTATGTGACTCCTGGAAATAACATTAATCAGCTTGTTCTTGACATAGTTACCAAAGATCGTATGTTTTATAATGGATTTGTTTTTGTTTGTTTTCATGTGTGTTGTTTTTGAGTTTTGTGACACTGAAGAGGTGTAGACATGCTGCCTTAGCTGGGCTTTGCAAGGGACTCTGGGCAGCCAAAAGGTACAGATGCTGGGGCATATGAAAAAAGAGGCCACACAGGTAGGAAAGGAATACATAATGAAGGGAGAGAAATCATCAAGACCAGTCCTGGGAAGGTTGTCCTGCTGCTCTGATTATCCCTGAAAATCACTGCAAGGCCCTTCACTCTCAGAGCACTTTTTACACATTTACAGGAAGGAGTCAAATCATCCCTTTCACTTCATTCTCACCCCGAGTAAGCTCTGCCTTCCGGATTATCTGCCCGACCATCCCTTCCACCTTCCCAAGAACAAGATGCCTACAAATTACACGAAAGTAAAGTTAGCCTGTTGGAAACAAACTGCCCTTCTGTAGACGAGGGTCCCTGGAGCTTCTGAGGAGGGCAGAAATAGCCTTTAGGCTCTCTTCCAAATGCTCACTGTCCTAGGGGCAGAAACTGCTCTGCAACCCTCCCCTTGCCTGGCTCCCCTGGCATTTGGGAAGCAAAGGAAACATTGCCGACGTGGCTGTCAAGGGGACCATTTTTTTAAAAAACTTTTTCTAACAGGAAAATGGACTGTTGTCAACACATGTTTTTCTTTTTTATCAGTCATTTTCAATGAGTTTGTCTTTCCATCCTTTTTCATGTTGCCTCTTTGCTGTCTGTAGGGTTAAATATTCTGTTGGCAAAGGAAATTGTGCAGTTGAGAATATTTTTATTTCTGCAGGGGAGAAAAAAAGACTTAAGTGAACTTCTTTGGGGGTAGGGCTTAAGCTAAAGAAAATTCTCTAGATTAAAACAACAGGAGAGGGAGGAGAAGGAAAGGAAAACCAATTGGGGGCTGGGAATTGAAGAAAGCACAGAGGGGCTGGCTCCGGGGGTGAGGGCAATGAGAATGCCCTCTACTCTCACTGATGGCAGCGGGCAAACACTGCAGCCTAGCACATTCTTTTATTGAATTCCGCTGTTTTACTGGGTTGGCACACACAAAAAATAATATCCCCTGGTTACCATGGCATAACTGTTCTTTTGTATAAGACACAGAAGACTTCTTTTGGAGATGCCACAGGTTAAATTCCTTGTGATCTTATTTCCTATCTAAATAAAAACGTGCCTCAAATCTTGGTTAAACACAGAAATTATTTTTGATAACATATTTTAATGCCATCTCTCATCTTTTGTGGCTCCTTCTCTAAATATACACATCAATCTCAGCAGGTTTGCTTGCTAGAACTCTCACTCCTCCATTCTTTCAGAGGTTACTTAGATCTGTTAGGATTCCTTTTTAATCCCAGAGACCCTTTAGAGATATTTAGGAAGACTGGTTAACAATTCAGCTCTAGGTCTTTTAAATTATCCTAACTGCAATTTAGAGACAAATGGAATCCATGAGCACCTAGTAGCTATGTTGCTGTTTTATTAGTGGCACAGGATTCAGTTCATAAGGTTTCAGAGAAAAACAATAAAATAAAGGACGGTCTCTCCCCAATTTATTTTTATATTGAAAGGTAATCCCATGCTTCCCAACAGGTGAAGAAAATACCCTATGTAAAGGAGGCTTTGAAAACCTAATATAATGATTGATTGATGAATTATCTCAGTTAATAAACTTGGGAATAAGTTTTAAAGAAACTGTGGAGAAGAAATGTGTTTTTAAAAATATATTTTTCTTGATTTCAGAGGGAAAAGGAGAGAGAGAAACATCAAAGATGAGAGAGAATCATGGATTGGCTGCTTCCTGCATGGTCCCCTCTGGGGATGGAGTCCACAACCCAGGCATGTGCCCTAACCAGGAATTGAACCTGTGATCTCCTGGTTCCTAGGTTGATGCTTAACCATTGAACCATGCTGGCCAGGCAAGTGTTTTAAAGAAACAGGGTTCATGAAAAGATTGGAAGATGGATAGAAAAGCTTTGAGCCTGCAGAGCAGCCACTGTGGGAAACTTATCCCAAACAAGGGCCAAGGGAGCTTAATTTCACCTCCTTGTGGAACTTTCTCAAGTCTGTGTCTTCTATCACTTCTATATTATTTCCCTTTCTACCCTAGTGGAACTGTAGAACGCAGAGCCCTTATCCACTATCTAAATACAGCCAAATAAATAGACTAAATAAAAGTACCACAAGGCAGTCATTTTCATAATTAAGGAAAGAAAAAGCCACTGGAGAAGACCATTTCAACAGAGGAAGAATGAGGACCTATGAACTGGAACACTAGAAAAATCTTGGGTTGCTTTTTATTTTATTTTATTTTTTTATAAACCTAACCAAAGATTATAGTGTTTCACTTTTATAGAATGGGTTCATTCATTCATTCCACAGACTCACCAACTCCCAACAGGCAGGCATTATGGTAAATGCTGAAAGTATAAAATGTCACACACATTCCCTCATTGCAAGGATTTAATGATCTTAGGTGGGAGATTTACTTGTAAGCAATTTAATACAATAATCACATGGCAAGGATTGGTAATATAGTATAGAAAATTACAATGTTAATTCAAAGGAAATCACTACCAATTCAGCTCAAAAGTGTTAGTATCATTTCATAGAGGTGCTGACAGTTGAGTTGTAATTTGAGAAATGAGCAGCAGCTCACCAGGTGGAATAGTAAGAGTGTCTTTCCTGGTGATTAGAAGGGCTTAAAATAGAGGCAAACACATGCATGAGTTTAATGTGATATGGCAAAGGTGTGGCTGAAGCATGGTGTGGATGGGAATGTAAATGGAGGATGATAAATGGAATTGAAGCATAGGTTAGCACCGGATTGTGAAGGGATTTTTTCTGCTGCCTTCTCTAAATTAAGAATTTTGGACTTTATGTTTTAGCATTAGGATCTACTGTCTAGTTTTATTTGCACTTTTTTTTCTGTAGCAAAGACACAGGAAAAAAATTGTGTCTTAAAGGGTTAATTTAATCAGAGACAGGATAGGAAATAATAGAAAAGGCCAGTTTGTTGTAGTAATGTAGATGAAAAATAATTGGAGCTTGAACTAAGGTTGTGGCAGAACAGATAGAAAAAAGGGATTCAAGGTATGTTGATGAGGTACAATGAACAAGAATTGGTGAGTGGTTGGATCTGAATGTTGGGGGTGAAAAACATTTGTAAATAGCTCAGAGATTCTCAGCTTAAGCAACAGGATGATGTCATTCATTGCTCTGCCATATAGAAAGGGAGCAAGTTGTGAGAGAATGCAGTAAATTCAGTTTTGAACACGTTGAATTGGAGGTTTGTGTAGGTTAGTCAAGATGACCTGTATTCTAGGCAACTAGAAATATGGGACTAGAGCCTAGGAAAGTGAGAGGACTAGAAATAGTGTTTTGGTGATCACTGGAATATAGGGGAAAATTGAAGTCACAGGTGTGTATAAGACCTCCAGGGAAGAATGTACTCTGCAGGCATCGGAGGAAAGTTAGGGAAGGAGGTGAAAGAAAAAGAGTCGTAGAGATAGAAGAACCAGAAAAGAGCTGATGGAAAAATAGTTTCAAGGTAGAGGGAGTGATCAATGGCATTGAATTACTCGGAGACATTTTATAAAATACAGACCATGTCTTTTGAACTTGGTAATTACTAGTGATCTCAGTAAATTCAGTTTCATGGTAGTGATGGGGCAAAAATCAGATGATAGAGGGTTGAAGAATAAATGGAGGGAGGAGGGAAGCAAGAATCAGTGATGTGGAGATCATTGGAAAAAGAACAAGATCAAGAAAAAAGCACATTTAAAAGGAGAGAAAGACATACTTATGGACTTAGGACAAAGCCAATGGGAAAGGGGGCCATTGGAGATTCAGGAGAGAGTGGTGATATTGAGTCCCATTGGTATCACCCAGCCTAAAAAGCAACTTTGTGAGGAACTGAATAGTAGCCAATTAAAAGAGAAATTAGCCTGGCTGGCATGGCTCAATGGTTGAGCGGTGTCCTATGAACCAGGAGGTCACGGTGCAATTCCTGGTCAGGGTGGGTCAGGATGTTGTGGGCTGGACCCCCAGTGGGGCACCTGCAGGAGGTAGCTGATAAATGATTGTCTCTCATCAGTGATGTTTCTATCCCTCCCTCCCTTCCTTTCTGAAATCAATAAAATACTTTTTTAAAAAGAAAATAACGTTTTTATTGGAATTAATCTATAGCAAGATCTACCTGGGTGGGGATAGTGTATTTTGTTTTTAAAACCAAAACAAAAATAATTGCGAACTCATGAACCATTTAGAGTTCTTTTTTATTCCCCCACAAACTATTCAAGTGAACAGGGGAAAAATAAAGTTTCTAAATAAAGTCTTCCCCTAGGATTGCATTTTTGACTTGCCAAACCAAACGAACCAAATCTTTTGTTTCTCTAGCAATCGTGCTTCCCAAGAAAAATACACCTGCAAGTATCAGGGGCCAGGTTTCCCCACCCTCAGCCAATTTTTTTTTTTGCCCCTAAAGCAACGTTAGAGGGCACTTCTACATTGTGCTATGCTATCCTTTAGCCAAGAAGGTTAAGAAAACGTAAGTTAAAGCAATCAAATCATGTTCTCTATTTCGGAGGTGAAGTAATTGCCCCTCATTTGCTCCTGCAGATGCTCAGGCTGTGAAGCGATTTTTTCAGTGTAGTCCCAGGCTATGCAGTCTGAGGATTCTTGACAGTTCTGGCACAGTAGCATACAAGTCACCATGTGTTAGTGCTTGTGATAATAGCTATTGTCTGTACCATCTAATTATCTCGTCTGGCGTTCTACAATCAGTCATTCTTCCGTGGCTTGATGAGAAGCAAACCCTTCATATTTTATGTGCATCGTGGAGACACTAATTCCCTAAGTGCAAAACCCAGACACTTTATGTGAAGTTCTGGCATGTAGGCGGGCTTTGCAACATTCCAAACCGTGGAAACTTTACCCAGTGTATTTCACTTTGGAACTTTGGGGTTTTTAAAAAATTGGACTAAAAGATGATAGTTCTTGAGATTATTCTGGTATCTAGAAATTCAGACACACCTAAATGGGGTTAGTTGGTGATTTTTCCGTGCTTATTAAAGGGAAAAGGGGAGTTAATTTTTGAATGCTTCCTAAATGGTAGGTACCATGAGAAATGCATCATGGCCTTATTTATTTCTCACAACAATCCTGAGATATATATCTATAGACAGATAGATAAATAGATTGATAGATGTATATAGATATAGATATAGATATAGATATAGATATATAGATATAGATATAGATATATGGACTCTCCATATTGTGCATCTAGAAATTACAGCTTAGGTTAAATTGTTTTGGATATTATGTCTAGTGACATGTAGAGCTGACAAGTAATTCCCCATATGCCTGAAAAATTCTAGTACCATCTTTTAGTGTCATTTTAAGGGATTTGATTCCACAGGAACCAAAGTATTGGCTCTATACAGAAGCAGAGAGTCATGTTAAAAGAGAACCATCAATAGATCCTATTAATTCACTGTATGAAGTATAAATGCCTCAAGAAGCGCCCTAGGTCCTCATGGACACAACTTCCATTCCTTTTTAGACCACATTCAGCTCCAATGTGCTGGATGCGTTCACTGACTCTGACATAAGCCGTAAGTATTCAGATACATCTGCGACACCTTCTCTGCTCTTGCTCTACCCAGGTCCTCTCTTCTGAAGTCAGCCCATCTCTCCCGTTTTCCATGAAGCCAGCTAGGAGCACACAAGCTGCCAGTGAGCCTTTCCTTTTCTGCTCTCTTGTTTTAGTTACGGAGAGATACACCTCAATTCATATTGTTATACTGCTGTATATTTTCACCCATCTTCTTATTGGCCTCGTCTCCTTACTAACTTTTTTTTTTCCCTTTTAACATTGTCTGGTACTTGACCTGAGGCCTACAGCAAAGAAAAAGGTGCTCAACATACTTTTGAAAGAGAAGTCGATTTGATGTTGAAGTGCTTGGGATAGAGGAAGAAAGACAGAAAAAATATTTCATTTTTGAAGTGTGACGCCAAAGCAAATCCCCATGAGTGTGCTATTTATTATGGATCCAAACATACATTTTGACAAGCTAAGACTCCCTGTTTCTTGACTATAGGAAACAATTGAGTCTCATCGGCACTATCAGCTTGGTGGAAGCCCCACTGAGGCCAAGATATAACTGCTGTGAATAGTGCAGGGGCAGGGACAGGGGCCCACCCCCAAGGAGAGGTTGCTGTGCATATTATCTGCTGGTTTATTCAGCACCACTGACACCTATTCTATATTCTCTCTTATAGGACAGGGGCCAGAGCCTTAGCAATGCTTTCCACAGACTTCCATCACCACTGAGTGGCAACAAACCTTTGAACAAGATGTGGGGCTATATTTATACCAGCAGTGGTGTCCTGAAGTCTCCTGGCCTGTGTGTGGGTGAAGCAGCATTTCCTCACACTTTGCACCAGAGAGGCAGCAAAGTTAGTGAATGCTCTCCCCATCTTTGCTCTTTCATCTCTTCCAACAGTTTTCTAGCACATTTCCCTTTATTTCATCCCTTTTCAGTTGGAAACTCCTAAAATGTTTCCCATTTTATTTCTTTTAAAAATTTACCATTTATTTTATATCTTTTTATGTTAAATAAATGCATGAGGAAAGAAAAGATTCATTTTTTTGCATTTAAAAATTAAATGTAGTGGGGTGACATCAGTTAATAAAATTATATAGGTTTCACATATACAATTCTATAATATGTCATCTGTATATTGGTTTGTGTATTTATCATTCAAAGTCAAATATCCTTCCATCACCATATATTTGGGCCCCTTTCCCCTTTACTGCCCCCCCAACTCCTTCCCCTCTGGTAACCACCATATTGTTGCCTGTGTCTGTGAGTTTTTGTTTGTTTGTTTGTTCATGTAGTGTTTTCAGTTTTATATATCCCACATATGAGTTTTCTTGACTTAAACAAAAAAAGACATGAGCTAGGACCAGAATCCCAACTCCACTTTCAGTGAGAAAGGTTAAGAACAGGAAGTAGTTACAATGAAAGGTATCTAGCTTATCTAATAAGCCAGACTTTTCTCTCCTTTCCATGATCAATGCTGAGCCTTTTTCTGTTACACATTTCTATCGACTGAATTGTGCCCGTCTTCCCCCCAAGTTATATGTTGAAGCCCCAGCCCCCAATGTGATTGGAGATGGAGGCTTTGGGAGGCAATTAGGCTTAGATGAGGTCATGAGTGTGGGGCCTTCACGATGGATTAGTAAGTGACTTTATAATAATAGGAAGAGAAAGAGGTCTCTCCTTACCATGTGAGAGCACAGCAAGAAGGCAGCTGTCTACAAGCCAGAAAGAGAGTTCTCAATAAGAACCAAATGGGCCAGCACTTTTATTTTTCACTTAAAGTATTACAAAGGGTATTACATAAGTGTCCTTTTTTTTTCCCCCCCCGCCCTTGACACACTTATAGCAGCCTTAGCAGATTAATAAAACAAGGATTACAATGTGGAATGCACTAAACCTATTTCCCTGCTTTCATCTCTTATTATTATTATTATGGAGCTGCTGACACTGGCACTTTAGACCAGAACAGCTACAAGGAGTGGCCTATGTTTCTGTAACACATGGTTTTGAACTGTATTCTGATATTCTTGAGTGACCGTAGAGTCTGAACCAAGTGGACCCACTACATCATATAGAGACAGTTAGAAAGGCTGCTGGGGGCTTGCCCTGACACTAGGAACAACCAAAAAACCACTTTCAAGTGACTGTCACTCTCCTCATCCTCCATTTCTTCTAGAGCTTGGGCTGAGGGTGGTCATGACTCATGAAAATATTCTAGAAAGCAATGACTCCTATAAATGTCTCCTTTTTTTTCAGGAGAAGTACATCACCAAAGTTAAGAGGTGTCTCATGTGCCCTTGGGAATGGAATGACCTGGTTCTCCCAACTTTATTAGAGAATAAGAGCTGGGACTTACCAGAAGGGTCAAAACCCTGAAAGAATCCCTTCTCCCACCCCTTAGACATTCCTCAGAAACCCCAGGAAATATACTGCATGGAATTACTTTTTTGCAGCCACCCTTAAACTCAAGGATTGGGAGGAATTCCTTCCAATGTTCCAAAATTTCTGTGCAGGATGGAAGGAGAGTTTTTCTTTTAAAATATTGGGACAGCTAATTGATAGAATGTTGGAACAAAACCCAGGAGTGTTCTACTCATCTGCAGCTCTGAAAATAGAAATCCTCCCTCCTGATGGTCATGGTTTGTGGTCATGACTAGCACATAACTGGTATTAAAAATGTAATGAATCAATCAGTGAGATGAAGACAAGCTGACAAGGAAAGGAGGCCACCCTGTGCTACAATCTTTCTGAAAGTAAAACTACAGAAAATGTTAACAGTTGGCTTGAGGCTACATAAATTCTGTTGTGGGGATCTTCATTCTACATTTGCTTGAAATGATAGTTTTTCATTGTGATATGATATAGAATTTCTTGGGAAGAATCCAAAATTATTTAGTACCTTCAACTACTTCCATGGGGACCCCCAGTACATCTCTATTTTATATTGAGATATAAAATAGTATACTCATTATAGTATACTCTATATTGCTGCACAAGGCTTTGGCCATAAATCCCTATGCTGGTGAATTGTACTAGATCACAGATGTAGCATTACATCTCATTTTCCTGTTTAATGGAATAGTTTGTGGTGAGGGTTGGGAGCTGGTTGGTACTATATAGGACATATTTTCAGGTATGCTGTTCCAGATAAAAGAGAAGGAAGACCCTATTCATAACTCTGTATACCAACTCTGCCTTGCCAGTAGGGGTAGCTGCTGAGCTGCCAAAAGATGATATGCTGATGGAGAGGTTCTTTCAAGTCTGGTGAGAGCTTAAGACCTGGTCCAACATTTCCAGTTTATTTCTGGCCACTCCCCTAAAATATTGTGTCTTTCAATCATGCATATCTACTCATTATTGCTTTACCACATTTAAATTTGCTTTTGTTCATGTTGTCCTCTCTCTGCCAGGAATGTTATCTCTGTCCCATTCTTCAAAGTCAGATGAGATATGACCATCTCTGACCACTCATTCCAGAACCCCCTAAGTGGAACAAATCCTCCCCTAGACAATATATTCTATCTATCTATCTATCTATCTATCATCTATCTATCTATCTATCTATCTATCTATCTATCTATCATCTATTTATCTATCCATCCATCTACTTACCTACCTATCTATCTACCAATGTATCTGTCTCTCACAGTGTTGCAATAGTTTTTTTTTAAATCTATTTATTCTCTATCTGGAATATGAGGTTTCTTTGGACAAACTCAAGTGGTGTCTACCTTTCATCCTAGAGCCTGGTCTAGTTCCTGCTACAAAGACACTCCCCTGGACAAGGAAGAGGACACCATTGTGAGATCATGTCAGGATTGATTACAGAGTCCATATTTCAAAAGATACCATGGAATGAGGGTCAAAAAGATGTTTATGTTTCACTAACCCATCCAGGGAGTAGGAAACACACTTCCCACTGGACTCTATACAAGCATATTGGTAAGTGTAAGGTGGGCAATTTCTGTTTGAGTCAGGACACAATATTGACAGGACAGGACTGGCAGGGGAAATTGGACAATTAACATGATTAGAAAAACGAAATAGAAAGGTACTTAAGGTGCCCAGGCCATGCCCTGGACTGACGGTACACACATGTCTGAAAATTGTCAGTAAAAATTGTCATCCCAGGCAGAGAAGCCTGGGCTGTCTAGAGTCATCACTCCAACTACAGAGCTGATTTCACTGCAGTATAATCTTAGTGCTGCTGAAGGAATTATTCCCCACTGACTCCTTTCACCACCAGGTAGTTTTAAGAGATGAGAGAGAGTCGGGAAGGAGATTTCAGAATCAGAATTCTTATAACAAGGAAGATTTTTCACATCAAAACCTAGTATGTGTGTGCCAAGTGTGAAAAGGCATGAAATAGCTAGGCATGAGCTATTCCCCAAAGACTTGTCTTTTACTAGAAAGAACTTTGTAAATGTTAATAGGTATTAGACTAGCTGGAAGCAGATTTTCTCTGGGCCTAGAGACATAAAATAATCATCACTTTGTCTGATTCTAAATGGGCTTAGAATTGATTTGCATTATAAGAATTCCAAATTCCCACTACTCTGGGAAAGTAATCCAAACCCACTACTTTTCATTCCTGGTTGTTTCCTGCACATAAAACTCCTTTGAAATTCTGCACCAAACATAGAGAAGGATACATGTGAGAAAAAGCTTGACAAAATATTGCATCAGCTCCCCCTGCATGGTTCCACCCCAAAGACTTGAGGGTGGGTGCCATTTTAGCTGGTTCGCAAGGGTGTGGTTGGAGTCCAGTCCATACACAAAGGGAGGAATTCAGGTTAATAATACAGTCACAGGCCACATAACAATGGATCACATATACAATGGTGGTCCCATAAGATTATAATGACGTTGAAAAATTCCTATCACCTAGTGGTATTGTAGTTGTAGCTGTTGCATCATCATAGAACAACATATTATAGTTACCTACAGAATTCAGTATGGTAACATGCTGTACAGGTTTGTAGCCTAAGAGAAATAGGCTATACCAGATAGCCTAGATCAGTGGTTCTCAACCTTCCTACTGCCGCGACTCTTTAATACAGTTCCTCATGTTGTGGTGACCCCCAATTTCACTGTTACAAATTGAACATAATTAAAGCATAGTGATTAATCACAAAACAATATGTAATTATATATGTGTTTTCTGATGGTCTTTTCACCCCTGTGAAAGGGTTGTTTGACCCCCAAAGGGGTCGCAACCCACAAGTTGAGAACCACTGGCCTACATGTATACTAGTAATAGGATAGACCACCTAGGTTTGTGTAAGCACACTCTCTGATATTTGCACAATGACAAAATCACCTACCAATGCATTATCAGAATGTATTCTTGTTAAGCATTACATGACTGTAGTCCTAAGAAAGCTTGACAGAGTAGGCATGGTGTGTACATGGGACTCAGGACACACATTAATACTACACGGCATGTCATAAAAACACTGAGCTCAGAATTTTAGAGTGAAAGGGACTTTAGATGTTATCTTCCCCCTACTTTCCAGTTAAGGATCAGAATAGTGAGTTAGCAGTTTTGAGACTAGACACCTGTCTCCTGACTTCCATGGACACACTTTCTCACTGCCATAAACTCTCACCGGTATAGGACATTCTAATTTTTAAATCTTTCACAAGCATAAATGGAACTTAATGCATACTGCAAGCCTGTTCATTCACTCATGGATTCAACAAATAGTAATAGTCTGTTACATACTAGGCCTGTTCTAGCTGCTGCTTGACATATTTCAATGAACAAAACAGGCTAAAGGTTTACACTTGTAAGGTTTATATCTTTTAGTGGGATACTTAAGGCTTGTGTACTAAGGCCCACCTGTCAGATGAAGAAATGGAGCCTCAAAAAAAGTGTTTTTGGAAAAAAGCTAATTAATGACAGATTTGACACTAGGATTAAGAGTTCTTGCTCCAAATTCATGGTTCCATCTCAAAATGTATCCAGAACCACAAGAGGTGGAAAACTGTGTTTGCAGAGTCCTTCTTATTCAAGTCACGCTGAACTCTGCCCAAGTTTGGAGGCTGTGCGAGGAGGAAGAGACAAAAAATTTCATTTAAAGAATGTAGATTTATTAGGTTGACTTCTGAGTCTGCATCATTTTGATTTCTTGGTGACCATTATAGGTTGAATTGTCTCCTCCAAAAAAAGACACGTTGAAGTCCCAGGTACCTCATCTGATCTTATTTGGAAATAAGTTCTTTATAGACATCATCACATTAAAATGACATCAGTAGAGTGGACCCTAACCAGTAAGAATAGTGTCCTTTGGAAAAGGGAAAATTTGGACATAGAGACAGACCCTCACAGAGGAGGAGGATGTGAAGACATAAGGAGAATGGCATCTCTTAGCCTAGGGATGCCTGATGCTGCTGAGGCTGGGAGAGAGGCACGGGAGAGCTTCTCCCTCACAATCTCAGAAAGAACCAACCCTGCCAATGCCTTGATTTTGGACTTCTAGCCTCCAAAACTTTGAGGCAATAACTTTCTCTTGCGTGGGCCACCCGGTGTGTTGTACTTTGTTATGGCAGCCTTAGGAAACTAATGCAGAGACCCTGGATGTTCATTTGCTTCATGTTCTTATAAAATAAAATCACTTTTATTTTAGTTTTTGTTTATCCTCACCAGAGGATATTTTTTCACTGATTTTTAGAGAGAGTGGAAGGGAGAGGGAGAGACAGAGAGAGAGAAACATCCATGTGAGAGAGACACATCTATTGGTTACCTCCACAAGAGCCCCAACCAGGGCCAAGGATCAAGCCTGCAACTGAGGTATGTGGTACGTGCCCTTGACCAGGATGGAACCCGGGACCATTCAGTCTGTGGGCCGATGCTCTAAAATCACTTTTTAATGAGAAAAAGTTTTTCACACTCCTCTGAATTCTTCCACATTACTCAGATCAGAGACACAGACTTCTGAGGTTAGAGGTGGGAGATGAACTGGTCTCAGGAAAGTGTTATACTGATAGAGACCGTCTGTCCCACCCACATCCCCAGGCCGGTCACTCACATACTCAACACTTCAAAGCTCTGGGCAACTGTCTGAAATGATGGGAGACCCAACCCCAGAGATAAAGGAGGTCTGTTCTCTTACTGTTTATTGTTAAGTCAGATATTTCCAAAAGTTTTAACTATATGACTCATGCAGTTAAAAACCCATACAATGTGAGAAGATGTAGGGGAAGGAAATATTCTGATTTCATTTGCGTGCGAGCGCACACACACACACACACACACAATCTCCAAATTGATGATGAATCACAGATGAAATATACATGAACTTTCCTTCATAGTGCACTACCTTGGAAATTCATAGAGAAGGGGCTTTGCTTACATGCTCTCAGATACCACCAGTCAAAACAAAATACTTTCTTTATTGCCATAAATCAGTGTCAAATTTAGGGATGACTAAGTTTGGTCACTAAAAGGATGAAAAACATAACCACTTGCAAGACTGAGTAAGTTTCTTCAGGAAATCCCGGGTACATAGCAGATGTTCATCATAATGTTTGTTGATTGGAGTAAACTAAAAGCTAATGGAAAAGTGAAAAAGAGCCATCTTTATTATAAGTCGGAAAGGCATGGAGGGGTGAGATGATGAACAGGAAAGAGGAGAGGTGCTATACTGAGTGCACCCACTTTATAATAATGAAAGTCCATGTTATAAGGCATTTCACTGCACAGGATTGTTCATAGTCACCTGAATACACGTGATTGCTTACAGGAACCTTGCTGAAATGCCCTCAGGAGAGCACTTGAAAATGTCCAGTTATATGTTGGTATCTGGCAGAGGTCAGTGTTAAGCCTTTCAAGCGATTGTATTTGAACGATCACATTCCATTCCTCTTGTGCATCTCAGAATTGCCACAAAACCCGATGTAAGACCTGCAGTCTCAGTCGCTTCTACCAGTCCACTCACTGCAACACTTAAACCTAACTCAAGGATCCGAAGCACCTGGTTAGTGCATAGCAGTTCTGTAGGTGCTACACAGCACAGCAAACATTAAAGGACACCAGTCATTTTAATTCTGAACCGAGCTGTCCCTGGAGTACTCTCCTAGGCAGAGTTGACCTAGTGGCTCTGTCTTGGTGCCACCACTGTGACATCATCTTTTTCCTTAGTTTTCAACTTTTTCTTTCTCAGAAGAACATGATGGTCAATAGCACACACTTTGGAACCAGAATGCCCAAGTTCAAATCCAAGTTCTGCCACTCACTAGCTCTGGTGACCTGGGAAAAGTCACTTAACCTCTCTATACCTGATTTCCTTGTATTAAAGAAGGCTAATAGGCTAAGAACAATACCTGTATCATGAGGTTGTTTCAAGCATTAAACATATCAATATACATAAAATGATTGGAACAGTTTCTGCCAAATAGTATCCTCTATGCAAGCATTTGCAATAGTTATTACTCTAGGGTGTCACTAGATACTGATGAAAGATGGAGGAAGATCAGCAATACAGAACAATATTAATAAAGAGACTTAGAAATCTCCCCAAAGTCCACTAAAAGGAAAAGAAAATTTGATAGCTGTTGACACATCTATTTTCAGACTGAAGACTTCAAAAGGAAGCTGTTTTGTGGCAGAATACACAGTTTTTTATGAAGGGAAAGGGGGCAAAGTATTTGTATTCGTTTAAATAGTAGCCTCTTGCTGAACACGGCTGTACAGTTCAGCACTTGGGGCAGATGGTAAAAGCCACATGCTTGTGGATTTTCCCACTTTTTCCACACTCGCAGACTCACAACCACTTTTGGTGCCCGTGGTTTAACCTCTGTTTCTCTAACTCCTGTTTATGAGTCAAGCGGTTTCATGTCATCAGATTGATGGGGAAAGTGTGAACAGGGGATAAGGATGTGGAAGCAGTTTCCACACTGGCCCACAGTGTGCCAGTGCTAAAAAGGAAAAAGGAAGTCAAAGCCTTTGGGCTTTGAGGGTTTGGGTTCAGTTAACTTTGAAAGCCCGCATGCAATCAGAGTAGCTATCTAAGTATTTAAAAGGCATTATTTATTGGACCATAAATAAAGGTCTCAGTGTTGGTGGGGGCTGAGATGATGATGGTGGTAGCCAAGCAGGGTGAGGCTGGGGTCAGCGTCAGGCAGCCAGATTCTTGATAACCTCTCTCCCTTTCGGCTTGGAAAGGGTGTGGGTCAAAGTTCACCAACAATGGCAGCATCCTGTCTGGTCATGACGCAGCTCAGTAATGAGGGCAGCGAGGACACGGTGAACCCTACAGAACTGTTGGTTTCAGCTGGCATGCTTATGCAACAATTTGCTGATGAAAGCGGCTGGAAAAAAAATTCTATTCCCTATTTTTTGCTCCTGCTTGACCCCAGCAATGTCAAGTCTCTGAATTCCGTGAAATCATAGCTGGTCAGAACTCCCAAAGCCCTCAGAGATTTCTCCCCCAACCCCCACCTAATTCTAGAGGCAGAGCAACAGAGCTTAAAGAGACTAGTGAATAAGTTGGGACTGGGATTCAGTTTTTCTGGCTCCTGAAGAGGAAACCTTTTACCCTTTCCTCTGTCCCATCCACACCTTGTTGAATTCTGGTGGGCTTCTGCTGCAGAATTCTTGGAATAGAATATTTTCAGTCTCTAAATTACCCACAGAGATAGTTGGCAGCAATTCCAGGGTCAAAGACATAGTTCCTTCTTGGGGATGTTGGTATGTCCTTTCTTATTGACCCTGTTGTGTTATTACTAAAGAAAGTTGAGCAGCCCTGGCCAGTTTGGCTCAGTGAATAGAGCATCAGCCTTCAGAATGAAGGGCCTCGGGTTTGATTCTGGCCAAGGGCGCATACCTTGGTTGTAGGTTCGATCCCTAGCCCCAGGGTATATTCAAGAGGCAACCAATCTATGTGTCTCTCTCACATCAATGTTTCTCTCTCCTGCTCTCTTCCTTCCTTCCACTTTGTCTAAAAATCAATGGAAAAAATGTCCTCAGGTGAGGATTAACAATAAAAAAGAAATTTGATCAAACTTTCTTTGTCCGGAAGACTGAAGAGCAAAGCAGTATTAAGGGGGAGGGTGGTTTATGAGAAACCTCCATGTTAAAAAAAAAAATTCTTAACCTCCCTAAGTATTTTGAATATTTCACTAAATTAATGGATCTTTCAAAAAAATCCAATCTACCTCTGCTATAGTTGAAAATGATGCCCCCCTAATTTACCTCATTTCATCTTCTTCCTAACCTACTATCATTTCTTCTTTTGCTGAATAGGTCTAATTTTTCTTTCCATTTTCCTTTACAGACCAATGTTTATAAACTTCTCATTTAAATAGTTTCCATTATAACTTCTCGAGGATATCCACATCCTTCTTAAATTATATTTTGCCTAACCAGATGTAAAATTTCATTTGAAGAGTTCCCAGGAAGGGAGACAGTAATAATATAGTAGTTATTTATGTATATTAAATAACATAATACAAATAAAATACAGTTGGCAATTTTCAGAGGTGAGGGTGTACTGGGACTTTTGTTGAACTTCCACTGAACTCAGTATTGAACTGATGATATAGTTTTTCCCCCTTTCAGTTCAAATACTATTAATTCATATGTGGGTTTTTTTCAATCCACTCATTAATGTCACATTCCCAAAAATAATTTAAGGAAATTTTATAATGGAGATAACATTTGGAAACAGTATTCAAAAATCAATAGGTGAAGGATGGAGATAATTATTTTCAAATCTTAGATAATAATACAATTAAGCATAACATTTAGTTTTGAATTTCCTGGAAGCAAGGCACAAAAAGGAAACTTTGTACTTTAATTTTAAGGATTACTTTGCTCCAGAGGAACAAACAAGATAAAACATCTCTGCTCATAGCTCTTGCCTTAAATTTTTCAGCCTCTGACCCAATGCTTTGATACGTTCTGCACCTCAGAGGCTCTGGGCTTTTTGAAGATGGGCTTAATTTCTCATATAACTAGTTTTTACTTAATTAATGCTATTGAATGAATGAATGTTACTTACTCTGGTTTCCCAGAAACTCTTTATTAGGTCTTCATATTTTCTTAAAATATCAAGTAACTGCATTAATGTTTGAACAGTTTAGACTTCTTACAACTGAGTGTTTGAGGTTCAACTGACCATTGACTATATTTGTGTATTTTCAAATTTCATTTTGTAAAGGGGCTTGTAAGGATACTTGTTTTGGTTGTTTTATCGCAGTTGTGTGTAATCCTACCCTGAGACCTTCCATACTACTTAAGGATCAGGATGAAGTGGTCAGATCCAGAACTGCGGTGATGGCAAAGGTCTTGTATATTAATTATTTGTTTAAAAAAGTCGTGGTGTTTAATGGCTTTGTTTTTTAGGCCAAATCAATATACCCTTTATAAAAAACTTTGCTATTAAAGGAGCTCCTTCAAACACCCTTGATAGCCCTAACATGAAGAAACACTTAGAAATCATGCCCAATATAATCTCTTAAAAATCTCATTTTATTTTTATTATAAGTTGACCCCAAGTCTACTGACTAATCTAATTTTTTGTTCCTCTAATACATATAGCAATAATAAATAAAATTTTTAAAGGAGATAATTAAAAAACAAAACAAAACAAAAAACCCAGCATTCTCAAAAGCAAAATAAACTTAAAAAAGAATTAGAAACAGAATTGAAGTGCAGAGTAGTAAGGATCATGGCCTGCACACCCAACAGTAGGCATGGTAACCAAGGAAAACCAATACGGACTAAAAGTCCTCTGTGCAAGGTAGAGGTCCAGACCCAGGTTACTGATTGAAATGAATGCCTGGAGAGACGCTCCCCTACATATCAAGATAGTTTTTAAAATACAGATCCTCTATACCTTGCGTAAAATGCCAAAATGCTCTGTTTTACATGCGGGAAACATTTAGTTTCTTTATTCTTTTTGGAACCTCAAAGGAATAATGGCATCAGACCTCCTCAAGCTTGCCTTCTCTAAGTTATTTTGACACTAATAGTACCTTTCTGCTTGTACCTTTCTCTGACTACCCTGACACTGTACTTCCTGGTTCCTAGTTGCCCTCTTGAGTTGTTTCACTGGATTTTCATCATCTACCTCCTTAAGTAAGCATTTCTCAGGATTCTAGATTCAGGAACCTTCTTTCCTTTGACTAAGTTATTTCCTCCTGGAGCATCAGTATCTCAGTGTCAATGACTATCAAGATTAATTTCTTTCAATAAAAATGAAAAACTAATCAAGTTATTAGCAGATGGTTATTAAGAAGTATTTCTATGTATACCACTGTGTGATATTTAGCAACAGATTCACAAGTTCAAAGTGAATGATGTTGCTATCAGAAAAGCCCTTCATTTATTTTTTTAAATGAGAACAAACTTTCTCAGCACTTGCAGGCATAACAATTCAAAATGGGTGTGGAAGTGAGGCTGACGCTACTCATTTTTATAATAAATAATATCCAGACACGTGGACTTAATGGAAAAAATTAAAAAACCCTATACATCCTAAATAAAAATACATTTCCAATAAAATTTTAATAGTTAATAATTTCCCCAAATTTTTAATATATTTATAGTTTGATCAATTTTGTAATAATAATTATAATAACTTAATATATAAGAAAGCATTTGAATTTATAATCTCATATCAAAATAATTTTTAAAAAATAGAGTTATATGGTCTTTTTGGTTACATGATAAGATGAGCAATAAATAATTTCAAGTATAAAAACACTACATTAGAAAACAAAAATTATGAAGAAAGTGGAATAGAAATATAAGTTCAAGGATATCTAAAAGCACCTTATTCATTAAAAAAAAAGGATATCGAAAAGCACCTTATTCATTAAAATAAAGGAAGAAATACTTAATGGATGATGGTGTTTATAAACCTCCTATGCTATTTAGATTCCATTTGGTTTATTTACTAGCTATCTAAAACATCAGTGTTATAAACCATCCTAAATTATATCTTTTGCAACTATTTAAATGTTTGTTGATATTTTTAGATTTCAACTTGAACATGTTTCAGAGGGTACATAGCTTTTCCAAATATGTTTAGGGAGTATGAGAAAAACATTTAGAGGAACGCTGTTCACTTCACAGGCCTGTTTTATTGCTGGTGCCCCTCATCTTTGAATGCATCTTTGGTAGTTTTAAATCTCTATAAAAAACCTGGAATTAAAATTTTAAATTATTTTCAATATAGATTTAAACAGTTCTCTTTAGGCCAAGAGAAATATATACATCACACACTTCCTTCAGTTAATTCTAGCTTCCCCTATTTTATTCCCTTTTATCTGAATAGTCAGATTTAAAATTTCCAGGCTGAAAATTCACAGAAAATAGGTATCTCCATCAAAGCATACACACCCTTTTAAGCTCTTCCTAGATCAGTGATGGCGAACCTTTTGAGCTCGGCGTGTCAGCATTTTGAAAAACCCTAACTTAACTCTGGTGCTGTGTCACATATAGAAATTTTTTGATATTTGCAACCATAGTAAAACAAAGACTTATATTTTTGATATTTTATATATTTAAATGCCATTTAATAAAGAAAAATCAACCAAAAAAATGAGTTCGCGTGTCACCTCTGACACACGTGTCATAGGTTCGCCATCACTGTCCTAGATGATGATTCCTAAGAAGCATATGCTTTTCCAACAAGTATAATATCCTAGCTTCTGGTCTCTGCAGACTCAACTAGTCCTTCAAGCATCAATGCAAATGTTCTCCCTTGAAGCTTTTACCATACTCTTAGGCAGTCAACCACTTCCTCTTAGGTGCTTCTATAGTACATGAAACCCTCATCCATTATGCTCAGGTCTAAAGCAGTGAATATACAGTTGATCAAAATCACTTCAGGTGTGAGTTCAAAGTCACTGTGAAACTTAAACTGGAAGAAAGAGGTGGAGAGACAAAGACTCCTGGACACAACACAACATGACAAAGACTAGCCGTAGAAGCAGGCCCAATTAGGCAGGCTCTAGGATTGTCACATCAGACAACTTTCCCATTGTGATGATATCTGGAGAGGAGTTCAAGCTAAGAGAGAAGAGTAATAAAGTAAAAGCGATAGGAACTGAACAAAGTAAAGAGGTAATCATTTTCCATCCAGGGCATTCACGGAGACTGGGGCAGCTATTAGCATACTTCATCTTGTAAAGCTGTGTTTGTTTACCCAGAGCTGGCAGCTTTGAACCCTTGCCGAAGCCTGGTTTAGAAACACAAACCCGTAGAGAAACTTTCCATCTGCTTACACATCCCATCACAAGACTGACATTTTCTGTTCTGTTTGTTATGGGCTGGTGGGTGGCTTTAATTTGGTTTTGCCTCCAGTCCCCAAGTCCCAATCTTTGCCAATCTACATGCAGGCAGGGAGGGGGAGGAGAGGAGGGGAATACATATGCATTTGCATTCACCAACTGATCTCAGAGGTAACTTAATACTACTACAGGTCGTCCATGTCTTACAAATCAGTTTCATTCTGGGGATTGTTTACACACCACTTCTAGTGTGTCTCTAATAAATTAAAATCTGCCAAAATGGTAAAAATATACTGAAGATATAGTGAATGCTCTACAGGCTACACAGAAGGGCCATTCTTCTAAGAGGAAGTAGGAAAAGCAATCATAAAATTTTGAAAAATTATGCAGTAACTTTGTACTTATTGCCCATCTGTATTCATTACAATGATCTACTTCATAGACATATAAATAGAATGGGAGAGTAACAGATCCGCAGTGTGCTCTAGACATGGCTCTCAACTTCAGTCAATGAAATTCAATTAGCGTCTTTAATAAAGAAAACTCTGAAAAGGCCACGCAGTTGTCTGCATATTTCCTTATGCTGTTCTGAAGTCATTCACTTCGTTTTCTTCCAGTGCTTTCCCTTTTCTCAGAAAGTCTCTTTTGTAGAGAGACCAGGAGGCACGTTTGCTCGGGTTTGCTGGGGGACGTGGCCACATCAGTGGCCTCATTCTCAGTAAGCACTGAGCTGTCCGTTACACATCTTCCATAAGCAGCTGGCTGAGGTCTAGTAGGACAGCAAGCTGAATGTTCTCTATAGAAAAGGACCACACAGATAAGACCATAAAATTGCCAGGGATTCAGAACAGGTTTTACGACAGGCACGCTGATCAAAAGGGCTTAACCAAGAGGATTTTTAATCATGTTTGGGCATTGGAGAGTTCTCAGGTTCAAAGAAATGGTTCTGTATTTTGTTTAGTTTTGGCAAACCTCTCTTTTCTTCAATAACCTCAGAAAAACAAAGCCAACAGAGTGAGGCCATGCTAGATTTTCTTTCTGTGTTCAAGCAAAATATACCACCTGGAAGACGTCTTTTTCTTACAAGCAGTACCGTATATTTTTAAGACTATTTTGGATTGGACATGCTCATTCTTGAATACTTACCCTTTTGAAACTAAACCACCTTTAAATTGTGCAGGGAATCACACAAATTTACTGTTGTGGAAAAAAATGTTCTAGTTGTGTCTTTCATTGTTTTGCAAAGCTCAATGTCAAAATATTTAGCATCACTGTTTTTTTTTTTTTAATTCAAAATACAAAAGTACTAGGTATTGTGCAAAGTGATAATGTGGCCTAAGAAAGATGGGAAATTGACCACCTTTGCAATCCAGAGGCCAAAATCTGAAGGAAGATGTTAGGCTAATTCTGCTCATTCAAGACACAGCTGCCTCCTTGTCTCCTCCTCCTTTTTTCTCCTCTCCCTTTCTTCTTCTCATTCCCCATTTCCTCATCCCCTTCCTTCCTCTCCTTTCCTCCTATTATAGTAGATCGTCAAACGCAAACTTTGAAAACTCTGCCTAATTCCCTGGTAGAGGGGGTGCAGATAGTCTTCCTTCATTTACTCACAAAAGTGCTGCTCTCTCAGTACAATATCCTCCTGAGCCCTTCTAATATTTTGTCAAATCTTTAAAAGAGAGAGGAGGAAAGGAAAAACAAATCTCTACCTACTTTTCAAATACTTCTTTTTTAGTTTTTGCAGAAAAATAGAAAAAAAATGAGTATGCCTAAATAGCAAAAATAGGCTAGGCAGTTGGAGTTACAAGAATTATGTAGTACATCACTTAATCACATAAACCACTAGGCAGGGGGAAAAAACCCCAACTCAAAGATGCCACTTAATAATCACTGAGGGTCAGAAAGAACCCACAAGCATTCCAGAGTCTGTGTCCTTAGCTTACCTCTGATTGGAAGGTGGTGGGGAGGCAGTAGAGCAGAAGCACCATATATATGCTTAATCACTCTTTACAGGTCTACACAGAGCATTTAGCTGTGAAGCCAATGAAGGAAGAAGTTAGAGCCTGGATCTCTCTTTTAGTTTGATATATTTGTAGGAGACCCCTGAATGGCTATTTGTTTTTGTCTGTCTGTTTGTTTAGCTTTGTTTTACTTGATTCCACCCACAATTCTGGGAGTTCCTCTGGAAAAGAGATAAGTTTTGAGGGAAATTTTGAATGAAGGGAAAAAGAGGAAAATTTCAAAGTAGGTGTTTGTAGAACATGATCTTGGAGATTATGTGGTAGCCTGGGAATGGGGCAGGGGTGAGGGTGAGGAGTGTGAGGTGAAGCAGCTGAAGAAAGCTGGTCAAAGCCAGGACACAAAGTCCATCCAGCCCCAAACAAACCTTCACAAAGGATTAGGAAGAGGCATCCTAAAACAAGAAGGCTCAGAGGACATTTGAAAATCAGAGGTGGGGAGAGGAAGCAAACTTGATGAATGGAAACCAAGAAGAGAAGCTGGCAAAACATGGATGGGCTTAAGTCTGGGAACTTTGGGGTGGCAATTGAGATACCCACAGGGAGTAGTTGATAACCTTCTTGCAATTCAGAAGTCTGGGTTTATCATGTAAAAGTCTACTTGAGGAAAATATGATAACATCCTTTATATTCATTCATTCACCAAAGTGTTTGACTCCATCTAGGCCTGTAGTGGGTCTTTTTACTCCTTTAAGGATCCTGTAGAGACTCGGATGATCTCATTCAAACTAATAAGCATCACTTTCTTCTCTTAAATCCACACCCTTTTGCCTCTCAAACATCATGGAAAGGGAATGTGACATTTTAGAAGGTGTTGTGCTGACAGCCCCACAGACCAAGGCTCCCTCTAACTAGAAAGGAGAGCTTGTGCTATAGCTACTAAAGTTCTCTCGCAAGTGTCCTTCACAATGTGCTTAACCCAGCTAGGTTGGGATCATGGGATAATTCAAATGCATTTGGTATCAGTAAAATACAGATCACACTCTGTTACTTCTTCATGTGTCTGTCTGTGCAATTCTTAAGGGCAAGACCATTGCCTTCTTCATCTTTGAAGAGAAATTTGTACTGACTGATCAAAGGACTGTATCCAGTATAGTTCCTTAGAACATAATAGGTTCTCATTAATTGCTTCTTTGATGCATGGAAATTATTTGGCTCCTGAAACTAAGTATCCAGAAACAAAAGTATCTCAGCAGAAAATTTCAGAGTAGAAATGTCTGATTAGACTTGAGTGATTTTTTTTTCTTTCTCTGAAAGAGCATAATGGGGGTCCCCAACCTCTGCCTCTGAGTTTCTAGAATTCTCTGGGACAAAGATGTTACCACTATTTGAGCACTCATAAAACAAGTAAAGATTCATGGTTTTCTTTTACATACATGTATAATCAAACAGATCCTCTGGCTTTTCTTCTGGTAGCCTCTGGAACAAGCCAAATGAAAGCAAGTGTGTAATATTATAGGAAAGTTTCTATATCATATATTAATTCTTTATCTACCTTTATGTTGTAACTATTTTTCTATTGCTGAATTTTTGTTATAAACAGATTTCCAATTCAATGTAGTCAAATTTATTGTTCTACTTTGTATGGTTTATATCTTTGGTGTTCTGTTTAGAAAGGTGTAAGGTAATATATATATATGAAATGTTCATAATGTATAATATATATACTAACCTATGATTACTTCATTGTTTTAATTATTTCACATTTTACATTCAACTTATTTGGAACTGAATTTGATGAGTTAGTGGGGAAATATAACTTTATATATGTTTGCCCCAAATGTTTAACCAGTTGTGGTAAAACTACATATTAAAAAATTCAATCTTTACTTACTAAACTTTTATCTATATTCATCTACTTCTGTACTTTATATTACATTATAATGAGTTTCTATATGAATGAGACCATTGTTTTATATTTTTTATTTTTTAAAAAATATTTTTTTTATTTTTCAATTATAGTAGACATACAATATTCTATTAGTTTCAAGTGTACAATAGAGTGATTATATTTATATAACTTATGAATGATCACCCTGATTTGTCTACTAGTCATCTTACACCATACACAGTCTTATAATTATTTTGTACTTCTAGGAGCTGAAACAATGTTTAGTACTGAATAATCACTAAATCAGTGGATAAAATCTCAAGCCATCCGACTTAATCATTCTACTGTATAATACATCTGAAATCATTCCCCTTCCTCCTTTTAGTCACATTGCCTGCCTTTGTTTAGGTCCTAATAAATATGGTCTTTTTTCAGTGCATCTTATACTGGAATAAGGTTCTAGTAACTTTCTCAATAAAAATCTGTAAATGACTATTTCATTTCATGTTCCATACCTTTGAGGGCCACCAAGGCCCTGAGCTCAACCAGGTGAAACTCTTTGTAGTTTCTCAAACATGTCTTGTTGGTTTGGTTTTGTTTATTAATTTTTTTAAAAAAATCCTTGCCTTTGTAAAAGTTGTATAGCTTGGTAGGTACTATGATAGAAGTTTGGACAAGTAGATTAATAAGATTGGTGGGGATTCTTGGAAATAGAAAGTTACGTGAGTTTTGGCCAAGATAAACAGAACACAGAGGTGTGAAATAGCACTTACTCTGTCCCAGAACCACAAATTGTTGAGAATGACGAGGGTACAAGAGAAGGTGACAACATACACGGGGCTCAAATTATGAATGCTCCTGCATGTCACGCTATGGGTTTGAGTTTTTCGTACAGGAATATGGAGTCAAATTTAAATGTGGAAATATCTTGGTTACAATTTTTTGGGGGGGAAAAGTTAAATAGGATAGAAGCATGCAGAATGGATTGACAGAGAACGAGTCCAAAAGCCAGAAGCTAAATTAATAACAGAGCCTTCAATAATAGAGGTGACATATGATAAGGGTTTGAGCCCAGGCAATAGAATTGAGAGTCAGAGGAAGGGATACATATGATATTAGTAAATAAAACCCTTTAAGATTTTGTGACTGACCAGGCATGAAGATAAAAAAAGGAAGAGCTAGTAATTGATCCCCACCTACCACCATTCCTCATTTGACTAATTAGGTAAATAGTAATAGTGATGTTCTTTGCTAAGATGGGAAATGCAGAAAGAATATCTGTTTAGGAGACGGTGGGGTGATGGAGAAGAAAGAAGTGGTAATATACTTAATGTTGGACACGTGGAGAGTTTGCAGAAGGGAGTTGTCCAGAGTGTCAAATGCTCCCCAGGGGCAAGTCAGATGCCCATTTGGACTTAACGGTGAGAAGGTTTGTCTGCTTCTCCCAGAAGCTGGGAAGTCAATGGAGACTGTCAGTACAAACATCTCTGCCAATGAGCTTAGGTGTGAAGAGAAGTAGATCAGCGGCTACAGAAGGCACATGTCCTACACCTTTTATTTTGCCATGGAATTCCTGAGCGTTAACACTGTCACCCAAGCCGGAGTGTAACCTCTTTGAGGCCAGATACTGTGTCGTGGTTTCCTGGATGACCAGTTCATTCTCAAAACCCTCAAATTTTACAAGTTTCTAATCCTCCACAGTGTCTATAATTATCCTGGTACTCAGGCAGTAGCATTCAATTAAAGAGTTGTTGAAATGAATATTGTGGATAGCTGACTCACAACACTGAACTGGACTATTCAAAATGTCAGTGCCTCAATTTCCTCCTCATCAACAGCAATTATTATTGGAGCTCTTTTAATAGTAAATTGAACATGGAAACATTGTCCTTGCTGTCAAGAAATGTTCACATTCATCTACTTAATGAAAAGGCCAGTCTCCCTTCCTTCCTAGAAATATTATGAGGAGCAGCTCACATCTGAGGGCTAGCTTACACATCAGCCCCACGACACGGCCAATACGAACAATCTCCCTTCATATATTATGCGCTCTGGGTAGGCATAACCACGAGTCAGCTAACCGCACGGGATGCTTTTAGGTCTGGCACGGGGGATGGAAAGCTCGCTGCATCAGGCTCCTCTGTGAGCCTGCACGCTTTCTGGTTTCAGGCTGGAAACGTCCCGCGGTGCGTCTGGCCTGGCCAAACCCAGGAAGTACTGAGCTTATTAAAATTGAAAAACAAACCAAAGTTGTTTGGAACCTCCCAAAACACTCACATTGTGTCTGAGAGGGAAGGCTCGGATTCGTTTCTGATTTGACATGAGCACCATACCTCAGGAAAACACAAATAGTGCAGGGTAATCTTATGAAAGGGCTACACCCTTGCTGTTGGTCTTGTGACCGTCTTGCAAAGCAGCCCCTGTCCGGGGCCTAGAGGAATTTAATGGAGCTTTCACTCCTCTTTTAATTCATTTGTGTTAGGTTGTCATAGGAATATGTGTTTGTGAAAATACTTTTAGGCAGTTTGACATGAACCTTCTAAAGCATAGCTGGGGGTACCTTACCTTGGGCCCCGCCCAGATGTGGAGGCTTGCTGGGGTCTGGCTCTGTGGTTAGATAAATCTGCCTATAGTGGGCCCTGGGGCAGCCCCCAATCTAGCCTATTGCTTATGAAGAGCCAGACCACCCAGGGGTAATCCACAAGCATCTGTGAGTGGGTAATCAGGAGTTGGCTAAATCAAGCTGATGACCAAAAGTGAACCTACTGGTCAGGAATGAAGCTTCCGAAATAACACACAAGGGCGTGTTTGCCTGCAAATTACGTTTAGATCATCGAAAAGAATTATAGAATTATCTAGAGCTGGAAGTAACCGGAGCAACCATGTAGCTCCACCCCTCATGTTTTTCACATGAGGGAAGTGAGGCACAGAAATGTTTAGGTGAATCATCCAAAGTCAATAGCAGTTAGTGATGCAGCCAAAATGCAGAGCCTTGAGCTGACCCCTCTCTCCTTTTCAGTGCTAACACACACACACACACACACACACACACACACACACACACACTCCACACAAGTTATTTTTAAAATAGCTTGTAATTCATTAGAGCAGCGATTCTCAACCTGTGGGTCGCGACCCCTTTGGTGGTCGAACGACCCTTTCACAGGGGTCGCCTAAGACCATCCTGCATATCAGATATTTACATTACGATTCATAACAATAGCAACATTACAGTTATGAAGTAGCAATGAAAATAATTTTATGGTTGGGTCACAACATGAGGAACTGTATTTAAAGGGCCAGAAGGTTGAGAACCACTGATTTAGAGATTTACAGAAATCAGCTCTGTAACATACTATATAAAAGGTGTAGATGGCAGTTTGTAAATCCTGACATACCCACTTTTATATAGTTTGGAAGTTAGAGGTAGCTAATTTAATTTAAATAAGATAATCGGGCATTCTAAGAAGAAAATGGACTTCAACTCTTGTCTTTGAAATCCAAAGAAATTAAAACATATGGCTTAACCTGACATGGCCCAGTTTAAGGGTCAAGCAGAAAGAGAAATAAAGTTACTGAGACAAAATTCACCTGAGACAGAATCTATCAAGACGATGTACCAGTAGATGCCTGGTATCCAAGGACTGGGAAGAAAACAGCTGCCTAAGCCAACACCTGTGACCCAGCCATTCTAGAATCAACTTCTGGGAAAGTGACTGGCTAATGAATCCATAGAGCCCAGGGCAATGTCCGGAGCCCAGTGTTCCACAGAGAAAAGGAGCCACCTTCTAAACACTGTAAGAAACTCCTACATTCTGAGCAGAGATGTATTTCCGCAGCAGGGACTGGAGCACAAGACTGCTATCAAGCCACATTTCTGAGGGCAGCCACGGTCACAGCAGGCACCACACCGAGCTGTGGTTTCAGCATTCACAGCTACAGCAAGTGGGTGCCAAGGACTTTCTGAGCTTGTAGTTGAAGACCCGGGACTAGGATTTTAGGAGGAGGCAACAACAAGCTCTGGCTTTATCAATGGTACCAGCAACTGGTGGGAGGGGACTCTGTTTAGACTGTGATTGTTTTTTTAAATATATTTTTTTATTGATTACAGAGAGGAAGGGAGAGGGAAAGATATAGAAACATCAAGGATTAGAGAGAATCATTGATCGGCTGCCTCCTGCATGCCCCCAACTGGGGATTGAGCCTACAATCTGGACATGTGCCCTGACTGGGAATCGAACCATGACCTCCTGGTTCGTAAGTCCATTGAGAGATGCCAGTCAAGCTAGACTGTGTGATTTAGTGGTGTCCCCTGGTCACAATTACAGTAGGGCAAGGACATATGGATCACCTAGTCTGGGCAGTGAATATGGATTCCTCCAGCCCCAAAGGAAACCAACTTTAATCTCATGTGACTGGAAGTCAGCAGTCAGTGCCGGGTCTTTGGACTTGATTAAGCACCCAAGGAGATTCTTGTATGTGTCAGGAGAAAATGGGCATGAGAGAAGACTGGTCTTAGGACATCATTGCCTAGCAATACTGTGTGTCCTCCAGTCAAAGCAGGTTGTGCCAGTGTAAACATTTTACTTAAGGTCATGACATTTCAATTGAGCAGATTCTTATTTCTTTTAGTAAGAATGATCTGTCTGAGCTCTTTCTGAAGTATGGTTTCTCTGTGCCTCCTCGAGACATTTTTTCCTTTCTTATAGTTTGACTATATTTCATCCTGCAACAAGATTCTAATCCCGAAAGACTTTCTTCTTTATACGTTTGATACTTTCTCTATTAATAAAGGGAATTCTCTAAACCAATTAAAACATTCACTGCAGCTCCTAGCTCCTTGAGTTCACAAATGGAGCATAAGAAGAAAGGGACATTCTCCAAACCATGTCAATGGTAGATGTTTAACAAATTCACTTTGAGGTAAAAGAGACTATTTACTTATAGCTATTTTTTCCCTTATACAGGTGATAACATAGTTTTCTTTCATTAGAATTTGTTTTTATACAAGTTTTTCAAGGAAAATTGTATATTTTACCTCCATGACATTCTTCTTAGTCTCAAGTGTCCACTTTAAATGTCATCTCCTCTGCAAAGCCTTCTACAAAAACCTTATTTGCCAAAATTGTCTATTTTCCCCATATCCCCCTACCCCTGATTTCCTTTTTTCTTGCCATTTGATGCAATAAGAGTATATATGCACCTGTTTCCCCTCTTACAGTCAGTTTCTTGAAGGTAAGGACTGTGTTTTACTCATCTTTGTGACTCCAGAGTCTCTCATGTAGTAGGCGTCTTTAACAAAGTCTTGTTGGGTTTAATTGAACCCTATATAATATTTCAAAAATATAGAATTACTTTTAAAATGTCAATTTTAAAGGGCTACGAGTCTGTCTTGGAGAACCAATAAATTATTTAGGATGTAAAGATTTGGGGAATATGGAACCAAACATATCCACTGAATGGTTTATTACATGTGGATTTGGGAAAACCATCATTGTCAGAGTATGTCCATTTCCCACCCAAAATATGATAGTATTTGCTCCACTTATGTGAATTAAAAACACATCCTTTCTAATAAAGACAGAATATGCAAATTGACTGTGACTTCGCAACAAAGATGGTGGAGCCCATAGCTACAAGATGACGGCGCCCAGTCCCCTCAGCACCACCGGAGTCCCCCAGTCATTTAACCACGGGGGCGAGGGGCAAGCAGGCCCCCGCAGAGAGCAGACAGCAGGGCCTGCAGTGGCATTGAGCAGGCAGGTCTGCAGAGAGCAGAGAACTACGGGGAGTGGGCCTAAGGTGTCAGTAGGACATCCCCTGAGGGCTCCCAGATTGGAGAGGGTGCAGGTCAGGCTGAGGGGACCACCCCCCACCCTGTGCACAAATTTCGTGCACCAGGCCTCTAGTTCTAATATAAATGAAGATATTTTTGTGAGTAGTAATATTCCCTTTATAATTATTTAAGTTATTTTAATTTCTCTCATGTATTTTTATAATGCTATCTGTGACTGCTTCATTATTTCAGTTTTTAAAATACACAAAGGCTAAGAAACAAAAGAGAAATGTAGTTTAGATTATATATTTTACCCATTTGATGCTTATACTTATCCTTTATGTAAAAAATGTTTAATTAAAATTATAACATCAAAAATTACTAGTAAGATTGGTTGCAATCTATTGGCATTATTTCACAGCTTTATTTTTTTTATTATTTTTATTTATTTATTATTTTATTTCACAGCTTTAGTCATAAGTCACCTGTTGTCTGAAAGTTGCCAAATGGAATTTATTCTTTTTAATTGTCGATGTTATAGACTATAAAATCAATGACTTTAGGATGTCATCCAAATCCAGCTTTCTCCTTCTGCATAGGTCTACATGACCATGTATGGTGGTGTATTCTGTAAAAATTTTCCAATTTACTGTTATCTGTAAATGCCACAAGTCCATAGTTAATATTTTTGCTTTAGTCAATTCTATTTTAAAGACATTTTTAAAATGAGAAAAAAATGTTTTTACACTTACCTACTTAATTACTATTTCTACTGCTTTTTTGGTATAGATATAAATTTCCAGCTAGTACAATTATTCTTCTACCTGAAGCATTTTGTTTAATATGTTTTATAGTACAGGTCTACTAGAGATGATGATCCCAACATTTTTGAATCTGCAAAATTATTTATTTTACCTTTAATTATTAAAATATAATATAGGTGGATATAGAACTCTAGATTAACTTTATTTCTCCACCATTATTTTAAATATGTAAATGTATTATCTTCTGTTTTGCATAGTTTCAGACAAGGAATGTGCTTCAATTCTTATCCTTATTCTTCTGTACATATTGTGTCTTGTACTTTTGTCTGGTAGCTTCTAGAGTTTTTCTTTAATAGTAGTTTTCCAAATTCTGTATGTATCTTACTTGGGTTTGTTGAGAGTCTTAGATCTATAGGTGTCTAATTTTCATTAAATTTTGAAAAATTTTAACTGTTGCTTGTTGAAATATTTCTTCTCCACCCTCGCTTTTTAGTTTCCAATTACATGTACTGTCTCCCACAAGTCACAGAGGCTCTGTTAAAAGTTTTAGTTCTTTTTCCCCCCTTTTTACTTTATATTGGATAGTTTCTACTAATACAGTTTCAATTTCACCAATCATTTCTTTCATAATTTCTAAATTGCTTTTAATCCCTTACAGTAAAATTTTAATTTGAGTTATTTATTTTTCATTTCTCAATGTTCCATTTGGAACTTTTTGTATTTTCCACTTTTCCATTTATTATGCTATGCTTTTTTTAAAATTCTTGAGCCTTTTTTGGTAATATATTAGATACTTTAAAGTTCTTTTCTGTTAATTCCATCATCTTTGTCTGGCTACGTTTCTATTGACTGGTGATGTGTTACATTATTTCTATTTTTTTTCTTGCTATTGTGTCATATTTTTCTGCTTCTATGTATGTATAGGAAGTTTTTATTAGATTGTGATTTGTATGTTTTCAAGTGCTTGATTTTATTGTATTCTCTAAAAGCTATTGGTTTTTGTTTCAGCAGACAGTAATATACTGTGATCAATGTATTCTTTTTTTTATTTTTAATCCTCACCCGAAGATATTTTTCCATTGATTTTTAGAGAGAGTAGAAGAGAGAGAGGGAAAGACAGAGAGAAATATTGATGTGAGAGAAACACGTTGATTGGTTGCCTCCTGCAAGTGTCCTGACCAAGGCTGGAGCCGGGGAGTAGCCTGCAACCAAGGTACATGCCCTTGACCAGAATCAAACCTGGGACCCTTCAGTCCACAGGCTGATGTTCTATCCACTGAGCCAAACTGGCTAGGGCACCAGTGTATTCTTTTGAGGCTTGTTTTCAAGTTTTTGAAAAGGAAGTCTGGAATAGCTTGAATCTAATGACAGGGTAGGCCCACCATTACAGCTTGGCTTTTCTGGGGTCTTTACTAATGGCTCAGGTGTTTAACAAGGACTTTCTATTCTGGGCAGTTAGAACTTGAATGCCTCTCTCATCTGGGTGAACTCTAGAAACTACTTAAAGTTCCCCAATCCTTTTATGCGGGTTCTAACCTGTGCATAGGCATAATAGTTATCTCCATTCTAAAAAAAAAAAACTTATGCAGATTTTGGGGGCTTTCTTTCTATGTATCTTCCATTTCTTGGATAGTCTTCCCTAAAAATGCCAGGCACTTCAGCTTCCCTGAACTTTCTTCCCTACTTTCTTCACTCAGCAGGTCTGCCATGCTTGGTTTGGAATGTTCTCATAATTACTGAGGCCCAGAAAAGCCTCTCAGCAGAGAGCCAAGCAATTGTAGGGCTACCCTCACTCATTTCTCTTCTCTCACGATCGGAGTGATCTGTTGTCTACTGTTCAATGTATGAAACCATTGCCACGTGTGTTCTTTCGGCTTTCTAGTTGTTTACTATAGGATAATAAGTCCAATCCCAAGTATTATATTATAACTGAAATGCACTGAGTAAAACAAAATTGTCTTTTGCTTATAGCCTATAAATCATATTGTTGGAAGATAATTTTTCCATGAGTCTCTGATATTTTTATAATATCTTTTATTATTATTATTATTTCAGAGAATAAGGGAGAGGGAGAGAAATAGAAACAATGCTGAGAAAGAATCATTGATCAGCTGCCTCCCGCATGCCCCACACTGGAGATTGAGCTCACAGCCCGGGCATGTGTTCTGACAGGGAATTGAACCATGAACTCCTAGCTCATAAGTTGATGCTCAACCACTGAGCAACACCAGCGAGTGTGAGTCTCTGACATTTCTGTATGTCTTATGAATAAGACACAAATTTTCTCTTTACTCCCAACTATATTTTTAAGTGTTTCTGTATAGTAAACAGTCTTGAAAGATAGAGTTAATATCTTTCAGAATAAAGGATGGGTTTCTTACAGTTTTGGAAACTGTATGGCAGATATACTTCTCTTTAAAAAGAACTCAGTTCCTTAACTCTTGTATTATAAAGCAACTCACTGTATTTACAGGCACCGTCCAGCCCTTCTCACAGTGGGAATTTGGGCTTGAAAAACTAGTATGAAAATGGTGATATTCTGTCTACTGCTATTGCTCTCAGCACTGAATTGTCTTGTCTCTGACCCAGGAGTGTCATGCCTTCAATTAGCATCCATAAAACTGTGGTAGACTAACTTGTTAGCTTGAGAGTAAAGTTTCAAACTCTTTACAATTTTTGATACATATTTTCTGAATATACCACTTACATTTATGTTGGAGGAGATAAAAAATATATGACAACTTATAATAGTAGCTAATATTTATTCAGGAAATACTTAACAAAAGATGCTTTTTATAAAATGATTCCCCAAACCCAGCAAAGTAATTTTTCATTCCCATGGTTCATACAATTAACAGGTTCAGAGAGATTATGATTTGGGCAAAGCCAATTGCATAGTCAATAGTAAGCCAGCATTTAATGGTAAGCCTTTCTGCTCTTCCAATGGCATGAAAACTGCTAGCACTACACAATTATAACAACATTAACCTAAAAAAGCATATAATTGAGGTTTAGATTATGTGGTAGACTAAAATAACTATAGAAATTCAGAAGAAAAAGAGTCTGATGCCAGCTAAATTCCTCAGAAAAGACTGACTGGAGGAAGGAGGACTAAGTAACCGACATTAGTGCCCACAGTCCGACACTCAAAGGCTTTCCTGTAAAGGTTTCTATAAACCCTGCAGTCCAGAATGGAGCTGTGCTATTACTTGTCTCAAAAATGAGAACATATCCATGTGCGATCATTCCGTCACCTTCACCTACAGAGCTCTTGCTCTTGTGCTGTCCATGATTGGCCTGCATACTGACAGAGTGGCTTTCAGTACTTATGGGCACAATGACATGTGCTTCAGTCTCCAAAGGTACCACTGGGTGTGGGGGTGTTTCTTGGTAAATGACTTGACAGGATATATAGCTTACCAAATAACAGACAAACATGTAAATTGACCGTACCTTCGCTACGCTAACCAGCCAATCAGGAGAGTATGCAAATTAACCTAACAAAGATGGCGGTTTATTTGTATATGTAGGTTCCAAGCATTGGAGTGAAGCCTAACAGCGCCAGGGCAGGTGGAACAGCGAAAGCCTCACGGCCCTGGGGCCGGCAGAGCAGCGAAAGCCTCATGGCCACAGGGCTGGCTCCGGCTGGAGCCCGGCCAGAGCGAAGGCCTGGGTGCCGGGTGCCAGAGGAAAACTGGTGCCAGCAGCCAGGGGAAAGGAAGGCCTATTGCACGAATCTCTTCGTGCAACAGGCCTCTAATATATATATATTATTTATATATATATAAATTCTTAGCCTGAAAAGTAAATATATGGAAACACCCATTACTAATTAAGTACTTACTTTTAATAACCCATTTATAAAATCTTTGAAAGCATTTAAAAGTACCTGCATATACCAGAACATTGAAAATAAAACCTTCCCTTTAATATTCTCTCTTCTCCAAAATCCTAAATCTAAAATGGTAGAACCCAAGAGAGAACACAAGGAGCCAACAGGTTCCTACAGGTCACTGGGGTAAGGGGATGGGTAAAGGAAAAAAATGAGCAGTATCAACTGTCCTTTAAACATGTTCAAAATTCAGTCTTGACATACTATTCTAAATCTGACCTTTCCCTCTTGAGCAGTGATTTTCAACCAGTGTGCCACAACAATTTTTAAAACATGCAATACCTGACCATGTAGTCAGGGGCACTGAGCTCTTTACCCTTAGATTGTCAAATTTTAAAAAATGATAACAGCTAACACAACAATAGCCATCTGGTGTGAATGAATGAAAATTATACCCTTTTTTTGTCAGATCAGCAAAAAATATATATATTTTTTTGGTGTGTAGCAGAATTTGAGTAATTAGTTTATGTGTGTCATGAGATGGAAAAAGTTGAAAAACATTGCTCTGGAAGGTCAATTGAAAAAGAGGAGAAAAATATAATCAATCTTGCAAGTTCTAATGAGAACATAAAATACTTATATAAACACCTAAATTTGACTAACAGAGAAAAATGGATATTCTCTTGAACAGAATTCTGTAACCAGAAACTCCCTGGATCTGACCTTGAATTCTTTGGGAACCTGCTAGGGAGAACAAATTGGATTCCTCTACAAGTTGAAGAACTGATATTAAATATATTTTTTTAGCAACCAGGAGAAATAACTTTTTATATTCTTTTTAATGCAACAAATATTTTTTGAGAGAATTTTGTATTGGTAGTTGTAGGAGACATGGAGGCAATGGACAGAATATGTCTCCAAAATGCTTAAAGGAGCAGGGAATTTTGTGGTGGTAATAAATGCATTTGAGTTAGTATATGGAGTTGAGACTTAATAAGGAATAGGTAAATTGGACACAATGGAATGGAAAGACAAGCTAATGATTAGTAACAGATGAGGAATAAAGAGCTATTCCAGAGGACATGAGAGGTGTAGGAAATCAGTCTGGAATTACAGTAGCAAACTAGAGGTGAAGATCTTGAAGACCTCCTATCATCCTCATGGATATGATCCTGAGGAAGGAGGTAAGACAAGCATGATCATACTTGGAAGAAAAGCAATAATATTAAGACAGCACAATAGCAGTTTGAGATTTCAGTATACCAAATTGAATTCTAATCTAAATTGTTTAAGTTGGAGCATCATAAAGTTTTTCTAAAATTTAAGCTCTGGTGTCATAGACCAAAAAAAGTAACTATCTAACAACAAAACAAGGAAAATTTTGTTTCCCCCATGAGAATAACTGATGGGTCCAAATGTAGTCAGTAGTCACCAGAGTTTACTGTCACTTTTAGGAAAAGAGTGTAACAAAATATTTAGGGGAGGAAAGTGAGGCCCTGAGAACATGGATTAGATACCACGACAATGAGAAAACTAGACTACTCTGTCCAAGAAGGCAACTGTAAGTCAAGTTGAGGAAAACAAAAAAGAGAATGAAATAAAGAACACTCCAGGGTTGGGTGGCTGGAATCTAAGTTAATGACCAAGAGGGAGTTTGGAGAACTGGGAAGTCTAATATACAGTTTGGAAGAACTGCTGGATTGTTCCAAATTCTCCCACCATTGCCACTGGGCCTCTAGTTAACACACACGGCTGTCACATGCGAGTGCACTTGGGAGGGAGGAAACCAAGCAGAAGGGGTGGTTAAGGGAAGAGATAACTACCCACCTGCAAGATGCAGATTGGACAACATTGGCAGATGCCAGAAACCAGAGCCAGATGTAACTAAAAGAAACCAAACACCTTACCAATTAAAGAAATCTTGGGAAGACAACACTTCTTAAGGGCAAGGTGACCTAAACTGACTTCTGGATCACATGGATAAGAAAGGAGTCTTTTAGGCATTTCCTAATTTGTGTCTTAAAATGGCAAGGCAGTGATTCCCCTGTGGAAGAAGCTTAGATATATTCCATTTGAGAAACTTTAAGCCATTTAGCTGTTTGTGGGCACTTCAAGAGTTTTACGGGATGAGTATTTGAAAGACTATTACACAAGTCAGTATATATTTTCAACCAAAATTTAATTTTATGATTGTTTTAATGTATGATTAGACTATTCTATATAGTGATTAAAATTAACTCCACTAGTATTTTTAAATAGTAATAATAATGAAGGCTTAAAATATACTAGCTCCTTTTCCAGTGATAGATTTTGCTATATAATTAGTTGGGCCTGGTGGAGCAAGGACCCTAAGAAATACAGCTTGAAGAAGATTGACGCTTATTTTCTCTTTTCACCTATAAATTCCTACTGATAAAGAAGCTCTGCTCTACAATATTAGCAGGACCCAAGCTTCTTTTAGTTGCTGCCTCCATCATTCCTGGGGTATTCCACTTTGTTCACGGTCCAAATGGCTCCTCACCAAATCTTCATTATGCCAATAGGGAGAGGAAATGAAACAAAAAGGGGGCATCTTTCTAAGATACACCCAGATGTTGCACATGCCTATTTCTTTGATATTTTGCTAGCCAGAGTTAGGGGTATGTGATGCTAAAGAAGGACTGATAAATGAGGTGTTATTACAGGTGATGATGTGTTTAGCTACAGGAGGGGTTTCTGTGACTGTGGATGAGAAGCAATACGGGGGGCACTCTCTGACTCCCTCAGTAGACTCTGAATTCCACAGTGGGACAGAGTATTTCTATACCCTCCACATCTCAATAAGAGTGCAATTGTTTGGAAACTGGTGAAATTAAGGCCATTTGTAGAAGGCCTTTACTAACAAACACAAAGTCACCATAAAAATCTTTTCATTCAATCCAATCAAAATCATCTTCTCCCAACACTATTTGTTTATGTCATTGGAAAGTTGAATATATATATATATATATATATATATATATATATATATATATATAATCTCCTAGCTAATAAAGAGGGAATATGCTAATTGAACGCCACACCCTCACAAGATGGTGACACCCACAACCAATAAAGAAGGAATATGCTAATTGACTGTCACACCCTCACAAGATGGTGGCATGCACAGCCACAATATGGCGGTGCCCAGTCCCCTTAGCCCTGCCTCATCCAGCCA